>NC_039365.1:90730056-91068052 GCF_003573695.1 Papaver somniferum | reverse complement strand
TTTATGCATCTTCATGATGTTTCTTTCTATGCTCTTCGAGCTTCTTTTATCGACTTTAATGGTCGTTCTTTGTTGGGGTTTTAGTTTTAAGTACATCAAAGGTGATCGTCGGAGACCGGAATATACGTCGGAATCTTCATCTCTCCGGTCAAAACTTCAAGCAAATCACTCCTATTTTGGAGTATCTCTTTCTTTAGAAGAAGATAATCAACAAAAATGGTGGACTTTTGATCCAAATACCATTTCTCTTCCGATTCAATCGGTTCTCTACTCATACATGTGTCTAGTCTTTTTTGGGTGTTACTTCTCTTTTCTTGTTAGGACATTTGATGTTGTACTAGTGTTGCATGGTATTTCTCTATGGTTCTTAATATTTGATGTACTTGAACTCTTTGTAACCTTAATTTTGAAATTATCAATGAAGAATAAGAGTTTTATCAAAATAAAAAATAAAAAATCCCCTCTTTAAATTGTTGCGATCTCTTTCTTTGTTGATCTTTGAAATAATTGCTTTCACTGAGAAAGGAATCAACAGAATCTCTTGAAGTGCCGACGTGATATATTAGTATTTTTGAGCCAATGATGTTTTCTTCGTCTTTTTTTTTTTCCAGCTTACACATTATCCCTAAAATTTATAAGTATATGTAACATTTTGAGATAGATTATCATCGTTTTCAACAACTCCGGCTATGGGTGCTTTATATCGGTATCCTTTTTACAACCAAAACAATACTCATGTTTATGTGACTCATGGAACTCATCAAGGTTTGAAATATTTCTTATATTCCTTCAAAATTCAATTCGAGCACACGTCATCTATAATATGAATACATAAAATTAGTGCAAATTTATAATAACATGTATGATCGAAATGTATGAATCAAAAATACTTACCAAGTCTTCTAGCGACAAGCCGAAACATGCAAGAAAATTGGGGATATGCCTCAAAATCTAGTGTCATCAATATGTCTGGAAATTCCAGTTTTTGGGGATAATACCCCAGCGATCCAACTTTTCATCTAACCCAATTAATTTGCCAAATACCGCACACAGGTGAGATTACACGTGTGACAAAAATATAGGTTTATCCTTCAATAAACTGCAGCTTTCTTGTTATGGAAATGGTGTTCTTCACAATGATTTAATTCGATTGAAAACTAAGATTTAAAGAAGTTTAAACAAATCAGAAATTAAGAGTGATTCCACTGATTTGTTGTATTGCAATGATCTATGAAAAAAAAACCATCATATATAAACCAAAATAGATCATGAAGAACACATGTTCAGAGAGATGATGAACATGATAAAATAAAATTGAAGGAATGATTCAACAAGTTTAAAGTTCAACAACATCAAATATAAATACCACCAACGGAAACAATCAACATATATACACAAAACCTAAAACCCTAAGTGAAGTAAACATACTGATCTCACAATTAAAACTAGGTTTTGTAGTCAAATTCAAAATCGAAACAAACCCACCTTATAAAAGTAATCGATCTTCATCACTTACACTTCAATTTAGTTAATAACAACGTAGACAAGAAAGAGACGTGGAGATCAAAAACACGATCAATACTCTTCGTATGCCAATTCAGGAAACCCCAACAACACTCCAGTACCTTTTCATCCATAAATCCTAGATTTTACTCTAATGATTCAGACTTCGGTCATAATGACGAAAGCATATATCTTATTTCACTAGAATCACAAGACCCATCTAGTGTTTTTGATGAGAAATTGATAATCATTCCTAGTTGGAAACCTAAATTTTGAAAACCCCATATTTGTATCTCAATTAAAAGATACTGGAAAACCTACGGATGGAAGTGGTGATGGGATAAGTAAGAAGAACTGAGATAATGTTGCGCCGGATAAGGAAAATAATTTTAGTTTCAAGTAAACCAAGGTTATAGTCGTCAATTCCATCATCTCGCGAGATCTCATATTCTGGGATTTTGACCGGTCAAAGTATGGTAATAGACTATCTGACATACTTACGAAAACTGTTAGTTGTATTGGGGTATATTCCCAAAAACTGGAATCTCGGGACATATTCTCAAAATGACACTCGATTTTGGGGCATATTTCTCATTCTCCCTTCTTGCATTGTGAAAATACTCTATATCTACGGAATTACTTCCTCTCTCCACCAAATTTGCACTAGGTTATGCCGGAGAGTTTCCATAGACTAATTTGCGAGCTGGAATTTTTGCAAGATGAAGGGAAAGCACAAGCAAGTCTGCAATGTCCTACCTTATGCAGTTATCTGGGAATTTGGAAGGACGGAAACGCTAAGATATTTGGAGGCAGAGCTAAATCACAAATTACGGTAGCTGTTAACCAAACTTTGTGAATTTGGTGCTCAAATAGAGGAACGTTTATGGGATAATCAAGCTCTTTTTCTGCGGGAAGAAATTGTTCAAGCGTAGAAAATTTCTGTTTGTTTCATTTTCATGGGTCCGAGGTATCATTTTGAAGCCTCCTTTTGTACATGACTTTTTTCCCCTATAATATATTCCGTTTTCATCTCGAAAAAAAGAAGTCTTCGAGTGACCACCACTTTTCGTCCTTGTTTGATTCCCTCTGAATTTTGTTTTCTAGGAATTACTGATTGGTCCTATATACAGAACCCCGTTTAATGGGTGGTCCACCCATTGGATTGTTTTACTCGCTGGTCCGAAAATATGTTTTTGGACTAAAAAATTTATCTTCTAGTCCTGTTCACGTGCGAGTGATATAAACCGTATTTTTTAAAAGGCGAAATTACCCTTTCGTAGAATTGCAACTAGCAAAAGCTGCGAACCAACCTATTTCATTTTCTCTCCCAATTTGAAGACTAAGTATGAAACCAGAAGAATTTATCACCGGTGAAATCAGGGAATCTCGTCATCAACATCAGTAAGAAAGCTAAGACTTCTTCTAATCTCTTTGATTTTGATTCTAGGTATATTTTTCTTTCAAAATAAATTGTTCTGGGAATTTCATTTTAGGGTTAATCAAAAAAATTTATTTCTTTTTCAATTCATAGAGCTAATTTGAAATTAGAGTGGAGATTCATAATCAATCTAACGTTATCATCGTTTTAATTTATAATTTTTTATTTTTTTCCACAAAATTGTAAGATCGGGTCTTTGCTTATATTCGGCCTATCTCTTAATAGTATACACTGATCCTAAATGTGAATTTATAGTGATGCTTAGCATGATTTAGTCTACATATCCCTCTGAAATTTTCTGAAAATGATTAGATTAACATTATGACCTTATCTTCCTTGACATTATAATACACCTTGAAGAGTTTCTTAATACATACCTTGATGAATTGGAAATTGTATTCCTAGAATTACCAAACAAAAAATGAAACTTTATGTCGGTGGTATGCATTATTTGTTGGTATGAGGTCAAGGTTCCATATATTGCAGGAAAGTATACAATTTACTAAGTAACATTATTGATCACCATCACAAGTACGGGACATCTCTCAGTTGGATTGTCCTATATTGTAATTAACATAACAGATTTTGAAGCTATTTAACATGTATTTGTTGTAATTTTTGATCTTCTTCAATTTTTATTTCTTAGGGTTCGTATTTTTTTGAAAATTTTTGTTACAAAATTACTAATTTCATTGTTACCGCTATGAATTTGGGGTTTTTGTCTATGTAGTGGAATATTGGAAGTTTCACAAATTTTTTCAACTTTTGGATATATAAATTTAGGAGTTTTCACATTTTTTCTAAACCTTTAGTTCATGCTTGAATACATATAAATATGTAGTAAGGGAAAGAGTGATTAGTTGATGATATATATTGTATAAAATCCTAACATTGTCTATGCTTGGATATATCGATATGTACTTAGGGAAAAGTGATTCGTTGACGTAATACATGTCAATATGTATCCTTGAATACCAAAGAAAAATATGCAGTATGTGTTAATACTATACATAGCAATACGTATTGTATTGTTGAATACAAGTAGAATTCATCAGCACTACATATCAATATGTATTATATAATGATGGATATGTAGTGTTGTCGAACAGATACTTTTGAAGTACACATACATCAGTACATATCACCATGTACTTGTTAATGTATTCTTGTTACTTTGTTTTCAACCAACTCTCATTACCTTAAAATGTCAATATGTACTGTTTGGATATATATGGATAGTTAAATTAGTGTTTGTGTATAATCTAATAGTAAATGTTGGCATGTACAACACTCTTTTATGCTTGGATATGCATTAGTACATATCAATATGTAGATTAATGTTGTTTGTATGATTTAACATTACATGTCGACGTGTATTATGTAGAACATATTGACATGTATTGTGTAAGAAACCTCTTTATACTTGAATAGGTATCAATACCTATTGACATTTACTGTGTAAAAAACCTCTTTTATGCATGAATAAACATCAATACATATTGATATTTTAGGTTTACTTAGATTTGTATTATCTTGTAAATATTAGTCACATATCCTATGTTTGAGTAATTGTTCTCACGTTATGATGTGTTCTTATTGGAAAAATTGGAAGTACGTATCATGCTTGAATTAAAGAAAAGATATAAACCTGTACACATTGACATGTACTGTTATGAAACACTATCTATTGACATGTATTTTGCGAAAAACATCTACTTGCATAAGAATCAATACATATAATCTGTATTGTTGGTACTTTATCTTACGCAGCTAATAGGCACGTATCAGTATGCGAGAACTTTACAAGCCAGTGACTCGTGCCAATCCAGCAAAGAAGAAAGATCCATCAGTACATATTGATATGTACTACTGGATACTCAGATTACATATGTATTACCTTGCTAAAGAAAAATAAATAAATAAAACGCTTTGTTATTTTGCTCAGGAAAAAAATTGTTGCATTAGAGTACTGTGCTTGTTGAACTATAATTTTATTATTTATATATGATCATGATGTTAGACTCTGACCACCTTTTTGAACTACAACACCTGCAAGAAGATGGCACCAAAGGAGATTTAGGAAGTTTATGCAAAATGCCATGGGAACGAAAGATGTGAGAGTAGATGTCTGTCGAACAAACACATCTGGGAAAAGATTTAGTGCAAAAGGAAGAGCTCTACTCACTTGTCACTGTAGCAGATATTCCGCAAAAGGTTTGAAAGTTTGGGCACTTAGGTTTGAAAGAACTGATGATTGGACTTATTGTTGAAGAACTATGTTTATTTTAGGAGGACTGAAAGAAAGTTTTGAGAACATTAAGATTTTAGTACTTTTAGATTTATTTATTTTTTTGATTGGGTTCTTAGTTTTGTTTGCAGGAAGATGACAATATCTTTTTGGATAAAAATGTACGCACTATTTTGTCCATTATGTCTACAATGAAGTTTGCAGTTATGATGTCAAGTATTTGTCAAGAACTATCAGGTCGGTTTTATTGTATAACATGCACTTTATCACTATCTACCAGGGATATAAACAGAAATATAAACGTAAATAAAACTCTCAAGAATGCTAGAAAATCAACACAATGAAAATCTTGTATAGTTTAGCTATTAATTGGGATTGTTTACAGATATTGTACTCTCTCATGAATGAACAAGCAAGATACAGAGATATCATCCCTTTTGAGATGCGAAAATCAACTCCATCCAACTAATTCTGTTGATGTTTCTGGTTTTCTTCTTCTTTGCAATTCTAATATTTTGCATAATTCTGCAGTACATATCGATATGTATTGAGTAAAACCCTAGTGCATATCAATATTTACCGAGTATCAGAACTACTAAAAGACTGACACTAGAAACTATGGATCTCCATTTTCCAAGGACGTCATTGTGCAACCTGCAGGAATGATGAGAGTGCAATAAATTCCCCCATATTGTAAAGTGCACTATCAAAATGAGTCGCTCTTGCAAAGAAATGAGGGAGAATGTTGATGCAGTCCGGAGACTACTAGATAGAACAAATTCTGCAGTCGATATTTATGTCCACATATTTTGCGAGTCTTTCATTCTTATAAATAGACTGTGCATTTATCTGATACATAACATGAGTTCTACGGGCATCTGACGACGGAACGACATCCACAATGCTTTCATCTGTTATGACCACGGGTCGCAGATTCCTTGTTCTTACTACCACCAACATTCCTGCCACCCCCTACTTGGATATATTCAGAAAATTCGGCTGCAAAAACAAAACAATATCTAAATAAATTAACCAGGTAACTTTAAAAAATAGATGTCTTTCTAATAGTCACTCTCATAGAGGTTCATAGCTATTGTAAGATATAACCCATATAATAGGCAGAAATTCATATATTTGTAATCAATTTTTAAACAAAATCCCAAAAAAAAATTAAAATCAAAACAGAAAATTGCAGCACGTATACACATGTACTGAAGATATTGAAATATACTGAGTAAAACTTAGTAGATAACAACTGCATGTTTAGTAAAAACATAATCAGTTTAGTGTTACTTATAGATACATAGAAACTACATGAAAACTCTAATTCAAGACAAGCATGATGCATAGAAACAAAGAGAGTTTCCAAAGTGTGACCAAACTAAAGGGTAAACTGAAACTATATTTAGTTCTGGAATCAAAACTGTCAAGTAGTGTGCAAGGGTTTATGCTAGAATACCCTTAGAGTTTGAGAGGTTAATGGTCAAAATACTCACGGTAGCACATGGAAGGATGTACATGGTATCACATCATTCTATTGAGAGAGCATACATTATTTTAGCAAAAATGGATACTTATAACATATCAGACAACACAATTTACAGGACAAAGAGTCAAAGCTTAGCATTGACACCGGTACATATCGATATGTACTGGGTAAAACCTGATACATATTGATATATATCTTTTAGAGTCTACAACACCACCCTTTAGCTTCTTTTCTTCTATTAGTTCTCTTTTGTTTTCTGCAATTACAAACTGCATTAGACCCAAATTTCTACCACATTATAAGCAACAATTTGCAAACTTCTTTAAGCGAGTGAATCTCGTATGATATAGCAGAATAAGTTTACAACGTTGAAAACTCAGGAAGGCTACTAAAAAACATGGTCGATCAGTTAAATCTCTTTAACAAGTGGTTTCAGTTCAATAACCTCCAACCTTATTTTTTTGAGAATAATCATTCTACCACTAATTCAAAATGAATATACCACTAATTCAAAATGAATATCCAAGTACATATATACATGTACTAAAGATAACAAGAATTGAAAACCTAACTAGTGGATATTGATATGTATTGAGTGAAAACCTAGTAGATTATATGTACTAAGTGAAAATCTAACCAATTTCTTAACCCACTTACTTCCTCTAATTTCCTGAACTTTTTACTACCAACTTTCAAGATGACAACATTGTTATGACCACATGTTAAGACACCCATTAAAATGATAAAATAGGATTAATGAGCCTATAAATCTACGACATATCTCTCAACAAATAAGAACAAGTGCACATTCACGGACTTGGATCAACGAACGAACAATAAACATAAAATAAACGACAGCCGCCATTGAAAGCTTAGTAAAATCGACCTTTTTCAAAAGAGAGCGATGTAATTGTGGTATATTAATTCATGCATGAAACCAAATGAAAACTATCATGTTGTATGACGCAGGTGCTAAATCCTAAAGACTTAAAAAGTACAAGAAAACATTTTTAAAAAAATCATCAAATTAATGTGCATGTCGTTAGGAACAAAGCATAAAAGTCAAGTACAAAGAACGAAAATGAAAAGAGCATCATGTTCCACTTATCTGACTTCATTGTAGTAGCATATGACGATCATCATCATAGGACATCCAACTGAAAGATGTCCCATACTTGTGATGTGATATATTCATTTGCAAAATGTTCTTCATGTAATACTACTACAACTTCTCATTTCATAATTGCTTTATCCCATTCGTAGTGTTTATAACAATGGTAAGTATTTAAGATTCTGATTGGATAGTTGGACTTCTGATCGATTGAAAGTATATGGTCATCTACAGGTGCTTCTAGGAGGCGAGGATATAGTAGGCAAATGCGTACTGTAAGTGACACTATCAAAAACCACCAGTTTTTCATGGTACAACCAAATATGTACTGCAATTTTTACCAGTACATATGGATTTTTCTTTCATATCTCATGCATAATCAACAAGGGTATTCATAAGAAAACAAAGTAACAACCAATACATCAACAAGTACATGGTGATATGTACTTCATTTTTCGCAATACAGACAAATACGTACTGGCAGTTGACACTATCAAAAACTACAGGCAAATACGTACTGGCAGTTGACACAATCAAAAACTATCCAGTTATTCACGGTACAACCAAATATCCATCAGTATTCGACAATACTATTGATATGTACCTGATGCATATGCAATCCAAGTAATAATACAAATTGATATGTAGCGCTGATGAATTCTACTTATATTCAACAATAGAAAACATATTGTTATGTATTGTATTAACACATACTGCATATTATTTTTTTGGTATTCAAGGATACATTTGACATGTATTACATCAACGAATCACTTTTCCTTAAGTACATATCGATATGTTCAAGCATAAACTATGCTAGGATTTATACAGTACATATCATCAACTAATCACTCTTTCCCTTACTACATATTTAAATGTATTCAAGCATGAACTAAGGGTTTAGCAAAAATCTGAAAACTTTTATATCCATAACTTGAAAAAATTGTGAAACTTTCAATATTCCACACATACAAAAACCCCAAATTCATAGCAGTAACTATGAAATTAGTAATTTTGTAAAAAAATTCTCAAAAAAATACGAACCTAAGAAATAAAAATTGAAGAAGATCAAAAAATTACAACAAATACCTGTTAAATAGCTTCAAAATTTGTTATGCTAATTACAGTATATATTGATATGTATTGCACCAACGAATTGATGTTAATAGGAGATTGAAAACATTAATTTTTCGATTAACATCAATTTCTTCAAGAAAAACTTGAAACTGAAAAAACCCCAGTTTTGATATAAAATTGAAATTGAAAAACTTAATACATACCTTAATTATATGTAAACCGATATCATCATCAGCATCAATAAAATCTTCTTCGTTAACATTAGTTTCTTCAAGAGTATCTGAGATTCACACGATTTTTCGAATTTTCTGTAACTTGTTTGATTTTTGATTGTCTTTTTTTTTTGAATCTAGGGGGTTTTGTTTCTTTCTCCGATGAAGAAGAAGAATGAAATATCGATGAAAGCAAGAAGAAAAGTGAAAACTGTTTTTTTGTACGCGTGTTTTCTTCTCTGCTTGTGACACGCGTGTTGTTAGGGTTACCTTGGTAATTTTACGCTTTTTGAAACTTTGTTGGACCAGCCAGCAAATATTTTATCTCGCTGGACTACACATTAATCCGGGTCGGGTTTTATGGACTAAATAACAAATTTCTCTTTTATTTTTATTTGGATTTTCATCGGGTTTCTCTTCGAATCTCGATAATTCGACCCAATTTTTTTCCCCGTACCTGCACTACAGCCGCCGGTAGTACTATTATATGTGCTTCAAAAAGTGTACGTCTTCCCCGTACCTGAACTACAGACTAAATCTCGTCTGGTATACAGAACCGCAAGACTAAATGTCGTCCATAGGCAGACGACTCAGTATCTGCGTGTAGTGTTCTCTCTCGAGAACGGCTTCAATCGAAGTTGATGAACCTAAAGAGAGTGAGTGATTTGGGGGAGTGACTCCTTCCCACAGTGAGCTGTTTTAGGCCACACTAAATTCAGTGGGAGGAGCGACCGACCTTCCTAGGTGCGGACCATTAGAGGTACATTTCTCCATTAGAAGTAAACTCCTCCACCACAGGATCTGATAGGGATAGGGTTTTAAGGTGTTAGTGGGGCCTGCACAATTTTGTTAGATGGTTGGATTTCATTGGTCCATAATTGGACTATGAAATTTGGTCTACCATTAGCTTTTTCCCTTTGCTTTGGGCGACTGCTTTTATTCAATGTCAGTGGTAGGGTTTAGCTTCATATCAAGGGTCACCAAGAATGGACGTTGCAGAATCTAAATAGGACTTGAAAAATCACAAAGAAGGTTGTAGCAAAATCTTTGGCGATTTCCATTTTTTGTTGTTGTTGATATTTGATATGTGAATTGGAAGGAAGCAAGAAAAAACAACAAAACAAAAAATTAGGATCATACTATTTGCACAGATTGTCCAAGCAAATTCGACAAATCTTGTCTGAATCTCTCTCAGGATGACAATCACTTATTTCTACAACGAGATTCACGAGTACAGGGTTCACAAGAACGGTTTATTTATTTATTCTCAGAACACTAGAAAAACATGTAAAGGGCGACGTGTGTGGATTTACTGGCATTACTTCTATGCGTGTTGAATGCATCCCTTAACGGCTTGACCCCCGTGTCCCTTAAATGGTAAGCATTTTGGCGTTCATTTTTAGTTGTATCCTCTGTTAGAGAAACCAATCATACTTCTACTACATTCTTGTATCCTCTTCTACTACTGAAGAGGGAAATATAATCAGTACAGCCATAATTTCTCTATTTAAGATTTAGACTCTACTTGCCTAAGAAAAAACATAACCAATCACACAACAAACAAAGACCTGGTAGTAGAGTTGATTAACACAACTGAATTCATGAAAATAGAAATTCAAGGACATTCAACATACAACGTACAACAATAGATTATACTAACATTTTTAGTTCAATAGAAACTTGAAAATCTCTACAAATTCAAATAACTTACTGCACCCCACGATTTCGGTGGTGGTTTTTGCATCTACAATTTCATCTATATACAACTTCAAGTACAAGAGTAGAACCACTTACAGGAGGATAGTCGCCAACGTCATTGGTATATGCGCGCCTTTACACTATTCAATGTTCTCTTCAGCTAGTAGTACTACCACTGTCCATTGCTACTACTACTTTAGAATAGCTGAATCCCAATTCTACACGCCAATTTCACCTGGAAAAACTTCGCCTTTGGCCTATCGGTGATCAGCAACTCTGGATGCTAAAGCGGATCTAAGCTGTTCTTGAGTGTACAAACGACTAGACATCTTGACAGTAGCTTGTTGGATCATTAAATCTTTCACAACTGAAACACTAGCATAATTCACATCCAAATCAAGCTCTTTTAAGGCAACCATTAATCTAGCAGCTGGATGATTCTTCTTATTACACTGAATTCTTATCATTGCTTCCCAACCCAAAATTTTGACATCAATATCCACATCAGGGGATTTATTTCCAATGTGATTTAATAACTTGAGATCTGGATCAGGTGGAGCTGCTGACACAGAAGAACTTCTTGTGTCTTTACACGATAATTCCTTCTTCAATGAATCAACTTGTGAAACCAAACCTTCTTTATCTGATTCAGTATTTTGAAGCTTTGTGCGAAGCTCGTTAATGTAAGCAATTGCATCTCCTAAAAGCGAAGCTTTATCCATTTTCGAAACATTCGGGACTACTGCTCTTAAAGCATAGAATCTCTGATTAAGTTTCTCTCTTCTTTGTCTTTCAGCTTCAACATGATTCAATGGTTCTTCTCTACCATTTGCGGGTTTTCTCCCGCGTTTCCGAGGTCGTTTCTCTGTATCTACAACTCTGCTACTTTCAGCTTCACGGACTGAAGCTTCAAGATCAGAATGATCAGAATCAACGGTTCCACCAGCACCATTAGATTTTACAACACCGGAAGAAGGTATGACCACACCAGATGTAAATGAAAACACAGCTTCATCATTATTACTTCCTTTGGAAGTCACTGATTTCTTCTTTTTCTTATCATCTTGAGCAAATTGAGAATTATTAGAGAAAATATTACCATTAACAGCACTAGAAGAATTTCTCTTACTGCTGTCTCCAAAGCTCAAAATCTCACCAGATTCCGGTTTGCAAGAAGATGGTTGATGATGTGAACTGTTCTTTGTACTACTTCCATCAAACCCATATTCAGAAAAATTTAATTCTCTTGTGAAAAACGTTTGAGTTTGGGTTTGGATTTGTGTTTGTTGTTGAACATGAACAATTGAGCTAGAAGGGTTTTCAGTTAGGCTACTTGAGCTATGATTTTCAAACTGAATAACTGGTTTAGAAACCTCAGCAACAACAGGTGGAACTGATGATGATTCCTTAATCTCTAACACAGGCGTCGGCTCAGAGATCCAAAGTAAAGAAGGGTCATTTTCACCTTGATCATTCTGTTGTTGTTGTTGTGACGATGATACTGGCCATGACCCATTATCAGGACTATTGAAATTAAACAAAATCCTAACTTTATTCATAAGATCTGAACTTTGAAAAATGATTTCAGTAGAACCTAATTCAACAACACCATTAGCTAAAGGTATACAAACCATAGTTTGTAAGCCAAATAATTGAGCTTGTTTAGCTCTATCACAAGTAGAACTTAATAATCTATCATTACCAGTTAACCAAACAGGATATGAAGAGAAAAAAGCTTGACCTGGTAAACCACCACCATTGATAAAAGATTGAGTCATTGAAACAAGAAAAAACCATTCTGTATCTGTAACTTCTTCATCAACTGGATCATCAGCTGAAGCGGGTACCCCTGAAATCAATGAATTCAATTCTCTTAAAACTTTTTTTCTATGTTCTTGTTCTGCTAAAGAAGATGGGGTTGTTTTTCTTTTCAATCTATCTTCTTCTCCTTTGTAATAACCATCTCCCCACCCTAAAAATGAAACCCCTGTGTTATCAACTGATGATTGCCAAAAGATTGCATAAGTCCAACTTTCTCTAGCTCCTTCAATTAGGATTTGAAGTCTTTGTTGTAAAGTTTCTTGATTGAAAACCACAGGTTGTTGCAGTTGCTGTTGTTGTTGCTGCTGCTGTTGATCAGACGTTATTGTTGATGCAGATGATGATGGAGGCCAACTATTAGCACCAGCAAATGGAGAAGAAAGATCTGAAGCCATAAAAGCATCCATCATTGATGAATTATCATCTGTCCATAAATTCATTGTTGGTAATCTATAATCAGTCATGTATCATAAGCAACCAAACCCCTAAAACCAAGAAGATGATGAGATACAGTAGTGATGGTGGGAGAGAAAGAGTAAGAAAAACGTGAAAAGTTTAGAGAGAGATAAAGGTCGGCGAGGAAGATATGAGAGAAAACTTGAATTTGGATTTAAATTTGGATTGAATTTCAAGTGAATTTCAGAGTAGATGATAATCATTTATTAGTTTGGTGTGAAAAGAGAAAAGAAAAGAAAGTGAGAAGAAGTGGAGAATAAGGTCTATATGAAAGATCGCCGATTTAATTTGGGTAAAACTCGCCTTATAATCTTTGAGAAAAAATCTACTGAATTAGCTGTGCTTTTTTTTTCTTTTGAAAGAGAGTTCAGTATTATTAATTAACAGTGAACTTCTCTCGAGTATAGATGCCCCATCCAATCATTCGTTACAATTACAATAAGAAAATCCGGACAGCAGTTGTCCCAAACACGTGTGTGTGTGCAAGTTCCTACATGTAGTTGTTGTTGGGTCGCAAAGTTCGCCAATCCATCTGCAGCTTGGTTCATTTCTCGGTAGATATGAGTGAGAGTGTAGGATCCAATTTGTTGTAGGTGGCTTTGGATTTCCTTGATCATAGTGTGAATGATCCATGGTGTTGTTGCGACATCTTTTCTATTGATAAGGATAACCAGCGTCTTTGAGTCCGTTTCAAAGTGAACTTGGACCCAGTTTTTTTGAACCGAAGTTCTTGTTGCCAGTGGGAAAGCCCATGTTTCAGCTACTAGAGCATTTGCTATGCCCAGAGGTGTAGCCATGGCCATCACCACCGTTCCTTGTGTGTCCTACATATCCAACCTGCGCCTGCAAATTTCGGAGATCCATCTGGTTCCCCTTTACTAGCATCGTCAGTGTTTGCTTTCATCCAGTTTGGTGGTGGTGGTATCCATTTTACCCATACAATAGTAGAAGGTCGTTCATTGTGTCTATTTGCTTGTTGTTGTGCCGCCTCCGTGCCATGGTGAAGTTTATGTTTTGTTACCCATTCGAATTCTTGGCTAAGGAGTAAAGCAATCTGTAGGGTTTGCCTTGGGGATTGGACTTTGTTGTTGTAGACTCTATCATTTCTCGCCATCCAGATATTCCAAATGGTGTAGCAGCAGAGAGTGAACTCTGTTTTTGTTCCTGCTTTCTTTATGAACTCATTGAAATTTCTTGGAGGGTTGAAAGGAACGTTATTCCGCATAGCAGTCCTCGTAACCGTATTTCTCACCCTTTGGCAAAAAATATTTGGTGCTGGGTGCGGTGGGAGCCTCAGTCCATTGTATGGGTTTTGTGAAATGTATCCTCTATTGATTTGTTCTCCTAGCAGATTCCAGACTTGTCTTGCTACGTTGCATTCGAAAAGGCAGTGTTGGGTCGATTCTTGGTGCTGATTGCAGATTGGGCAAGTAGCCGTATTGGTGATATTGCGCCTGTGAAGAACCTTGAAGGTGGGTAAACCGTGATGGCTGACTTTCCATAGGAAAAGCCTGATTTTCTGTGGGCAGTTTGCTGTCCATAGTTTATAGTATTCTCTGCCATTTTCATTCCATGTATTGTTGTGTTGAGTATCTATATTTTGATTTGTCGTCGGCCTTGTGAGGATCTCGTAACCACTCTTGACTGTGTATATACCATTTCGTGAGTGCGGCCAAATTCTTGTATCCGCAGTTGGAGGGTTAGGTATGTGGAGGCTTCGGATCATGTTGGCGACCAAAGGTGGGAACACCTGAGATACTAGACTTACATTCCAATTAAAAGCATGTGGTTCAAAAAGCGTACTTACCAAGTCATTTTCCACGCTTATTGGGATATCCACGTTGGTAATCATAGGTATCCAGTTTTCCTTGATTGTTGTGGAGTTTTCATCTCCCAGTTTGACAACAGTGTTCCGTTGTACGAAATCCGCCACCTTATGAATGTTTTTCCAAGTCGAACTAGCAGAGTCCGGTGGTTTTTGCATGTGCCTAATGATTGATTGATGTCGAAGGTACTTATCTCTGAACATGCGGTTGCAGATTGTGTTTGGTTCCGAATGGATCTGCCTAACTGATGAGTGCTAAAAAGTGCATATTTATATATATTTTTCTTGGCACTTAACTCATCTTTTGTGCATTAATTCTACATTTTATCCCATATTCTGTATTTTCATTGTTTTCAAGAATAAATATTTTTATTAATTAATTTTGTATTTCTAGGTTGTAAATAAAGACTAGATGAGTTGCGGAGCAGAAAAGTGGTGAAAAGCCGGGAGGAATTACACAAGGAAGCCGCGAAGAATGTTGTGCACAAGACCAAAAGGCTAGAAGTGGGCTTGAAGAGGAAGAAATTGTTCTTAAAGAAGAAATGGGCTCAGAATTATCCCAAGCCCAACTTATCTCCCAAACCAAAACCCAAATCCATAACCCACTTCTCATGTAGCCGTCAGATTGGATCCATATCATCATCCAACGGTCGCCTCCTCTTCGTGCATCAAAGTCTGAAATTCCTGACCAACACTACAGCACCTAACTCCATCTCACGCCGTTAGTTTCGTTGTATCTCTTCATCCGACGGTCGCTGAAGGCTATGTTCCATCTTATCGTTGGATGCATTTCAGATGTATCGATCAAACGCCTATCACTCGCCTAACATCGAAATCTGATGAGCCCGCCTCACACTCGAACAACCTAACCCTATACCCATCGCCAAACACTCCCCTCCTTCTTTCCATCGACTCCATCTTCTCCATTCCGTCTGCAGAGAAAAACTCTGCCACCACCATCACCTCCACTACCCTCGTCTCTGCCAGCCACCAAATTCCACCAAAACATCACAACCACTCCAAACCACTAAAACCCATCACCCCCCTTTCCATCTAGCTCCTTATTCCATCACTCTCTCACGTTTCTCTCCCTGAAACCCTAAGCGTGGGAGATTGATGAAGTAGGTAACCTAGAGCTGAAATTTACGCATGTAGGAAGTCTAGGAGAGGCAGACGCAAGTGGGTAGAAGCGTATGAGTGAAATTCGAGAAGTATGGGTAAGATTTCGAAACCCTAACTTCCCTGATTTGGGGGAATTTGGGGATTTTTGTAAGAACCCTAATTGATTAATTTGGGTATAAATAGAAGGTGTTTTGTGCTGTTGTGGGTATGCCTGGATTAGCCAGAGCACCACCTCAGAGGCCTGGACTAGCCAGTGCCCTCAATTATCCATGTTATGTGAATTTCAATTATAGTTCTTAATTCAGTTAATTTCAATTTCAAATGTTAATTATGTTTATCATGTTCTAATTTCATGTGCTAGGGTTTAGATGAAACTCTTGATTGTATGTTAAGATAGTTAGTAATCATGTCATTGTTCTTGTAGTGCTAAAAATGAGTTAGGACTGCTAGTAGACATTTGAACAAGCAAGCCTGTGATCAGCTGTGCTGTAGAAAGACAGCTGATGCTAGGGGTAAGTGAGTGATAATGGTTAAAAATTCAGTACATTAGAAGGATTGTGCCCAAATGCCTTAGAGTTGATAGATTAATTGGTTGTGCAAGTAAACCTGTGATCAGCTGTGCTGTAGAAAGACAGCTGATGCTAGGGGTATGCTAGTAAAATTAGTTGATAAATCACCCATTATAGTATTTCCTGAGATGAAACAAGACATGATTCGATTAGATGCTGCCTTAGCTTAGGATCAAGAAGTAGATTCAAAGACCCTAGTACCTTCATTCTATACTTCACTGCCTTTGGCTCAATGCCATTGTTTCACAGTTATTCCTTGGTTCACTATCTCACTGCCACTTAGTTACTTGTTTAGATAACTTTAGCTTAGGAAGATTTCAACACACACCCTAGTCCCTGTGGAATGACCCGTATTTGCACACACATACTACAATCGACACCGTGCACTTGCGGTATAACCGCAGGCCCTGCCATCTTTATCTTTGCTATTCATTTTATACACCAATCCGGGACTGCCAAGTTTTTGGCGCCGTTGCCGGGGACTTGGTGCTGTGTTGTTGAAGTTTTTCTTGCATCTTATCCCCAACTGCATCTGTTGTTAGCATTAGTTGTAACTTGCATATCTTGCATATTGCATTTACATCATTTTTATATTGCATTCCTGCATCTTTGATTTACTGCTTTGACTTACTGTTTTGAATGTTGTTGAGTTCACCAGGTACCATCTTCTGGTGCTGCTGAACTGTGTTGCTGCTGCTGCCTGTTGCTGCTGCTATTGCCAACTACTGCTGTGCTGCTCTGTTGCGCTTGCTGCTGCTGGTGCTGAGCCTCTAGTGCTCTTCCTGTTGTTGCTGCCAGCCTCTGCTGCTGCCAAGGCTGCTGCTGAGCTGCTTCTCCTCCTGCTAAGCCTGAAGTGGTGCTGCTGCCATTCATAAGCCAAGCCCAACTGGGCCTTGAGTACTGAAGCCAAAGCTTAGGATGATCCAAAGCCCAACTGGGCTTTTGCAACCAAACTGAGCAGCTGCGCTGTGCTTAAGCAAGTAAGCCTAAACCCATTAAGAGAACCCAACCTGTGGGCTTCCATTTTTAATTTGTGGGCTTGTAATAATTTTTTCCATTTTTCTGTTGGGTTTGTAATTAATTTCTTGTGGGCTTGTTTGTTTAATTTCTTGTGGGCATGGTTTTAGATTGATTTGGGACTGTTGTTTAAATTAAAGAAAACTGAACTTTTGAAAGCCCAGTTGGGCCTCATATTTTAGTTAGTAGCTAGCCAAAGCCCAACTAAATTTCTGGGACTGTGGGCTTAACATCCATTTGAAAACAAAACATTTACACTGTAGGCTTGACCCAAAAACAGAAAACGTTTTCAAAAGCCCAGTTGGGCCTCGACCTTTGGCTATTTAAGAGCCCAAATTTCAAATTGTTACCTGGGCTTGTTTCTGAACTGTGGGCCTGAACCAAAGTTCAAGTGGGCCAAAATTTCAAAATTCCAAAAACCAACAGTGAGCTTTACTCGCCAGCAGTGGGCCTGTTTTTCAAAAACGTAGCTGGGCTTCGCAAAACCCAACAGTGGGCTTGGTCTCCTTATCCCATTAAAAACCAAATGTTTTTCTCCCATAAAAACCAAAGTTTTCCAAATGTTTCCCTAAAAACCAAAATTTTTCTTTTTCCCATCAAAACCAAATGTCTCCCGACAAAACCAAATTTTTCCAAAAGTCCAATCCCATTAAAAACCAAATTTTCTTGTAGATAGTTTCTTAGTTAAATCTTTTGTTTCTTTTGTATATATAGTGCTAATCCAATATGATCTCGGCTAAAAAAATGTTGGATTTTTGCCTTGAATAATGGAGTTCTAATTTTGCTTTCGCCGAAATCGGGTATTCTCTTTCCTTTTTCTCTACTCAGCATAATCCTCTCCATATGTTGTATTATAATTCTTTACATCTTTTGAAACATTGAGGACAATGTTTAGTTTAGGTTTGGGGGTATAGAGTAGATACCACGATAATATGCCATAATTGAAAACAAAACTCCATCTTTTTGAAAAAATTGAAAAATTCCAAAAAAAATTGAAAAAAAAAAGAAAAAAAAATGGAGCTCATTTACCTTGAAATGTTGACTCTTGTGCAAATATGTAATTATTAGGAGTCTTAGTCTAGATATTTAGGCACCCTGATTCTAGCACAATTCACATAGTGATAAGAAACTTGCACGCGCACGATCTACCAATACATGTATAGCCTCGATCTTCAAGGTGTTTGATAGGAAGTTAGATTGCCAATCACTTTAGAATACTGAATGAGACTTGACTAGCTTGTTCTTTGGTTGGCTGGGATAGAAGTTGGAGAATACGTTAAGAAAAGCAACCATAGAATTTGACCGGATGCATTCGATAAGGGCCACCTCTTGCTAAGAGTCATGTAATTATGTTTTTCTTTTTGTTCATGTATCAAAAGTGTCACTATGTTGTAAAGATCAAAGTTATTTCTTACAAAAAAAATAAAATAAATAAATAAATAAATAAAATTCAATCAAGTATTTATTCCATGTTTTGTCATGTTAAAGACAATATTCTCCCTTGTTCCAAAAATAAAAGAGAGTAATCAATGTAAATAAGAGTCATGTAAAGAGTCATCTTTTTTTTGTAAATAGTCTTGTAATAAGCAAGGAGGGTGCAACCATCGATGTATAACGCGGGTAAACTGAAATATCACCAACTCATTGGGTGAACATTCACAATTCTCGTAAAGCCGGACAGCTAGCTTGGCTTAGAATTCGGTTCTTAGCCTAAAAACTATCTCTTGGTGGTTAGTAGTCATAACTTCAGGTCATTCTAGAAACATGTGTAGATACACTTTACACTCTTATCACATGTCTTTATTTGTTATCAGTGCTAGGATTGTGCCTTTGATAGCTAGATTGACATCTCCATTTTGCTGTGAGCTTAAACTGTCTTGCACATGTCACATTTGATGGAATCTGAGCTTATATTTTGACCTAGAACTTTGTAGGTACGTTCTAAGCAAACCTTCACGAGACTTCACTCGTCCACTAGGGACACTTGGTGGTTTAAAAGGCTTAGTGCATATGCTAAATGCATTCGAGAGACCAGCGACAGTGGTATAGGTAGGATTTCCTTAGTTTTGTTTTACTTGAGGACAAGTAAAATTCAGGTTTGGGGGTATTTGATGAGTGCTAAAAAGTGCATATTTATATATATTTTTCTTGGCACTTAACTCATCTTTTGTGCATTAATTCTACATTTTATCCCATATTCTGTATTTTCATTGTTTTCAAGAATAAATATTTTTATTAATTAATTTTGTATTTCTAGGTTGTAAATAAAGACTAGATGAGTTGCGGAGCAGAAAAGTGGTGAAAAGCCGGGAGGAATTACACAAGGAAGCCGCGAAGAATGTTGTGCACAAGACCAAAAGGCTAGAAGTGGGCTTGAAGAGGAAGAAATTGTTCTTAAAGAAGAAATGGGCTCAGAATTATCCCAAGCCCAACTTATCTCCCAAACCAAAACCCAAATCCATAACCCACTTCTCATGTAGCCGTCAGATTGGATCCATATCATCATCCAACGGTCGCCTCCTCTTCGTGCATCAAAGTCTGAAATTCCTGACCAACACTACAGCACCTAACTCCATCTCACGCCGTTAGTTTCGTTGTATCTCTTCATCCGACGGTCGCTGAAGGCTATGTTCCATCTTATCGTTGGATGCATTTCAGATGTATCGATCAAACGCCTATCACTCGCCTAACATCGAAATCTGATGAGCCCGCCTCACACTCGAACAACCTAACCCTATACCCATCGCCAAACACTCCCCTCCTTCTTTCCATCGACTCCATCTTCTCCATTCCGTCTGCAGAGAAAAACTCTGCCACCACCATCACCTCCACTACCCTCGTCTCTGCCAGCCACCAAATTCCACCAAAACATCACAACCACTCCAACCACTAAAACCCATCACCCCCCTTTCCATCTAGCTCCCTATTCCATCACTCTCTCACGTTTCTCTCCCTGAAACCCTAAGCGTGGGAGATTGATGAAGTAGGTAACCTAGAGCTGAAATTGACGCATGGAGGAAGTCTAGGAGAGGCAGACGCAAGTGGGTAGAAGCGTATGAGTGAAATTCGAGAAGTATGGGTAAGATTTCGAAACCCTAACTTCCCTGATTTGGGGGAATTTGGGGATTTTTGTAAGAACCCTAATTGATTAATTTGGGTATAAATAGAAGGTGTTTTGTGCTGTTGTGGGTATGCCTGGATTAGCCAGAGCACCACCTCAGAGGCCTGGACTAGCCAGTGCCCTCAATTATCCATGTTCTGTGAATTTCAATTATAGTTCTTAATTCACTTAATTTCAATTTCAAATGTTAATTATGTTTATCATGTTCTAATTTCATGTGCTAGGGTTTAGATGAAACTCTTGATTGTATGTTAAGATAGTTAGTAATCATGTCATTGTTCTTGTAGTGCTAAAAATGAGTTAGGACTGCTAGTAGCCATTTGAACAAGCAAGCCTGTGATCAGCTGTGCTGTAGAAAGACAGCTGATGCTAGGGGTAAGTGAGTGATAATGGTTAAAAATTCAGTACATTAGAAGGATTGTGCCCAAATGCCTTAGAGTTGATAGATTAATTGGTTGTGCAAGTAAACCTGTGATCAGCTGTGCTGTAGAAAGACAGCTGATGCTAGGGGTATGCTAGTAAAATTAGTTGATAAATCACCCATTATAGTATTTCCTGAGATGAAACAAGACATGATTCGATTAGATGCTGCCTTAGCTTAGGATCAAGAAGTAGATTCAAAGACCCTAGTACCTTCATTCTATACTTCACTGCCTTTGGCTCAATGCCATTGTTTCACAGTTATTCCTTGGTTCACTATCTCACTGCCACTTAGTTACTTGTTTAGATAACTTTAGCTTAGGAAGATTTCAACACACACCCTAGTCCCTGTGGAATGACCCGTATTTGCACACACATACTACAATCGACACCGTGCACTTGCGGTATAACCGCAGGCCCTGCCATCTTTATCTTTGCTCTTCATTTTATACACCAATCCGGGCCTGCCACTAACTCTTTTGCCCAAGAGAGCAAAATTATGTTTCCTTGTATTTCTGATGCCTAATCCTCCCTTGCCTATTGGGATATTTAGTTTTTCTCTACCCAATATATGTAGTTTTCTGGTGTCGCTTTCATGTCCCCAGAAGAAATTTCTTGCAATTTTGTCCATCTTTTGGTGTACATGGACTGGAAGGAGCCTGGTTTGCATTACATGATTCACAGTGCGGATTAGGGATGTATTGATGAGCATCCATCTGCCTGCCTGGTTGACGCATTTTGAGATCCACCCCTTAGCCTTTCGTCCCATTCTTTGTAGCAGTTGAGCAAAGATTTGTGAAGAATTCCTCCCTTCTTTGAAACATATTCCCAAATATTTTGGTGGGTTGGGAGTTGTAGGGATGTTGAAAGAATTTTTCAATCTTTCTAAGGAATTTGTGTTCAGGTGCGGGTGGTGGATGAGGACAGATTTTTGGGTGTTTATTAATTGCCCTGCCGAAGTGGTATATGATTGAAGGATGCTATTGAGGTTGCTGCAAGTTTCCGTATCCGCGGCGCAAGTTATCAAAAGGTCATCAGCATACATGAGGTGAAGTATAGGCCGATTGTTGTTCGACATTTTCATACCTTTCAGCTTGCCTTCCTCTTCCAATCTCGCCAAATTTGTTGATAATATCTCTGCACAAAGGATGAAGATGTAAGGGGACAAAGGGTCCCCTTGCTTGAGACCCCTTTTGGGTAGAATCTTACCATGTAGAGATACGTTAACATTCACCGAGTAAGTTACCGTTGTGATGCACACCATAACATAATCAATGAATTTTGGTGGAAATCCAAGAGCTTTCAAAGAGAGTCTTATGAATCCCCAGTCGACGCTGTCATAAGATTTTCTAATGTCTAAATTCAGAGCAATCTTGGGATTGATGGTACTGGCAGATTGTCGTGATGGAACAATTCCGTTGCGATAGCAATATTATCATGTATAGCCCTATTCGGAACAAAGGCACTCTGGTATGGGCTGATCATGAATTGGAGGATTTGCCTTAATCTATCAACAAGAAGTTTTGAGATAATCTTGTATACCACGTTGCAGAGACCAATTGGTCTGAACTCATTTGGGTTTGAAGGTGCATCATTTTTGGGGATTAAAGTGACGGTTGTATGGTTAAAAGGTTCATACAGTTCTACATTCTCAAAGAAATTATAGACTAACTCAAAAATTTGTGGGTTGGTTAAGTCCCAGTATTCCTTGAAAAACTTACTTATATAACCATCTGGGCCCGGTGCCTTCTCAGAGCCAATGCTGAGCAGTGCTTTGTGTATTTCCTCATTTGACGGTGGCCTCATGAGTTCCATGCATCTATTGCTCGAGATTCTCGGTAGGAAGTTGTTGAAAAGATTCAAATCAATTGTAGTTGGCCCTGCATTATACTGGGTATCAATATGTTTCACCAGCATTGTTGCAGTTTGTTTTTGGTTATGCACCCACCGGTGATTTTCATCTTTATGTTGACTGATATGATTGAAGCGCCTGTTGATAGTGTCTTTTGTGTGGAAGAATCTTGTGTTTAGGTCGCCATTGTTCAGCCAGTCTATTCTGGATCTCTGTTTCCAATATGCATCCTGACAATGTTGGAGCATTAGGTGAGAATTTCTTGTTTCCCTTTCATGTTTTAGACAAAATATCAATTCACTTTCGATAGAGGTTGCGCATTTTGATTGAGCCAGTTGTGTCTGAAATTCAGCTTCCTTTATGAGTTGGGGAAGATGACCAAAGGTAGTCTTGTGCCATTGTTGCAAAGCCATTGCTGTGTTTTCCATTTTCAACTGGAAGTTCCTTGCAGTGTCGGCCACCTGATATTCTTGCCAAGCTCTGGTGACTATATCTTTCATCTCTGGGTAGAGGAACCAAAGGTGTTCCATTTTGAAGTTTTTTGAGGACCTTCTGGAGATTGCTTTCTCAAGTAGCAAAAGTGGAGCATGGTCCGACGCAATGCATGGTAGATGTCTCACTAAAGCTTGTGGATGTCCAGTTAGCCATTCTTGGTTTTCCATGCCTCTATCGAGTCTTTCCATGATGAAATTTGAATCAATTTGTCGATTTGACCATGTGATCGATCGCCTTCAAAACCCAAATCAATTAGACCATTTGAGTTGATGAACTTATTAAAATGTTTTACCTGGACATTTGTCACCGGCCTTCCTCCCTTCTTTTCATGTTCATTGATCACTTCATTAAAATCACCCATGAGAAACCAAGGTATTGTCGGAGTTGGAATCAGATTAGCAAAAGTTTTCCAGAGGTCTTTTCTTGCAGCAGGTTGGGGGGGGGGGGCATAAACTCCAGTAAAGTACCAAGGTTGTGCATCTAGGTTTTGTGTGGAACTAATGTACAAATGTAAAAGACTTTCATTAGACACTAAGACAGATACATTTAGGTGGGAAGTCCACATAATGCAGAGGCCACCCTTATTCCCAAAACAAGAAACAGCAAAAGAACTCTGAAAACCTAAACTAGTTTGTACAAACGACATGTGATCAGCAGTAGCTAAAGTTTCAGACAAAAAAACAAGATCAGGTTGAAATTTGTGTTTGTATTCACATAATTTAGAAACTGTCAAGGGGTTGTGGATGCCTTGACAGTTCCAAACCAAGAAATTCATTCCAAGTGCGAGTGTTGGTGTTGGCCAACAACTCGCGAAGAACTGCAGTCTCCCTATGGGGTAATCTCTTCATCGAAGGAAAACTTCCAGGCAGGTGCTGGAGTGTGGGATTGGTTGTTCCGGGTCGGTGTTGCATTGCTGTTGCTGTACTGTTGATTCTCTCTTTTGTTTATTGGATCTCTCGATTGTTGTCCTGTGAAAGGTCCTATAGTGCTTCTTGGATTCCTTGCCCTGTGTGTTGGTATCTCAAACATGGGAGTCCAAATCTTCTTCGATTGATGTTCTAACTGTGCGATTGAGACATATTTCCTCTGTTTCTCCGGAGGTGGTTGAGTTGCAAAGTCCGAGGTATTGGGCAGTTCAAGGTGTGGAGGCAGCCTTGTCGGTGACTTCTGAATTCGTCGTTTGTAATTTCGGAGAGGTTTGGTCATGTTGTGTCTATCTTCTGAGCGAGCATTTGTAGTCACAATCACTTCTGGTTTCCATTTATGTTGTGAACTAGCAGATTCACCTTTGCATCTTGTTTCTGCAAAACATTCAACAAGATTTTTGTATAGTCCATAGTAAAGAAAGCTAACATTCTATTTATTCCTGGAGCTGCCTTCGACCCTGTTGTTTGACTCGATCCAGACCCGGTGAAGTGTGAATGGGTTGTTCCTGTGGTGTGGGTTGATCCATCAAAACCGTTTTTCTCTTGTGGGTAGTCCAATCTCTTCCTTGGGCCTGATGTGTGCACTACTTGTTCAGAATGTCCTCCTTGATGGACTTTTCCTTTGCCTTTGGTAATGCGCACAAATTGTGAAGCTTTGTTGATGAGTTCATTCACATGAGAGACGAATTTGCTAGGTTTCTTTGCTGGCAAGGATGAGCTGGCATGTTGTGGTCCCTTCTGATCATTCTGACTGTTGTTCCTTGTATTAACTCAAGGTGTCTTAGCAGGTGTCTCTGCATGAGCATCTTTTCCGAGGTGTTGTTTTTGCGGCTTTTGAAGGTGGATTGTGTCAGTACCTTTGTCAGATTTTTCCGAAGGAGTGACTGGATTCCAAGCCAGACCGCGCCGAGTCATTTCTACAGAAAGTTGAATCGGGCATTGACTTGGTTTTGCTGGATCGGTTACCCTACTCACCTCTTGTTCTTCCTGCTGTTGTTGCTTTCCCCTTGCACTTTCTGTCATGTCTTGCTGTTGTTGTTTTCCTGTATTTTGAGGAGGTTGTTGATACTTGTCTTGTGTCGCTCTCTGATCGCCTATGTCATGAGTTGTATTTTTTGATGGCTCTCCAAGATCGCCTATGCTTGTCTTGTGTCGCTCTCTAGTCTGCGGAAGGGTCCAAAAAAATGATCTCGAAACGGGTGAAAAGGTGCAAATCTAACGGAATCAGTGAAGTTCCGAGCAATGTAGTTAATTCCCGATTTCGATCTGGGAAGATTTTGTCTCGAGGAGATTCTTGGTTGAATCTTGGAGTAACTACCTAGTTTATTTTATTTTTGAATTTTAAACCTTTAATATGTATATCAAATATTTTTTACACATAGATATAATAAAATACCACTAATTTTAAAAAGAAACAAATCTTTATTTGTGATAGTAGAAAACCAACATCCATATAAATTTCAAAAACGTTAAAGAAGATTTTCGGTCAATTTTGGTCGACTCAACCAAAATTATACCAAGAGTCCAATTCCGGCTGATTCCTGCCAAATTCCGTCTCGGCGAAATCAAATATTTCGCTACCTTGAATATCGAAACCGGAATTTCTGGCGGAATCTCGGCCATCTCAGCTGAGATTGACTACATTGGTTCCGAGTCGAAGCTGTCAACTCATTTGGTCCATAGTGGACATGGCTGTCAATAATCGCCCGAAATCTGAGATTATTTTCCAAAAAATCGACATCCTGTAGGATTTAATCCGATATATCGAAATTCGGATCGGACTTTACCTACTTATGGTATCGGAATCTGATCAATAAGGTCATATCCGGTTGGTTTATATCCGACATCCGTAGCCTAGGGATGTACTAGTAATTTCAATCCCCGTGTATTAGATGACGTCGACAATTAACCTCTATTACTCTGTAACATTTTTCAGAGAGAAAAGAAAGAGATCGAGATCAAAAAAGATAGAGATCGATACAGAGAGTTAGAGACTTAGAGAGTAAAGATTAGTTTTGATTGTGGTCAGAGAAGATTAGTTTTTCATTCAGAAAACAAGTGAGATGGTGTTGTTTTGATTGTGGTCAGAGAAGATTAGTTTTTCATTCAGAAAATAATTAAGTAATCTAAACCCTTTTTTTATTTTTGTTAAAACTTAAAGTCGATTCATGCATGATGTTTTGTTAATTATAAGTGAAGTTGGGATAATTGATGTTTCTGAAATTAGGGTTTCTGGTTGAAACTGGGAATTTCGGAATTAAACTTTTTTTTCCTCAAATCGATTGCATGTTTGATGTTTCATGTTTAATTATAGATTGTTAGAGCATTGCTCGGTCGAACCCACAAGTGTTGCTATCTCAAGTTTGTTGTCAAATTTAGTTGATCAAAACTATATCTTGGTTTCTAGTCTACATTTAGTCAAGTCTCGGATTAGGATAAAAGTGTGTAGTTGAGTACCAGACATCATTGCGTTCTATCGTTTGAAGGAGAAAATCAACCGTAGCTTTTGGAGAACTTCATCAACAAAAGGTAAGTGAAGACTGAAACACATATTACTCAAGTTTCACCTTTCTATCTATGAGACAGTGTCGCATGACTAAATTGGACTTTACATGCACAACAGAAATTTCAAGACAAGTTTATCTTGTTAATTATTCTCGAAATATGTCGACTAAGCTTAAGAACATTTGTTCAAACTTGATGAATTTGGTTTAGAACAATTTATTGTTTATGACCTAAATCGTGATTCAAGTCAATCATTTAAAAATAGCCTGGAACAGTGATATGTGTCAATGATGTTATTAGGGAATGTGTTAGAATTGATTATTAGAGAGATATAAACCTATTGTAAATATGGATACAGGACAGTACACGTACCAGCTTACATATTGGAGCAACTGTTATAGGTCCGGAGCCGTAGTACGTGTACCCAGTACACGTACCGGCGTATCTATAGTTCAGCAACAACTTTTGTTACGCATACCGAGTATGAAAACCCAAAAAGTTCTTTTGACTCGTGAACTCAGGATGGTATACATACCTAGTATGCATACCGAAAAAAATTTGTGGACTCCTGAACTCGTTTTATCTTAAGGATATACAAACCTGTTAGAGCATTACTCGTTCGAACTCACAAGTGTTGTTATCTCAAGCTTGTTGTCAATTTAATTTATCAAAATTATATCTTGATTTCTAGTCTACATTTGTTCAAGTCTCGAACTAGGATATATAAAAGTGTGTAGTTGAGTATCGGCTATCACTGCGTTTTATCATTCGAAGGCGAAGATCAACATAAGCTCTGGAGAACTTCTACAACAAAAGGTAAGTGAATACTGAACCACCTATTTCTCAAGTTTACACCTTTCGATTCATGAGACATTTTCGCATGACTAAATTAGACATTGCATGAATAACAGAAATTTTGAGTCAAGTTTATCTTGAATATCGTTCTCGAAATATAAGCTTAAGAACATTTGTTCAAACTTGATGAATTTGGTTAAAAACAATTTATTTTTTATAACCTAATTATGATTCAAGATTTAATCATTTGAAAATAGGCTGGAACGGTGATATGTGTCATTTTTGTTATTAGGAAATATTTCATATTGATTATTAGAGAGATATAGAACTACTGTAAATCTGGATACAAGACAGTATGCATACTAGTTCACATACTGGGAGAACTGTTATAAGTCCAGAGACGCAGTACATGTACCCACTACACATACCGGTGTAGCTATAGTTCGATAACGACTTTTTGGTATGCATACCCGGTATTCATACCATAAAGAGTCTGTTGACTCGTGAACCAGGAAAGTACGCATACCTAGTATGCAAACAGGAAAAAATCTGTTGGCTTCAAAACCAAAAAGGTATGCATGTCCAGTATGCAAACCATAAAAGATCTGTGTATTCCTGAACCCGTTTCTGTCTTAAGGGTATCATACCCGGTACACGTACCATGACAAAAATACTCACGAACAAGTACAATACATGTACTTCCCCTGTCGAATATTTTCGAATGCATCAAAATTATTTCTATGAGATAATAGGAATTTGAAAAACTCTCTAAAAACACTATATAGACATGTTTGATCACATTTGTGACTCAAGGTTAAAGACTTAAAGTGTTATATGAAAACGGTTAAGCTTATTGTTCGATTGGCTAGTTTCGGCTGACCTTCACGAACAAGTCATTGTACACGGTTCGGTTATGGTTCACCCTAACCAGAGTGTATATTCTGGTATGTTAATCTCACGTCAAGTTTTTCATCTAACATTCGAAAGCTACCTTAGCTTATATCTAAAGCAACCTTAATCTTGAAACTCCATATAAGGAGAACCTTAAATAACTGGGATCTTTGAATCCCTGACACTATTCTTGTGTGTCCTAGTTGTAAACTAGAGTCATCCCCTTCTTTAAATCTTTTTAGGTTTAGCAACTAAAAAGACTTCACCTAGGGATTCGTGAGCAAGGTTTAACTATGTTTATCTTGATAGTTCGTGTATCCTGATCTTGTTTTGATTGTTGAGCTTTGCTCCAACAAACAAGATAGATATAAATCACAAAATTTCTTCGTATCATACTTTGTGATTTCACAAGTTTATACTTGTGAGGTGAATAATAATCTAGGCTGCTCTTCGAGAGTCATAAGACTGGATTATGAGGTTTGATAGACTTTGTCTATTATAATTAATTCCCAACCTGTTAGAGCATAGCTCGGTTGAACTCACCAAGTGTTGGTATGTCAAGGTTGGTTGTCATATTTTAGTATTAAAACTCATCTAGAGTTGCTTGGTTAAATACTAGAGTCAACTTCGTTTAGGTTAGACTAGAAAGTCTAGGAATGTTGAGACATACAAGTATTACTCCGAAGACCTGGAGAATAAGAAGAAATAACGACTACAACGAAGACATCATCCTTCCACTTGAGGTTAGTAATATAGACTTGATCTTGTTTTAATTCATAACGTATTTTTCAAGTCGTGCTACATTGAAAACATAACATGTGAAGCTGTATATATTGTATATAATACTCTAGTGATGAGACTTGGTCATAATAGTATGATCGAAGTATCAAGCAAGCATAGTACAAAGTATAAACGCTTATCTTTTGGAACTTCGTAAAGACGACATCGACATAATCTATTATATATATTTAGTTGATTATGTGTGCATCATATAAGTATGATTTCATCCTAGAAAACTATGTATCTTTACATTAGTTTAAGGAAGTAGATGTGTGAACTTTTTTTCATAATCGAATGGGACATCATGATTGGTCTTGTTATTTTTTGAATATCTTTTTTTTGATGACCAATGGAGTTGACAGTGGTAAAACCTATCTTGACTATGTTAAGACTTGAGGTATAACCGGTCACGACCTATAATGAGTACCTAGTTATGAATCGGTAACTTAGTTTAACCTATCACATGCTATGTTGGGATTCTAGATATAACCGGTCACATAAACACTTTGAATCAAAGTGTAACCGGTCACATGATGTATTGGAGGTTAGTGGTAATCGATCACATGATAACCTCGGGAAGCATAGTGTAACCGGCCACATAGTTACCTTGGGAAGCAAGTGTAACCGATCACGATGGCTTCGGCAAGCAAGGTGTAACCGGTATCATAACTGATTACAACCTATCTTGGGAATTTTACTGTATCCCATCACAACATTCTTTGGAGTGATGGTATAGTAGGTTTGTGATCTAAAACCGTGGTTCACATATTTCTTCATGTTGTGTGTGAATTAGGGTTTAAGGGTTTACTAAGATGAGAAGCTTTATGATGTCGACATATTTGAACATGTACATAACTCTTATCGTTTATTGTTCAAAGATATTCCTTGATGCTCAAGGTGATCTTGTATAGAAATAAACGGAGAATCTTTTACTTAAGGTTTTTGGTCTTATGTGCTTTAATAATCAGCAATTAATACATAGCTCTGGAGAATAAAAATTAGTAATGTGCATTTACTAATTAGAGATTTCTATGAGAGATTTCGTAAATATTTGACTCCATTTATTGGAATTAGGAAAACTGAATTTGGACATTCATTGCATATTTTAAGAATAATCTCGGTTTTGGAAATTCCTTGGTGTCCAAACAACCTTGGTCTATAAATACCTAAGTTATCATTTCTAGCAAACTATCATAAGATCCAGGCAAACTTCATTTCTTGTTGTTTCTCGTGGAGCCGTCTATTCGGAAAGGAAAGTATCCTAATTAGGTGAAATCTCTTACGACCGCTCGTTTAAAGACTTCTGTGGGATCAAGAAGCTCTACGAGTACCGCTAGTGGGGAACTAGATAATTGCAGTGTAATTATTTTTTATTATTGATTTGATTGACTAACGGTTGTTAAGACTTCGATTGCACCTAGTTTGTTTATTCATACTAGATCAAAGTATGGATGAGATATTTAGAACTTTTGTTATATCTAAAGACATCTTGTGATAATCCATTGTTAATAGGATTCGTTCTGTGTGTGATTGATCACAAGAGGATTCAAGTGTTGTTGTGCAGGTTTTTGAAGGCCATAGAAGATTTGAAGACGAAGAAGAATTCTTATTAGTTTTTGCATCTTGTGGATTTAGTGCACAAACCTTGATCGGCTGGGATCTAACTAGAATCAGTTTATCTTTGATAGACTTGATTGATTAGTTGCGTGAGATTGGCATCACTTTATAGTTTCTATTTTGATATCTATATTGACTGATTGCGAATCTAAAGATTGATTATTTCGGTATTCAATATTTAGATTGATCTAACCATACAAAGGAGTTTATTAGATTAAACATAAGAGCCTTTGTCAACAACTCATTAATATCTTCTAGCAAGATTTATTAGAGTGGTTACCAAACAGATTCTTCCTTTGTTGTTTGGAATACGATCCAAAGGACTTGTTATTCACGTGCGTGACTCTAGAAGTCCAAGACGCAGGGATACTGAGGGAACCAAGTAGCTAGGGCTAGTCTGCTTGGTCACAACTATGCGAAGTTGGTATTTGATTTTGTGTAGCGGCTTAATTATGAGAGTATTCAAAACTGGACTAGGTCCCAGGTTTTTTTTACATTTGCAGTTTCCTCTTTAAAAAAAATCTTGTTGTGTCTTTTACTTTGTTTTCCATATTATAATTGTTATTATAATTAAGTAAAATACAAAAGTACGTTAACTACGTAATACTTGATATTGATCCTATAGTGTTTCATTTAATTTCGAACCTATTATCAAGTACACACTTTGTTGTCGTATAGTCTCAATATTGTATCCATAGTCAATCACACAAGTGATCTTGTTGTTGTAGTGTCTCGATCTCGTATCCATAGACGATCACATGAAGTGTGAACCGAATTTTTGTACTGTCTCGACTCTGTCCATAGAAGATCACTTTCGGTAGAGGAATTATAGGTTAAAAAATTAAATATTGTGGTGTAATTGGGTACCCTCGTCTTTTCACTACCTCACCTTGATCTTTGATCAGAATGGAAATCACATATAGGCTTATCTGTGGGATACAAATTGGTTTAAAGTCTTCAATTGAGTTGAAGCAAATCTTAGACTGTAAAGGACGTCATCTAAGGAAATCAATTGTGCGGAGTCTTGATAGGATTCAAAAGGCGTAAGGAGCGCGACTGTAACTTAATTGTTGTGACGGTTTAATTCGGTCTCAACTACATTCCAGTCTAAAATTCTAATAGTAAGATAGTGTCTGTAGCGGCTTAATACAGTTTGGTATTCAAATATGGACTAGGTCCCTTGGTTTTCCAGCATTTGCAATTTCATCGTTAACAAAATTTCTGGTGTTTGTGTTATTTCTTTTCCGTATTATATTGTTATCTTTATAATTAAAATATCACGAGTTGTACGTAAAATCAATTCAAGTAGATAAGTCCATTGCAATTTTTGAAGATGACTTGATTGATTCTTGGATATTGGTCTTTGGTATCGTCCAATTACTCTCACGGAATAATCAGGTTCACGGACTTGTCTCTGTTAACATTATGATTGTAAGAGAAAGAGATATAAGCTCTTCATATAATTGTTGATTGATATTCATTAAGTTGAATTCTCAGAATGGTATTCTAGTGCAGTACATACAGTTTGACTAAGAAAAAGTTGGTGGTGTATTTTGGTACCCCCCCCCCCCCCCCGTTTTCAAAACCCGGTACACGTACCATGACAAAATAACTCATGAATTGGAAGTAAGTACACGTACTTACCCTGTTGAATGTTTTCAGATGCATCAGAATTATTCCTATGAGATAATCGGCATTTGAATAACTCTCTAAAAAACATATCTAGACATGCTAGATCACATTAGTGTGAATCCAGATTAAAGTCTTAAAGTGTTATATGAAAATGATTAAGCTTATACTTCGTATGGATAGTTTCGGCTAACCTCTCATGAACAAGTCATTGTACACGGTTCGGTAACGGTTCATCCTAACCAAAGTTTATATTATGTTATGTTAATCTCAAGTCAAAGATTCATCTAATGGTGGATATTTATTGCTTGATTCCAAAGCTACCTTAACTTAAATCTAAAGCAACCTTTGATTTTGAAAGTCTATATAAGGAGAACCTCAAGCAACTGGGATTTTTGAATCCCCGACACTATTCTTGTGTGTCCTAGTTGAAAAATAGAGTCGTCATCTCTTTTAAACCATATTAGGTTTAGCGACTAAAAAGACTTCGCTTAGGGATTCGTGAAGCCAGGTCCGTCTATCTTTATCTTGATAGTTCATGTATCCTGATCTTGCTACTGATTGTTGAGTCTCACTCCGATCAGGCGAGATAGATAGAAATCGCAAAGTTTCTTCATCTCGGACTTTGTGATTCCATGTATATTCCTCCATAACGATTATTTGTTAAAATCAGAGTAGGAAATACTTGTGAGGTGAATACTAATCTAGGATGCTCTTCGGGAGTCGTAAGTACCAGATTTTGAGGTTTGCTAGACTTTGCCTATTGCAAAAGAATTCCTATCATACCTTGATCTTTGATCAAAACGAAAATCACATATAGGCTTATTTAAGGGAGGTAGATTGGTTTAAAGTATTCAATTGAGTTGAATCAACTCTTAGGATGTAAAGGAAGTCAACTAAGGGAATAAATTGTGCAGAATCTTACGAGATTCAAGAGGCGTAAGGAACACGACTGCAACTGAATTACTGTGACGGGGGATTCGGTCTCAACTATATTCCGGTCCGAAGTTATTTGTAGTAGGCTAGTGTATGTAGTGTCTTAATACCGTTTGGTGTTCAAATCTGGACTAGGTCCGGGTCTGCATTTGTGGTTTCCTTGTTAACAAAATTTCAGGTGTCAGTGTTATTTCTTTTTCCGCATTATATTGTTTATCTTTATAATTGAAATATCAAAGGTTGTGCGTAAATCAATCAAAGTAGATACGTTCGTTTTAATTGTTGGATACGACTTGGTTAATCTTGGATATTGATCTTTGGAATCGTCCACGAACTCTCAAGACATAATCAGACTCACGGACTTGTCCCCGTTTACATATTGATTGTGATAGAAAGAGATATAAACTCTTTATATAATTCCTGATTGAGATTCATTAAGTTGTAACTCTCGTAATTGTGTTTGAGTTTAGTCCATACAGGTTGCCTAAGTAAAAGTTGGTGGTGTATTTTCGTACCCCCGCATTTTCAATTGGTACCAGAGCAGGAAAACACGCGCGCAAAAGACCTAATAAGTTTGTGCTTGAAGCAATCTGACTGTATGGACATGAGTGTTGTCTCTAATAGCGTATCACTAACTCAAACTATACCAGATCCCGAGTGTGTTCTAGAAACCATCGATGATGATTTTGGTTGTGATCTGAAAAAGATGGTCGAAAAACTTTGTCATGAGAAACATCGATTGATAAGGAAAACCGAAGGACTTCAATGTGAAGTTTATATCAAAGATTCTGATCTTCTAGAGGGATCTGAAAGGGAAAAAACTCTCCACTAAAATTGGATGATCAGATTCAAGTTACTAAAGAGATAATTGCAAAGTTAGATGACTCAAAATCTGCTCTTGCACAAACTCTTGGGATTTCGAAATCTGTTAAAAAAATCCTATGTTAGAGCATAGCTCGGTTGAATCCACCAAGCGTTGGTATGTCATGGTTGTAATATTTTAGTGAATCAAAACTCAATTAAAGAGTCGCTTGATTATATACTAGAGACAACTTCGTATAGGTTCGGCTAGAAAGATTAGGATTATGAGACATACAAGTATTACTCGAAGACTTGAAGAATGTGAAGAAGTAACAAGCTACATCGACGACATCATCCTTCCTCTTGAGGTTAGTAACATTGTGACTTGAACTATTTCATTCCTAACGTATCTTTCAAGTCGTGCTATATTGAAAACATAACTGCGAAGATGTGAATGATTATACTCTAGTAGACATAGTGTTAAAGAATTAGAATACGAAGTATAACGCTTATCTTTTGGACTTCGTATATAAGACATCGACATAATCGTATGAATGCTATTGTGATTATGTGTATGGGTAAAGGTGAAGATTTCATCCTAGGAAACAATGTTTACATTTATTTAAAGGAAGTACATTCATGAACTTGTTTTATGAATCGAAAGGGAAATCACTAGGCTTATTGATACTGTTATTCATTGCATACATTTGGATTACCAATATGTGTGAGTTAGTAGAACCGATCATAATTAGTTATGTATCTTGGTAAAACTAGTCACAATGCTTGACTTATGTATTTGTATGACTTTTATTAGTGTAACCGATCCTAAGTAATCACTTAAGATGGTATGATAGATATTTGTAATTGGTGTAACCGATCCTGGTAATTGGTATGACCAATCACAAAAGAGTTGTGTAATCGATCCTTGTAATTGGCGCAACTGGTCCTGGTAATTGGTGTAACCGATCCTAGTGACTAGTGTGACCGATCACAAGTAATACCATGAGAATATGGTAACTGGTCCTGGTAATTGACGTAACCGATCCTGATATCTGATGTAACCGGTCCCAATAACCATATTAAGGTAGAAACGATCTTTGTGTTTGGTAGAACCGTAAACCCATGATTAGTGAATTGATATTTAATCAATCACATAGTTCTTGGAAGTCAGGTGAACCAATTTTAACTTGTTTGGAAGTGTGGTATAATGGGTTCCAAGGTTGTAAATATGAAAAAGGATTTACAAAGAAAAAGATGTCGACATACTTTGAACATGTTCGGTAACTCTTATCTTTTATTGTTCAAAGATATTCCTTAATAACTCAAGGAGATCCCGGACCGAAATAAGTTGAGAATCTTTTAATTAAGGTTGTTATTTTACATGCTTTTAATTACCAGCAGTTAAATGCATATCTCTGGAAAATAAAAATTGGTAATGTGCATTTAATAATTGGAGAGCATTTCCAGGAATTATGAAAACCGATTTTGGAAATATATTGCATATCTTGAAAATATTCGGTTTTGGAAGTTTCTTGGTGTCCAAACTTCCTTGGTATATAAATACCCAAGTTTGCATTTCGAGCAAACTATACTAAGAGCCAGCAAAACTACCTTGTTGTGTTGTTACTGGTGGGGCCGTCTATTCGGAGAGGAAAGTACCCTCATTGGGCGAAATCTCTTACGACCGCTCGTTCAAAGACTTATGTGGGATCAAGAAGCTCTACGAGTATCGTTGGTGGGAAACTAGATAATTGTAGTATTATTAGTTTTTGATTTGATTTGATTGACTAACGATTGTTGAACTTTGATTGCATCTGGTTTGTTTATTCTTGAGAATCTCCTCTTATGATATAAGATTCACTCAAACTAGATCGAAGTGTCGTCGGGATATTTAGAACATTTTGTAGATCTAAAGACGTCTTGTGATAATCCATTATTAACAGACTCCGTTCTGTGCGTGATTGATCACAAGAGATTCAAGTTGTGGTGTGCAGGTGTTTATTTAAGATTAAAGAAGATTTGAAGACAAAGAAGATTTCTTATTGGTTTCATATCTTTGCTGTGCAAAAAACTTGATCGGCTGGGATCCAACTATAATCGGTTTATCTTTGATACATTTGATTGATTAGTTGCGTAGATCGACAACACTATATAGTATCTTGGTAGATCCTATATTTGATTGCAAAATAAAAACTCTGCTACTTTGATAGTTGGATAGATATATCTAAAACCGAAAAATAAGTTTATTGGATTAAACAGAAGAGCCTTTGTCTAACTCATATCACTGATATTGAATAGAGTTGTTACCGAACAGATTTGTTGTTCCTTTACTGTTTGGAATACGAACCAAAGGAATTGTTCCAGTGCGTGCACTTATTGAATGTCGGAAGCGCAGGGATATCGAAGAAACTAGGTGAACTATGGGTTTAGTTGCTTGGTCTCAACTATACAATGTTGGTTTGATTTTGTATAGCGGATTAATTCTGAGACTATTCAATTCTGGACTAGGTCCCGGGGTTTTTCTGCATTTGCGGTTTCCACGTTAACAAAATCTTGCTATGTCATTTACTTTTGTTTTCCACAATTATAATTGTTGTTATTATAATTTAAAGTAAATTACACAAACGTTAACTCCATATTACTTGATAGTGATCATATATAGTTTGGTTAAGTCAGAACCTATTATCAAGTAATCACACTTTGATTGTTGATTGTCTCGATCTTGTATCCATAGACGATCACACAAAGTGTGAATACCGATTCGTTGTATTGTCTCGACTCAGAACATAGACAATCACTTTCGGTAAGAGGACTTATAGGTGGAAAAGTTTAAGATTGTGGTATATTTGGTACCCTTATCTTTTCAATTGGTATCAGAGCAGGCAAACACTAAAAGATCTAACAATCCGTGTTTGGTGCGATCCAACCTATAAGAATTGAATCTATGTCGGATTCAGTTAACGTTATGCAAGAGTATGATTACTCAAATGTTGAAGATGTTACAATTTCGTTAACTCGTGATCCAGGAGTTATGAAAACATCTGAGTGTATCTCTGATGGAAAAGAAGATTTTGATAAAGAGTTGGTAAAACTCCTAAAGCCAATAAGATCTATGTCTACTCGAATGATGATATTAAAGACATAATTTAATCTTCTTAAGTATGAGATCAGAGAAGAATATATTCAACTAAATGCTCTAGCTAAAGAGAATATGAATCTCAATGTCAAACTAGAAGCCCTTGGTAAACCTCTTACTCATTATCAAGAGACTCATCCGATGAATCTGACAAATGATTCCGTTATAATCTCTTTTGATGAAGAAACCAAAAGTCCTTGTTCGAATTTTATAGACTGTGACAACAAAACTTGCTTGATCACATATGAAGCAGATCATGATGATGGTGAAAAGTCGAGGGTGCCCAAATATACCTCAAGATAAAACTTTTCCTACCTATAAGTCCTTTCTCCAAAAGTGATTGTCTATGGAATGAGTCGAGACAATGCAACTAATCGTTTCACACTTCGTGTGATCGTCTATGGATACGAGGTCGAGACAATACAACAACGAAGTATGTTTACTTGATAAAAAGGTTCGGACTTAACCAAACACAATAAGATTGCTTATCAAGTAAATAGGAATTAACGTTTGTGTAATTTACTTTAATTATAATAAAACAATTATAGTGCGGAAATATAAAGTAAATGACACATCAAGATTTTGTTAACGAGGAAACCGCAACTGCAGAAAAACCTCGGGACCTTGTCCAGAATTGAATACTCTCAGGATTAATCCGCTACACAAAATTACACCAACTTCGTATAGTTGAGACCAAGCAACTAAACCTATAGTTCACCTAGTTCCGTCTGTATTCCCACGCCTCCGACCTATGAATAAGTCACGTACTTGGAACAATTCCTTTGGTTCGTATTCCAAACAGTAAAGGAACAAAAAATCTGTTTGGTATCAACTCTCTTCAACCAAGTGATGTGAGTTCGACAAAGGCTCTTCTGTTTATCTCAAATAAACTCCTTCGTTAGGTTCTTAGATCTATCTTATGTTCAACTACCAAAGGTAATTGTTAAGATTTTGCAATCAATACTTTTAATCACAAAGAATTGTATTGATGCCGATATACAAAACTAATCAATCCAATCTACCACAAGGATAAACCGATTATAGTTGTATCCTCTATACCAAAACAAGTATTTTGCACACCAAAGATTATGAATCCCAAATCAGAAATCTTCAATATCTTCTTTGTCTTCAAATCTTCTTATATCTTTAATAAACACCTGCACCCAACAACTTCAATCTCTTGTGATCAATCACGCGCAGAAAGGAGTCTGTTAACAATGGATTATCACAAGATTGTCTTTAACACTAACAACAGTCTAAAGATCCATGTCGAAACTTCGATCCAGTTTGAGTGAATCTTATATCATAAGAGAAGATTCTCAAGCATAAACAAACTAGGTGCAATCAAAGTTCAACCACCGTTAGTCAATCAAATCAATCGAAAACATAAGATAAACCGCAATTATCTAGTTTCCCACCAACGGTACTAATAGAGCTTCTCAATCCCAAAGAAGACTTTAAAATGAGCGGCCGTAAAAGATTTCTCCTAATTAGGTTACTCTCATCTCCGAATAGGCGGCTTCACCAGTAACAACACAACCGAGGAAGTTTGTTGTCACGAAGGATTAGTTTGCTAGAAATGCAAACTTCAAGTATTTATAGACAAGGAAGTTTGGACACCAAGGAATTTCCAAAACCGAAAATATTCTCAAGATATTCATTAAAGCACAAATTCGGTTTCCATAATTCCTGGAAATGCTTTGTCCAAAATAATGACCAAAAATCTCTTTGGAAAATCTTTAACTAGTAAATGCACATTAATAATTCTTATTTTTCTAAAATACAATTAAGACCTTAATTAAAAGATTCTTAACTTATTTATGTTTCGATCCAGGGATATTCTTCCTTTAGCTATTAAGGAATAACTTTGAACAATAAAAGATAAATATTACTGCCTGTGTTCAAAGTGTATTGACATCCTTACTTTGTAAGTCCTCTTTCATACTTACAACCTTGAAACCGATTTGCCACATTTCCAAACAAGTTTAGAATTGGTTCATCGGACTTTCAAGAACTATGTGATTGATCAAGAACACTCAATCACAAATCATGGGTCTAACGGTTCTACCAAAACAAGTATCGGTTCTACCTCCATGTGAGTACTGTGCATAGTCACACTAGATTTCCAAAATTCGTTCGACCAGGTACTAGGATCGGCTCCCCACATATATATGGTATCTAACTTATATGTGTTGCATATGTCCATAGGATCGGTTCTCCTTTGCCTAAAAACGTGTTGCACATGTCCATAGGACCGGTTCCCTTTTCTGCTACAAACTTGCTGCACCTCATAAAAGGATCGATTCCCCTTTGTGATGTGTTGCACCTCTTACTAGGATAGGTTTCCCTTTACCCAGATTCGTTCATACACAAATCACAAACTCGATCATACCATCTCAAGTGATTACTTAAGATCGGTTTCACTAATAAAAGTCATACCAATACATAAGTCAGGCCTTTGTGAATAGTTTTACCAAGAATACAAACAAGTCATGAGCGGTTATACTAAATCACACATATTGGTTGTTCACAAGATATGCAATGAATAACAATACCAATAACGCCTAGTGATTTCCTTTTCGATTCATAAACAAGTTTATGAACTTACATCCTTAAAACACATGTAAAACATTGTTTCCTAGGATGAAATCCTCACCTCATACCCATACATAATCACAATAGCATTTAAACGATTATGTCGATGTCTTATATACAAATTTTAATGGTTAAGCAATGAACCTCGTATTGTATTCCTTAATACTATGTCTATCTAGAGTGTTCATGCTTCGCAGTTTTGTTTTCAATATGCATAACTTGAAAGATACGTTAGGTAATGAAATAATTCAAGTCAAATATCACTAACCTCAAGTGGAAGAATTATGTTGTCGTTGTAGCTTCTTACTTCTTCACTTCTTCAAGTCTTCGCAATACTTGTAATGTCTCATATCCTAATACTTTCAAGTTAACCTGTACGAAGTTGACTCTAGTACATAATCAACCGACTCTTAAAATGAGTTTTGATTCACTAAAATATGACAACCAAACCTGACATACCAACGCTTGGTGGGTTCAACCGAGCTATTCTCTAACAATCTCCCCCTTTGTCAATTTTAGTGTCAAAACTCTTACAATCATATGGATAAACAAATTACAAGAATTTATTACACATACGGTTGATTCCCGAATTCAACATCACAATACCCTGTATACATTCAATCCTTAAATGCCGTTGTTGACATTATAATAACAAAGCTAATACTCCCCCTAAAGGTGAGATAGGTAGATTTTATCAATCCGCGCGTCCTTGTTGTACCAATTCATATGATATGTTACTCCCCCTTAGTCCGTGCTTTCACTCTTTCGTTTAGATAAAACGTTTAAGCACCAATGTTCTTTTCCTTAGCGATACAAATCAATAAAAAATCAATGCCAGTATCACTTGTCTACTCCATATATTTCTCCCCTTTTTTGTCACAAAATGACAAAGAAATGAAAAAAATAAAGGACAAAACGAAAAGAATCTTACAAATCTCAAATAGACTTGCAACCTATAGAGTTAAGCACGAGGGTTCCACACACCATTTTTTATAACCAATATCAAAACCGAAACTACAAACTGAAACTACAAAGTAATTTGTTTTGATAGGTTATCAAGGAAATAATTGCCCGAAGCAATTTTCACAATTCATTTTAGCAAACCAAAAACCAACTAAGCACCTTAGTCCCTTTGCTAAACCGATTGTACAAATACAATTGCTTCATTCGATAAGACCAAAATAAAGATAACTCTATTTTTCTCGTCAGGTTATATTTACCCATATAACTTAGACCTTTAAATTTTAAACAAGACAAGTACTAGGTTAATTAACTAGCATTTCTTGTTAAGGAATTCGATTAGACTTGAATAACCGAAACCTCCACTTTGATAAGTCTGTTAGAGCACTGCTCGGTCGAACTCGCATGCGTTGCTATCTCAAGCATGTTTGTCAATGTTAGTGATCAAAACTATAAGTCTTGATTTCTAGTCTACTATAGCTAAGTCTCGGACTAGGATAAAAAGTGTAGTTGAGCTCAAGAACTCCATGGCGATCATCATACAAGACGAAGAACTACTCAAGGAACTGGTGGAACTTCATTGACTAAAAGGTATGTGGATACTTGAACTTATCTATCACTCAAAAATATATCTACTATATCTACTATTTTGAGACAAAAGTCGTTTTACTATATAGACTATGATTATACACATTTGCTATGTGGAGCCGAGTTTATCTCGCCTATCTATTTCTCGAAATATGTGTTGGTAAGCTTTCGCTTTGGCCAAGTTCACCTTTACCCAGTGACGAAAATCATGTTAAGTTTCAAACACTTGAAAATGGCTTTGACGAAAAATGGTTTTTGAATAACAACTATATAACGTCCTCTAAGAATGTTTCAATGATTGAAATAAAATTTTAGAATATATAACCAATGTTGGATATAAGCATTGTGTGATAACACATATACATATAAGCCCTTATTCCTTGAACCAAAGTATGCGTACTTTGTTGATCAGGAAAACCGGAAAACCAGTCCGCGAACTGTCGGAGGTTCTCGACCCGAGAAAATCTGTTGGAGTTTGTAAACTCTTCTGGGAACTTAATTTCGCGAACTAAGTCCGCGTACTTGAGTTAGTTATTTCTAAAGACGATTATTCGTGAACTTAAACTTATATAAACTAAGGAATGCAAGTTTGCAAACCGTGGATATAAAGTTCATGAATTGATTCGAGTGAATCAAATCGTTTTTGCTTCAATTGTGTCTTGTATACTTTTATAAGATCTAAGCAATTGAACAACTATCTAACTAGTTCATTTGAGTCATTTGAACTAGTTATGGTAAAGAAGAATATGGTTAATATTAAAGTGATCATATGGCTAACCATTTGGTTAACTATTGTTGAACCAATGGATGTACATATTTGGGTACAGTTACACAAACCTAAAATCGTGCATTTCATTTGTGTGTAACAAGCTAGGTTTTCGATCTAACAGTTGAAATATATTAGCTTGAATCTAATCTGGTTTTCATCTAACGGTGAATATTGAATGCTTTGTTACCAAGCTAACATTGATTGCAAACCCTGATTTGAAAGACTATATAAGGGAGAACTCTAGTAACTGGAAAACCTAATACCCACACCTTACGTGTGATACTAGTTGTATTATCTAGAGTCGATTCTCCTTTAAACTTAGGTTTCTTCTGGTAAACCAGGTTAACGACTTGAACACTTCATTGGGATTGTGAACCCAGACCGATACTACTTTCTTGTAGTTGTGTGATCTGGTCTTTTCATATTCTATCGTACGAGTACAATCGTAAAGATTGGCTTGAGATTGATATCTCTGATAGGCAAGATATAAAAGTAATCACAAACATCTTCGTCTCATCGTTTGTGATTCCACAATTTCTTCTTTCGCCGCGTCGATTGAGATTATTATGAGGTGATTGATAATTCTAGGTTGTTCTTCGGGAATATAAGTCTGGGTTATCAATTGGTTCCTGTTCACCTTGATTTATTAAAAGACGGAACAGAACTCTTAGGTATGTATGTGGGAGACATATTTATCTATTACTGTAGATTTTTCTGTGTGATACTGATTTGTTTATTAAAGTCTTCGACTTTGGGTCGTAGCAACTTTTAGTTGTGGGTGAGATCAGCTAAGGGAATCAAGCGAGTAGTATCCTGCTGGGATCAGAGATGTAAGGAGCGCAACTGTACCTTGGATCGGTGTGAGATTGATTGGGGTTCAACTACAGTCCATGCCGAAGTTAATTTGTAGTAGGCTAGTATCTGTAACGGCTTAATATAGTGTGTGTTCAATCTGGACTAGGTCCCGAGGTTTTTCTGCATTTGCGGTTTCCTCGTTACAAAATTCTGGTGTCTGTGTTATTTCTTTTCCGCATTATATTTTGTTATATAATTGAAATATCACAGTTTGTGCGTTAGTTCAATCAATTAGAATATCCGACCTTTGTTTGTTGATTTGCATTGATTGACACTTGGATATTGGTCTTTGGTACCATCCAAGTTATCTCTCTTATATTTAATCAGACTCGCAGATTTTTATTTGCTTGAGTAAGGATTAAATCGAGAGATCGAGATATTATAACTCTTTGATATACTTTGTTAAGATTAAGTATGGTTGATTCTCTTGAAAGTATATTGGAGTTAGTCCATACAGATTGCTAAGTGAAATATTGGGTATGGTTGTTGTACCCCCGCTTTTTCAATTGGTATCAGAGCAGCCAAACACGTTTAAATACCTTATAAGTCTGTGTTTGTAGCAATCTGACTCTATGGATAAGAGTATCTCTGATAACGCAACATCAACTCAGAATAACTCGTGTGCATCTCTATGTCCAGAAGCTCTCGAGAAAAACTCTGTTTCTAGTCCTTTGATTGAATCTGCATTCAACTAGGAAAAATATCATGATGAACAGTTGGATGATCTTTCCGATGACAGTGATTCAGAAGAAGGACAAAGTATTGATGAGGAAGTCTCTCAATATATCAAGATTTTTGACCGTTCTTTGAAAGAAAAGAAGTCAACAACCTTCTTGAGTAAATACATGGCTCCTCTTTGTCAAGAAAACTGAAAATTGAGAAAACTCTTTAAAGGGTATGATGGTGGATATAAACTCTTACAATCTATCGTAAGATCGTCAAGAAGATGTTCGCTCAAAAATGTTAGAATGTGATAATCTTCTTCGAAATCTCTGTATGTTGAAAGAAAGACTTGCAGAAGCTGAAGCAAGATATGACTCTCAACAAAAACGTTTTGATGACAAAGAACTCAGTCTTCTCGCCAAAGAAAAATCCTTGGAGACTGACCTTGCAGCTGCTCTTGATAAAGTGAAATCACTGGAAGAGAATCTGAGTAGATTCAATTATATCTCTACTAAATTATCTTCTATGCTTGGAGCATGTAAAGAACATCGTGATACACGTGGTCTGGGCTATAAAGGAATAGACGCTCCAAAAACTAGTAAGATCAATTTCGTTAAAGCTAGTGATATTCCTTCATGTGGAAAAACTCCTACAGCTGGTGATGCTCCTAAAAATAATGATAATGTTCCTTATAGAACTAGTCACACGAGAACAGTTCCTTTAACTGCTTTTATTGCGGAAATAAGGGACGTCCTGAACGAAGATGTCGTTTTCGTTTGAGGAATGAAAAACTTCACAACATTCTTGTTTGGATGTCTAAAGAAGTTCTTAAACCTGTTTCTCATGTTGGAGTAAAAGGAATTGTTGACAATCAAGAAAAATACTGTGATAAGTCTTTTCTTAACTGTGCATTTGAAAATAAAAATGCCTACAATGGTAGAAGGAAAAACGGCAGAAGGGCAACTGGCTTCTTAAATAACTTCGAGAAGAGAAAAAGACAAAGGAGAAAGAAAGAAAAGCCAAATTCCGTTTCTACTGTTAAAGAAGACGGTGAACCAAAGGTATCTGCTCCAGATTTCATTCATATCAATAATTGAGTCTCAGAGCTCAAGACTAGCATAAATAGACTCAGACGGAGCATCAAAAAGACAAGGAAAGCGACTGGCTCAGGTACTCCTTGCTCCTCTCTTGATAAAACTCCTTTAACTAAATCGAGTTATTTTTCCGTAAATCCTCTGGAAGGAGAAAAAGAAGAAAACAATATTGATGAGCAAAATGCTCATCTAAATACACCATGACTGCTCAATGAAGCATCCTTCTTTTAGATTAAATAAGGATGCTCATAGTTCTTAAGAAATTGTCTTGAGAAAGCTGTCAAGGTCGTATTTTTGTTGTTTTTGATGATCTTAAAAATCTGTTGAGCCCTGCTTCGTCTTTCTTGAAGATAATTCTGATCATCCTCTTTTGAGAAAAATTCTCTATTTAATCGTCCTTCCTCCAAGTAGTTGCTTCCCAACAATTATTTTCTTGGAATTAAGAAGTTCATCCTTTGTTCATCTATGGTCCTCCATTCTGTTTGGTCACGTAAAGTTGTGACCATGAGTACACGTACACCTGACCCACATGAACGTCAAGTTTCCTAGGGTTTTTATGGAACTTCTTTATATATATATATATATGTCATCAACTGATACATCGTTCCATAAGGTCAAAAGATTCTACTGATTTTTTTTGTGCACAATGGATGGAAGCAACAAAGATGATGAAGTCAAGAAGGGAAACACTATCGAGTTTCACAAGAATCTTGTTTTCATAACATGCTATCATCCTATCGATCATGAAAACGAACTACCAGTTCATATGTCTTCACAACTGGTAGGAAATATTCTTCGAGATTTTGAGATCGTACGTGAACAACTTGGAATTGCAACAAGGAATCTTGATTTTCAGAAAAACGAACTGAAGAAAGCAACTGATGAGCTCGTCCATGTTCAATCTCTAGTTGCTGACAGGGTTTAGTTTTTTTTTTTTTAAAAATCATGTTCTCTAAGAGATAGTTTGCCTAGTAAATCTTCTTTTCTTGTTTTATTTAGAAGAATAACTAGAGTTTGGAATAAATATTATTGTGATTACACATAGCTATGTCCAACGTTTTCATCTTCATGTTTTTAAGTTTATTTGTTTAAATTCTAAAAAATTGTTTGGAAGATGATTTTTGCAGTATTAATCTTTATGGTTTTATATATTGCAATATGTTATGGGATATATGTGTTTGCGTCCGTGAACTATGATTGTCCCATAACTTGTCAAAAGTTAAGTCTTTCGTAAGTCGATATGCAAGTATTGATAAAAGAATGAATGGACTTTTGACATTACAAAAGTTAAGCCTATTATGTCATTTATTGATGGAAGATAGGTTAAAATCTTTTGTTTACAAGGATTATGTCTATTATATGTCATTGTGCAAATACTGATGGAAAATAGAATGAATCATTGTCTATTCCCCAGTATTGATCTTCCCTGATCCATATTCTATGTATATACTGTGCGGCTCCGTAAATTCTCTTATGTTGAGCATTTCCGATTTAATTAATCATGGGTTCTCTTGTGGTTAATTGAATTGAGTATTAATTGGATTCAAATCCATATTCGTATGTGATTTGTTATGTCCAAAGAAATCCTTCATTTCTTTTGAAATTAAGGTCGCTCTTGTTGTTATTTCTAGAATGACATTTTATGGGAGGGAGTTCTTAATTGAATTTGTGATTAATTGCCAAATCTTTGTGGGGAGTGTGGATATGGAAATTATAAGGGTTATCTTGTATCTTTATAAACTCCTTGATGAAAGCATTTAGCTCCGGCTATAAGATTGCATCTAAATAAGTTGATATGTGCTTTCTTTTGGTCATGAAATGTCTCTATGGAAATTTTCATTAGGATCCCGTTCTTGTACCTTTGCCAATTTTATTGACAAAAAGGGGGAGAATTAATATATAGTTCACACTACAAATACATATGGTTTTTGGATCATTATGTAAGGAGGAGTGGTTTCCATGTGAGATGGAGTATTGACTAAGGGGGAGAGATACATATTACCATAGTATTGTTGTCGAAGTTGTGATACAATTGAACTTTGATACTACATAATGATACTATGACACTGTATAACAATGATCGAGAATTCTATTTTCTCATTGTTATAGCTACAGATTTTTAACAACGATGATGCTTAAGTTACAACCTTTGGAATCATTGGAGTACTTGGAAGTGACGAAGATTTCGAGTAATGTTGAAGATTAGGCATGTGGAATAGGAGACAAAAGTGTATTATTTATTTTTGTATTCCATATGTATTAATAGTTTTGTCACTAAAATTGACAAAGGGGAAGATTGTTAGAGCACTGCTCGGTCGAACTCGCATGCGTTGCCATGTCAAGCATGTTTGTCAATGTTAGTGATGAAAACTATAAGTCTTGATTTCTAGTCTATTATAGCTAAGTCTCGGACTAGGATAGAAAGTGTATTGGAGCTCAAGAACTCCATGGCGATCATCATATAAGACGAAGAACTACTCAAGGAACTGGTGGAACTTCGTTGACTAAGAGGTATGTGGAGACTTGAACTTATCTATCACTCAAAAGTCTATCTACTCTATCTCCTATCTTGAGACAAAAGTCGTTTTACTATATAGACTTTGATTATACACATTTGCTATTTCGAGCCGAGTTTATCTCGCCTATATATTTCTCGAAATATGTGTTGGTAAACTTTCGCTTTGGCCAAGTTCATCTTTACCTAGTGACGAAAGTCATGTTAAGTTTCATTCACTTGAAAATGGCTTTGACGAAAAATAGTTTGTGCATAACAACTATATAACATCCTCTAATAATGTTTCAATGATTGAAATGAGAGTTTAGAATATATAACCAATGTTGGATATAAGCATTGTGTGCTAACACATATATGTATAAGTCCTTATTCCTTGAACCAAAGTATGCGTACTATTTTGATCATGAAAACCGGAAAACCAGTCCGCGAACTGTCAGAGGTTCTCGACCCGAGAAAATCTGCTGGAGATTGTAAACTCTTCCGGGAACTTAAGTCCGCGTACTTGAGTTAGTTATTTCTAAAGACGATTATTCGGTGAACTTAAACTTATATAAACTAAGGAATGCAAGTTTGCAAACCGTGGCTATAAAGTTCATGAATCGATTCGAGTGAATCAAATCGTTTTTGCTTCGATTGTGTCTTGAACACACATTGTATAAACCCCGGGACCTAGTCTAGATTGAACACACACTATATTAAGCCGCTACAGACACTAGACTACTCCAAGCTAACTTCGGACTGGACTGTAGTTGAACCCCAATCAGTCTCCCACTGATCCAAGGTACAGTTGTACTCCTTACGCCTCTGATCCCATCAGGATACCGCGCACTTGATTCCCTTAGATGATCTCACCCACAACTAAGAGTTGCTACGACCCAAAATCGTAGGCTTTGACAATAAACAAATCTGCCTCACACATACAAGTCTATCAAAGGATCAATCTGTCTCCCACAGACAAACCCTAAAAGTTTTGTTCCGTCTTTTGATAATAATCAAGGTGAACAGGAACCAATTGATAATACGGTCTTATATTCCCGAAGAACAGCCTAGAGTTATCAATGACCTCACAACAATCTTAATCGTATGGTAGCGAAACAAGATGTTGCGGAATCACAAACAATGAGACGAAGATGTTTGTGATTAATTTTTATATCTTGCCTATTGGAGATATAAATCTCAAGCCAATCAGTCTGATTGTACTCGTACGATAGAAAATGCAAGATCAGATCACACAACTACGATAAAAGTAATATCGGTCTGGCTTCACAATCCCAATGAAGTCTCTAAGTCGTTAACCTGGTTTTAGAAGAAGAAAACCAAAGGTTAAAGGAGAATCGACTCTAGCACGCAAACTAGTATTACATGTAAGGTGTAGGGATTAGTTTTGCACAATACTAGATGTCTCCTTTATATAGTCCTTCAAATCAGGGTTTGCAATCAATATTAGCTTAGTAACAAAACATTCAATATTCACCGTTAGATGAAAACCTGATTTATATTCAAGCTAATATTTCTCAACCGTTAGATCTAAAACTTAGCTTGTTACACACAATTGATAATGCACGCTTCTAGGTTTGTTAACCGTACCCAAATGTATGCACTTGTTGGTTCAACAATAGTTAACCAAATGGTTAGCCATATGAGCATTTCATATCAACTATGTTTTTCTTCACCATAACTAGTTCAAATGACTTCAAATGAACTAGTTAGAGTTGTTCAATTGCAAGGAAATATTATGTACTGCAAAAGACACAATTGAAGCGAAGATGATTTGTTTCACTTGAATCGGTTCATGAACTTTTATAGCCACCGTTTGAAAACTGCATTCCTTAGTCTTTTTAAGTTTAAGTTCAGAAATCATCTTCAGGTATATAACCTTCTCAAGTTCGCAGACTAGGTTCGCGGAATTAAGTTACCGGGCAAAGTTTACAAATTCCAACAGAAATTCTCGGGTATGAGAACTTCGCCGGTTCGCGGACTGGGTTCGCAGACTTAGCTTCACGCAAGTAGTTTTTCAACTCCAGCAGAAATTCTCGGGTTTGAGAACATCGGGAGTTCGCGGACTTGGCTCATGCCATTCTTCCGGTTCTCTTGATCAACAAAGTTCGCAAACTTTGGTTCAAGGAATAAGATTTATACATAAATGTGTTTCCACAACAATGCTTATGTCCACCATTGGTTATGTAATCTAAACTCTCATTTCAATCATTGAAACATTCTTAGAGGATGTTATACAGTTGTTACACCATTTCTCGTCAAAGCAATTTTCAAGATGATTGAAACATATCATGACTTTCGTCACATGTTAAAGATAAACTTGATCGAAGCGAAAAGCTTACCAACATATATTTCGAGATATAGATAGACGAGGTATACTCGGATCGAAATACCAAATGTATATAATCCAAGTCTACATATATATAGAGCATACGAATTCTTGTCTCAAAGAGTAGGAGATAGAGTGGATAGACTTTTGAGTGATAGGTAAGTTCAAGTCTTCACATACCTTTTTGTCGAGAAGTTCCACCGGTTCCTTGAGTAGTTCTTCTACTTGTATGATGAATCGCCATGAAGTCCTTGAGCTCAAATACACTTTCTATCCTAGTCCGAGATTTAGCTATAATAGACTAGAAATCAAGACTTATAGTTTTGATCACTAACATTGACAAACATGCTTGAGATAGCAACGCATGCGAGTTTGACCGAGCAATGCTCTAATAATCTCCTCGTTTGTCAATTTTAGTGACAAAACTATCAATACATATGAAATAGAAAAAAGATAAAGAAACTTTAGTAGCTCCTATTCCACATGTCTAATCTTCAACATTCCTCGAAATCTTTGTCACTTCCAAGTAATCCAATGATCCCAAAGGTTGTAAGTTTAGCATCATCGCTGTTGAAGATCCGTAGCTATAACAATGAGAAAACATAGTTCTCGATCATTGTTATACAATGTCTTAGTATTATTACACAACGTCAAAGTTCAACTGTATCACAACTTCAACAATAATACTATGGTGATATGTATCACTCCCCCTTAGTCAATACTCCATCTTACATGGAGACCACTCCCCCTTACACAATGATCCGAAAACCATATGTATTTTTAGTATGAACTATATATTAATTCTCCCCTTTTTTGTCAATAAAATTGGCAAAGGTACAAGAACGGGATCATAATGAAATTTCCTAGAGAGACATTTCATGACAAAAGGAAAAAATACATACCAACAAATTTAGATGCAATCATAAAGCCGAAGCTAAATGCATTCATCAAGGAGTTTAAAGATACAAGATAACCCCTCTAAAATTCAACAGCCGCACACTCCTCAAGATATGACCATTAAGCACAAGTTCAAAAGAACTCTTCCCCATTCGATGTCATTCCCGAAAGAACAACAAGAGCGACCTTAATTTCGTAAGAAAAAAAGGATTTTTATTGGACACCAAAAACCACAACAATGATTTTCTATATCCAAAAACTCAATCAAATTAATCACAAGTAAACCCATGATTAATTTAATCGGAATACGCAATCAAATTAAACACAAGAAGTGATCAATTCAATTGATTGTGCTCAAAATAAGAGAACTTATGGAGACACGAAATTACCATCTAGATTAATTACAAGAGAACCCATAATTAATCTAATTGGAATATACAACCAAACTAATCACAAAAGTAATCAATTTAATTGTCATTTGTTTTGCTCGACATAAGAAAACTTACGGAGCAATAACTAAATAACCAAACAAGATGATTAATTTAGTTCAATATGCTCGACATAACATATCTCATGGAACACCAACTAAGATAATAAATCAACTTGGTTGTATAGTGCTCAACATAAGATACATTATGGAGCCTCATAGTAATATATAAAAATATGGATCAGGGATGATCAATATTGCAGAATACACAAGGATTCATTCTATCTTCAATCACTATTTGCAGAACGACAATTAATAGACATAATCCTTGAAGAAAAAAGATTTTAACCTATCTTCCATCAAAATATTTGAAAATATAGGCTTAACTTTTGTATTTGTCAAAATTCCATTCATTCTTTTACCAGTACGTGAATACCGAACACGAACGACTTTACTTTTGACAAAGTATGTGACAAACATAGTTCACGGACGTAAACACCAATATCCCATAACAAATTGCAATATATCAAATCATAAAGATTAATACTGCAAAAACATCATCCTCCAAATATTTTTTAGAATTTAAACCAATAAACCTAAAAAAACAAGAAGATGAAAAATAATAGCTATGTGCAATCACAATCATTGCTATTCAAACCACTAGTTATTCCTCCAATTAAACCAAAAAAAAGACATACTAGGCAACAATGTCTTTGAGAAATTCCTTATCATTCCCGAACTCCTTGTCGTTAACATCCATTGGAATATAAGGTTCGTGGAGGAAGGAGTCAATACCAACAAACCGTCTTCGCTGATGATGTCGAACCAGGGCCTTATGAATTTCCAAAGATCTTAAAACGCAAGCCTTTATTTCACTAATATCCTTTCTTACTTCCTTCAACTCATCAATAACATCGAAAAACTTCTAAGAGTTAGAAGGGACAGCCCTTGGCTTTCTTGTATTCCTCCTCTTTATTTTCAAGGAAGAAGTTACTGGATATTTCTCTTTTTCCTTGATTGATGGCTTAACAATCATATTGACATCTTTTCCATCCAAAGACATGATGCTTAGAGAACAGTTATAAACAACTGGTTTTTGTGAGTGGAATACACAATCTCATCAAGCAGTCTTAAGATATAAAGGATATCAGAGAGGAAAAAGGAATGTAGGGCTCACAACCTTTAAACAGGTTTATGGACGCGCAATTCTAAACCCTATAAAGAGTAGAATTTTCGATAATAACCCTTTACTTTATTTTATAGACAGGAAAAACAAACCTAAGAAAAAAGAACTTTTCCTAAAGCCTGAGCGGTACACAATCTTATCTCTTTTGATCAGGCACATGAGACAATATTTACCAAACAACACAATTAATTTGTGCTGTGGTGAACAACAATTTGTCCACCATTTTCCTCTTGAGAGGAATCCATTGACTTCTGTCTATCAAAGCGATTTGACCATACCTTCTTCTCTAATGGTCTTATGTTTTCTTTGGAAACAAACTTCTTAGACGAAGATAAAATCCTACATACCTCAGCAGTCTTATGAGCAAGTTTAAGCTTCCTTGCCAATCTATTTGCTCTTCGTTGAAGTTTGTTGGCGTGCCTCACTTGATGTTTGTACTTGTAACATCTTGATAGTTCATTACCCTTTTGAGAACAAAACGAGCACGTCAAACTTGGATAGTATTCAGGCATCTGTGGTGTGAAAGCAACCAGACACATAGTAGATCCTGAAACATTACAAACAGAGTTTCCAAAGGATGGGTCAATTGATTCTTCCAGCTTGATTGGATTCTCTTCTTCACCGAAACCATCAAGGTTGATATATGTATTACTACAATTATCAAAATCAATGTTTTCACATAGAAGATCAACACTTGATTTACTATCTTCATCAGAATCATAGATATCAGACATCTCATCAAGTGTTACAGTAAGACCTTTGTTCCCAGTGTATTTTCTACGATTTGGGCACTCGTTTGCAAAATGACCAAAACCTTTACACTTAAAGCACTGTGGCATATCCTCGTCATCAGCCTCGTCAGCATCCCTTTTTTTAGGAGGAACGCGATTGTGAGGTTGATCTGATGACCTAGGTTTGTCTCTTGAAAAGCGTTTACTTCTCTTCAATAGAAGATCCCTAAACTGCCTTGTGATCAAGGAGACTGATTTGTCAAGATATTCATCCGAAAAATCACCATCAGACTGATCATCCTCAGAGACATAAACACTTTTACTTTTATCAAGTAATTTAGTGTTTTTCTGTGCTTTCAAGGAAACATCCTTTCCGATTTTGGATGTATGCTCATGATCAAAGATCTTTAGCTTTCCAACCAATGTATTTCTGGAAAGATTATCAAGGTTATTTCCCTCAACGATAGCATGATTCTTAGACTCGTATCTAGATGGCAGCGATCTGAGAATTTTCATCACAATGTCCTTTTTAGGAATAGTCTTACCCAATGCAAAAGATGCATTAACAATTTCAGACACTCTGTGATTAAACTCATCAAATGTATCTTCATCTGCCATACGAAGGTTCTCCCAATCGGAGTTAAGGTTTTGAAGCCTAGCTTCCTTTTCACTAGAGTTACCTTTAAATACGGTTTCGAAGATATCCCAAGAATCTTTAGACCTAGTGCAATTAGACACATGGTGCTGAAGATTCGAGGTAATGGCATGTATGATGGCATTCAAACCGTCGAAATTTTGCTTTGCAGCAAGTATCTCGGCAGGACTGTATTCACCAATATTATTGGGAACGTTTACATCTCCAACTGCCACAACGGGAGCATCATAGCCATTAACAACATATACCCATGATTGAAAATCACGTGCTTGATGAAAAGCTCGCATAACAATTTTCCACCATAAGTAAGTAGAACCATCGAAGACTGGTGGTACGTTAATAGAGATATCACCTCTATCCATAGAGTCAGATCTCTACAAACACAGACTTGTAAGGTCTTAAACGTGTTTGCTTGCTCTGATACCAATTGAAAAAGCGGGAGTCTAACAACACCACCCATAATTCGCTTAGCAATCTGTATGGACAAAATCGAATATACTTTTAACATAATCAACAAGACTCAATCAATTAAAAGTATATCAACGAGTTTATATCTCTCTTCTTGATTTGATTTACTCAAGCAAGAACTGCGAGTTCTAATCAAATACAAGGAATAACTTAGATGGTGCCAAAGACCAATATCCAAGGATCAATCAATGACAATCAACAACCAAAGGTTGGATTACTCTAATTGATGATCTAACGCACAACCTGTATTATTTCAATTATAAAGATAAAACAATATAATGCGGAAATTGAAATAACACAGACACCAGAAATTTTGTTAACGAGGAAACCGCAAATGCAGAAAAACCCCGGGACCTAGTCCAGATTGAACATATATTGTATTGAGCCGCTACAGACACTAACTTACTCCAAGCTAACTTCGGACTGGACTGTAGTTGAACCCCAATCAGTCTCCCACTGATCCAAGGTACAGTTGTACTCCCCACGCCTCTGATCCCAGCAGGATACCGCGCACTTGATTCCCTTAGCTGATCTACCCACAACTAAGAGTTGCTACGACCCAAAATCGCAGGCTTTGAAAATAAACAAGTCTGTCTCACACATACAAGTCTATCAAAGGATCAATATGTCTCCCACAGACAAATCCTAAAGGTTTTGTTCTGTCTTTTGATAATAATCAAGGTGAACAGGAACAAATTGATAATCCGGTCTTATATTCCCGAAGAACAGCCTAGAGTTATCAATCACCTCACAACAATCTTAATCTTATGGTAGCGAAACAAGATGTTGCGGAATCACAAACAATGAGACGAAGATATTTGTGATTACTTTTTATATCTTGCCTATCAGAGATATCAATTCCAAGCCAATCAATCTGATTGTACTCGTACGATAGAAGATGCAAGATTATATCACACAACTACGATAAAAGTAGTATCGGTCTGGCTTCACAATCCCAATGAAGTATTTAAGTCGTTAACCTGGTTTTAGAAGAAGAAAACCAAAGGTTAAAGGAGAATCGACTCTAGCACGCAAACTAGTATCACACGTAAGGTGTGGGGATTAGTTTTGCACAACACTAGATATATCCTTTATATAGTCTTTAAAATCAGGGTTTGCAATCAATGTTAGCTTAGTAACAAAGCATTCAATATTTACCGTTAGATGAAAACCTGATTTAGATTCAAGCTAATATTTATCAACCGTGAGATCGAAAACTTAGCTTGTTACACACACTTGATAATGTATGCTTCTAGGTTTGTTGACTGTACCCAAATGTATGCACTTGTTTGTTCAACAATAGTTAACCAAATGGTTATCCATATGAGCATTTCATATCAACCATGTTGTTCTTCACCATAACTAGTTCAAATGACTTCAAATGAACTAGTTAGAGAGTTGTTCAATTGCAAGGAAATCTTATGTACTACACAAGACACAATTGAAGCAAAGATGATTTGATTCACTTGAATCGGTTCATGAAATTTTATAGCCACGGTTTGCAAACTGCATTCCTTAGTCTTTTTAAGTTTAAGTTCAGAAATCATCTTCAAATATATAACCTTCTCAAGTTCGCAGACTAGGTTCGTGGACTTAAGTTACCGGGCAGAGTTTACAAACTCCAGCAGAAATTCTCGGGTCTGAGAACTTCGCCGGTTCGCGGACTGGGTTCGCGGACTGAGTTAGCGGACTTAGCTTCACGCAAGTGGTTTGTCAACTCCAGCAGAAATTCTCGGGTTTGAGAACTTCGGAAGTTCGCGGACTGCGTTCGCGGACTTGGCTCACGCCATTCTTCCGGTTCTCTTGATCAACAAAGTTTGCAAACTTTGGTTCAAGGAATAAGACTTATACATAAATGTGTTTCCACAACAATGCTTATGTCTACCATTGGTTATGTAATCTAAACTCTCATTTCAATCATTGAAACATTCTTACAGTATGTTATACAGTTGTTGCACCATTTCTCGTCAAAGAAATTTTCAAGATGATTGAAACATATCATGACTTTCGTCACATGGTAAATACAAACTTGATCGGAGCGAAAAGCTTACCAACACATATTTCGAGATATAGATAGGTGAGGTATACTCGGCTCGAAATACCAAATGTGTATAATCCAAGTATATATATATAGCATACGACTTCTTGTGTCAAAGAGTAGGAGATAGAGTAGATAGACTTTTGAGTGATAGATAAGTTCAAGTCTTCACATACCTTTATGTCGGGAAGTTCCACCTGTTCCTTGAATAGTTCTTCTACTTGTATGATGAATCTCCATGAAGTCTTTGAGCTCAACTACACTTTCTATCCTAGTCCGAGACTTAGCTATAATAGACTAGAAATCAACACTTATAGTTTTGATCACTAACATTGACAAACATACTTGAGATAGCAACGAATGCGAGTTCGACCGAGCAATGCTCTAACAGTTGTCATCCTTATGCAAAACAAAAGAATAACAACAACCAACCTTTACCAGAGAAAGGTTGAAAACCGGTTTTTAACTATTGCAAGCAAAGTTGAAAACCACCGAAACACATATGCTTTTATGCTAAACCAAAACCGATTCAACATATTGTGACTTTTTCACATATTGTTTATATCAGAAACCCTCACGATCCTTTGATAGAGCCTACCAATATGGGCTACAACTTAATCCTGCTAAATCAAAAAGTCACCCAAACCATAAGGGTTCACAATATTATGAGATCGAATATCAAGGTAATAAAACCGAAATCAAAAATCCCATAAACATCCATAGAAATAATAAAGCATTCAAGCACAGGCTATGTAAATAAAAAAACATCACAAGAAAAATTATAAATCAAACAATTTTGTTCATAATATGATAGTTTTATTCATAATAGACTTAGTACAATCATTGAAAGAAATCAAAAATTGTTGTCTATTTTCCTTTTGCAACTCAGTCCTTCATATCAGTACTAAATGAAGGCGGATTACTGCTTTCAGTCTTCAGCTTGTGAATTTCTTCAAGTAGAAAACCTTGTTGCTTGACCAAAACTTCTTGCAGGTGATAAATTTTCGTGAAGGATTCTGCAAGAGCATGTAATTCTGTCTTTGATTGAACACAAAAGTGTGTCAATGCTTCAATACACTGATCTTTCTTCAGAGTATTCTCTCTTTCCTTCTTCCTAAGCCAATCTCCTTTTCTAATTTTACTCTTAATATCAAGAGAAGATCCAGACTTAGCCTTAATTTGATCTTTCTGATCTAACATCTTTCCAAAAGAAGATGTTGGATCCAGACTCATGGTTCGGACAAGGAATGACCAAAGAAGGAGAAGGATCTTTTTATAATTTTCATACTTCCGAAAATATAATATTCGAATATATCAAATATTTTCAAATACTAGATTTTATTTCCATACTCTACACATAAGTGCCTTATTTTTCTTCTTCCTCACTCAGAATTCGGCACACATGGTGAGGAAAGAATTCTAATACCGATCAAGTGGTATTAGTATGAGATTTTCTCTCATTATGGAAATTTGAACAAAAAGATTATCCTTGATCTAGTATCGTATGAGATATTCTCTTCTTATTACTTCGAACGAGCGAAGTACCTTGAGATTGACTTGGGTTGCCTATGCAACTTTTAGCAATTATGTTTTTGAGACAGTTTTTGCATCTTGTCTTATTTTTCCCTTTACCATTAGATGATTTAATAACATCGGAAGACATTTCCATTTTTAAAATGGGTAAATCACTAACGGAGGAGGAAGAAATAAGATTGACAACTGATGCAATATTAGCTGTTTCCTCTTCTTCAGAATCGTATGAACCAAAGGTCTCATCTAGAGTTACAGCCAACGCCTTGCTTCCAGTGTATTTCTTAAGATTGGGAAAATCTTTAGCAATATGACCAAACCCTTTATACTTAAAACATTGCGGCTGATATTCATCATCTTCCTCATGATCCTTTTTGACAGTAACTCGATCATGTGGACGAGAAGATCGATGAGTATCCTTAATGAATCTCTTATTACGCCTTTTTAAGAGATCTCGAAACTGTTTAGTAATCAATGATAACGATTGTTCAATTTCATCATCAGAATTTTATGCAATCTATTCATCTGAATCATTCGTCTGTCTATTCCTCTCCATTGGAGATTTCAGAAGTTTTGCAGCTCTAAAAGCGATTCCTTTACTTTGAATATACTGTGATTCATGGTCAAAGATCTTTAACTTTCCAACGAGTGTGCTTCATGAGAGAGTTGAGATATCATTTGCTTCTATGATTGCATGCTTCTTAGAATCGTATCTTGGTGGCAACGATTTGAGAATTTTGCACACTATATCTTTTTCAGAGATAGTCTTTCCAAGAGAGATTAGGGTCTAGACTCGTTTCTCATCAACCTACTAACTTCTACTCTTTTCTCTAGAATCGGTTTTTACCCTACTACAACTATTAAGGAGACAATGCCCATAAGATTTGTTGGTTTCGATCGTGATAATATGGTTTTAGTAGACATGTATTCTCATGGCAAATAGTCATAGATATTTAGTCCAGGATTGATCAAGGTTATTGATGAGGTTCCAACTCGCAAAGAATATTTTTTACTTCTATTTATACTATCAAGTAATATAATGATAAGCAGATTCCATCCCGAGGGAGGTAATTGAGCAAAAGTTGTTATGCAAATAATCTTATCAAGTTTATTTTGCAAAGAATCTGAAAATTGTATTCAAATATGAAATGAGATTGATTAAGGATTCATTCTCGGCCACGGAACATAAACTTAATCGATATATCGCCACGTTTTTCGCATTATCTCGTTACAAACAACCCAAGAATAATTGGTACGCTCAACTATTCCGTTATTATCTCTTAAGTTCACCGGATACGGAAGCGCTTGACTACCGGATTTTACTTGTCAAGTTTCATAGAAGTACACTCTCTATGTGTAACTTAAACAAGTGCTCTAAGTTTTATGAGATAAGGTTGCTCCTAGTGATAACTTCAAAAGCTTGAATTACCTACTAGTGTCAATTTCTACATATGGGTACTTAACAAAGTCCCATCATACATACCCGTATATTTTTGTTTGTGTTTAATTCTCTAGACAATTACAGGACGGAAAAAAATAATCAAAACTAGCAATAAGATTATGAATTAACTATTAAATTTCGAACTTAAAACAATTAACAAATAACCCATAAACATTATTAGCATGGTAGAAATTGAATAATAACGAAAATAATTGTGAAAGAATAAGCTATTTCATATCAATTGTAGGTTCATATTCCGGTCTTTGAAATCACCCCTAATCAAAGATAGTTTAGCTACTCATAATCATATATTCTCAAAAATAAGGTACATGGCTGAATGGTGTTTGAAATGATCAGAAAAGTTGAGATTAATGTTGAGATTACCAGTCCCACATTGTCCGGGCAATCCAAGATCCTGCGGTTTATAATCCCTTAGGGCCTATCCACTCATTGCCAATTGGTATTGAGTTGGATGCCCGTATTCTAATATGGAATCAGAGCAGGCTATTTGTGTCGAGTCATTTGATTGCACCTTCACTCCGCGTCACCCGATTTATTGTCCACGTGTTATACCCAACGAGGCTACACGTGAGGGGGCGTGTTTAAATTATCAGTCCCACATTGTCCGGGCAATCCAAGATCCTGCGGTTTATAATCCCTTAGGGCCTATCCACTCATTGCCAATTGGTATTGAGTTGGATGCCCGTATTCTAATAATTAAACCATAGCAACAAACCAAGTTTGATTCTTGAAGTAGTCGAGAACTTGTGGTAAAAATTATGAAATCCAACGAGCTCTCTGGAAAATTTAATTGAACAGGTTGCAGGCATCTTCTCTGGTGATCAAAAGGTAGGGTTTCAGTTGTGTTTCTGACCTCCTTATATATATCTCCGCACCTGTAATTTCGTGACCTCAACATACCCAACCATTCACGGAATACAAAAATACTAATGTGAACTCAATTGCATCCATTCATCTCTGTCAAACCAAAAGAAACAACACCACTTGGTGTCTGTTTTCACGGCTCAGTCCATATCCAAAAATCAAGACAAACTGGTACCTAAGTTATCTTACCATGTTGGCTTCTAAATCAGGTCCAACCAATGCCAAACGCGACCAATGAACCATGGCAGCAACGACAAAAAATCTCGTGTGTTTGTTGCACCAACTAGCCTCTGCCAAAACCCTTGTATTCAGTAGCATGATATCGTATAATTGAAATTCAGCTCAACAACTTGTAGTATCTCCTCCAAACCAAACCAATTCAGTCTGCAAAAATTTTCCCACCAAAAACCCAATTCAAGCCAACAAAACCTATGGAAATAACGTTGACACCTAGCTGTTTTCTTCACTGAGTTTACTGCCGAAACTTGTCATGAATCACCACAAATTCGAGTCACTTATCTCTGTCCCTTGTTGATGTCTTGGTTGCACCAGACGGACCCAATTTCATACACACTCGTAGCTCCATCTTTGTCCGTTCTGAAATGACCTAACTCATTTTGAAAAGCACACTTCAATTCATTCCCTGTAGAATAATCCACCAAATTTGAACATAACAACTTCCTATTTTAGCTGAAATCCAGCTCATTTTAGCTCCAAATGTGAGCTGAAAAACCACTAAAGCGCAACATATTCTCCTTGTTCTTGTTGCTGTTGAGATACTCTCGAAAACCCACAAAATCATTCTCACAATTCATGCCAACAACAAGTTCAATTCTTCCTATTAGAGCATAACTCGGTTGAACCCACCAAGCGTTGGTATGTCAAGGTTAGTTGTCATATTTTAGTATCAAAACTCATCTAGAGTCGCTTGATTAATTACTAGAGTCACCTTCATTTAGGTTAGACTAGAAAGTCTAGGAATGATGGGACTTACAAGTATTACTCTGAAGACCTGAAAAATGTGAAGAAGTAATGATTACAATGAAGACATCGTCCTTCCACATGAGGTTAGTAATATTGACTTGAACTTGTATCCATTCCTAACGTATTTTTCAAGTCGCTTTTGACTGAAAACATAACATGCGAAGTTATATATTCATGAAACTCTAGTATTAAACTTGGTCATATTATTATGATCAAAATATCAAGGAAGTATATTGAATTACGAAGTAAAATGCTTATCTTTTGAACTTCATAAGTGCGAAATTATGTAACTTGTTACTTGATTGTGTGTATGGGATATATGTGTGATTTCATCCTAGGAAATAATGTTTTATGATATTTTTTTAAAGGAAGTCAATATTACTAACTTATGGATATTTGTGACCGAATCATACCTATGGTAGGATATGCGGTATAATGATTCTTAAACTTATGTTGGGAGTCAAGGTAGTACCGATTCTTACCTATCTTGGGAAGCTGGTATGATCGATTCTTAAACTTATGTTGAGAGTCTAGGTAGAACCGGTCCTTACCTCTATTGGGAAATTGGTATAACCAATTGTTAACTTATGTTGAGAACCATGGTGGAACCAATCCCTACCCATTTCAAGAATTTGGTATGACCGATTTCTTAACTTACGTTAGGAACCAAGGTGAAACTGATCCCTACCTATGTTGGAGACTTGGTAGAACCAAAGCTTAACCTATGTTAGGTGTCATGGTAGAACCAATCCCAAAGGAAAAATCGAATCTCAAGTTCACATATTACTTCACGGTTTTGTGTGAGTTTGGAATTAGGGTTTGCTAAGATATGAAAGTTATGGATGTCGACATAGTTTGAACATGTGTACAATTCTTATTCATAATTGTTCAAAGATATTCCTTGATACTCAAGATGATCCCAATCTGAAATATTGAGAATCTTATAAATTAAGATTTTCGATTCTATATGTTTTGATTTCCTATCAATTAAAAAAGAGCTCTAGAAAAAGGAATATTAGTAATGTACTAAACTAATATAGGAATTTTTTCAATAAGAGATTTCAGAAATATTGTTTGACATTAATTGGAAATACGAAAACCAAAATAGTACTTATTGCATATCTTGAGAATATTTTTGGTTTTGGAATTTCCTTGTTGTCCAAACAACCTTGGTCTATAAATAGTTGAGTTTGTATTTTTTGCAAACTATCCTAAGAGCTAGGTGAATTTCATTCGTGTTGTTTTTGGTGGAGCCGTCTATTTGAAGAGGATAGTAACCTAGTTATGAGAAATCTCTTACGACCGCTCGTTTAAAGACTACTGTGGGATCAAGAAGCTCTACGAGTACCGTTGGTGAGAAACTAGATAATTGTATTTTTATTTTAGTTTTCGATTATTGATTTGATTGACTAAAGGTTGTTGAAACTTTGGTTGCACCTGGTTTGATTATTCTTGAAAGCCTTCTCTTCTGACATAAGGGTCACTCAAACTAGATCAAAGTATCCACAAGATCATTAGAACTGTTGTCAGATCTAAAGACATCTTGTGATAATCCATTGTTAACAGACTTTTCATCATGTGCATGATTGATCACAACATGATTCAAGTTTTTGTGTGCTGGTACTTTAAAGATAATCGAAGATTTGAAGACATAAAAGATTTATCTGATTAGTTTCATATCTTGTGAACTTTTTTCATAGATTTTGGTCGGCTAGGATCCGACTTAGATCTGACTTGTCTTTGATAGATTCGATCATAAAGTCGATTAGATCGACAAATATCATTTAGTGGTATTCTTCAATACCCGAATCTGATAGTAGTGAATCTGAATCTAAGTTACTGATTCGGATTTATCTTACCCGACAAAGGAGTTTATTAGATTAAACGGAAGAGCCTCTGTCAACGACTCAACATATCTTTTACTAATGACTGAATGGAGTGGTTACCAAACAGATTTGTTCTTTTACTGTTTGGAATACGATCAAAAGGAGTGGAGTACATAAAACTTTACTTGGTAAAGCAACTCAAGATAATGATTTCTATCTTGAGATTCACGTGCGTGACCAGAAGGTCGAAGACACAAAGATACTAAGGGAACTAAGTAACTAGGGGTAGTTTACTTGGTCTCAACTATACGAAGTTGGCTTTTATTCTTTGTATAACGGCTTGATTCTGAGAGTATTCAAAACTGGACTAGGTCACAGGGTTTTCTGCATTTGCGGTTTCCTCGTGTAGATCGTGGTTTTTAGTTCAGGGCTAAAAATGTAAAACCTTATATTTAATGCGCCGCCTGCAAAAGGACTGAGCCATTTAAAAGTAATGAGTGCCAGGGCCTCTCTGCTCACACATGTATTGAGAAACTCAGTATATTTATTCAGAATGGTGCATGTAGCAACAATCCCAAACATTCTGTAAACTCTCGCATGTATTACTCATTAGTGTATGGTTTATTGAGTATTTTCCTATGCTATGTTCCCCAGCTGAACCATTAGTATTGGTATGACACGACAATTAGTGTTCACTCGCAGCTGAGTAGCACGAATTTCCCGAAATATCAAAATTAAGGTCTAAATGAAAATGCTCAATCATAAGACGCGCTAACTGCTCTCTGAGAATAAAAGAATTTTGTGTCAATACACAGAATTTTTTAAATTTGTTCAATTTTGTGATAACTCACAAGATTCAAGTTTTCGGCCTAATTAATGTGCAAACATTAGGTCTTTTGCACCTTGTGCAAATATATCGAACCCTATTGGTCGAGGCCAAACCTAGATAAGCTGGGAACTAATCCGCCATGGAGCCAGTATGAGCAAAGTCCTACCAAAAACGAGAAATAAAGAAGAACTGTGGCAAATGGGAGCGACAACAAAAGAGGCGCAGCCACGCCACATAACTGGCCGATTCGCTCCAACAGGAGCCGCCTGTGGCCGCTGGACACGCTCCATGTTGCCCTTGCCAACCTCTTTTTATATCGACCAATCAGGTCGCTCTAAATGCGCCACACACATTTAGAATGAGGCCGGCCCCACACTGCTTGCCGGCCCTCTTTCCCATCGACCAATCAGGTCGCTCTAAATGCGCCACACGCATTTGGAATGAGGCCGTCCCCACATTGCTTTCCGGCCCTCTTTCCCATCAACCAATCAGGTCGTTCTAAATGCGCCACACACATTTGGAATGAGCCCGACCCCACATTGCTTGCCGATCCTCTTTCCCATTGACCAATCAGGTCGCTCTAAATGCGCCACACGCATTTGGAATGAGGTCGGCCCCATGTTGCATGTCGACCCCCTCTTTTTGCCATCGACCAATTAGATCGCTCAAAACCCGCCACACACACTTTTAATAAAGTTGGAAGTTGGTTGGTCGATGCACCTAACTCCATTAGGAACCTAATCTAGACGGCTCAAGCCAGTCTCCAAAAAATCACGGATGCACGATTGGGCCACTTGATTTATTAAGCTTAGCCGCTCCTAACACGCCCAAATAGGCATCACCATGCAACCGCAAGCAACGTGCCAAAACTGCTTCTCCAAACCGCGCCTAGTGATTATCGCAGGTGCCATGACGATTGGCTATTCATCCTTCCAAATTGCTTCAGTGTGCCAATTGGCAGGCCATGCCATTCCGTGGCAGCAACATGACAGCGTAGCTGCGTGCTAACCCACTTTTGATCATGGCCAACGCCATAAAAAATTCCAATTAGGGTATTCTGATCATAATATGGCTCTTGTTCTAGTGGCATTAGTCGAAACCCTAATTCCTAGTCGTGGACTAAATTATGCCGCTTCGGCCCTACAACATGCCACAAGCCATGTGGGACCCAGAAAATTCCAAAAATGGCGCCATGCTATGGCCATCCATGGTTATCCTTGCGCCTATGGTCGTTCCCATATTATGGCCCTACCATAATTCCTTTGACGCGGCCATGGCACTATCCGCACTAAAAACATCACCGTGCCGCGGCCACATGCCACACGTGCTAATTAGTGTTTGGCATGCCAACCCCTAATTTGGATAGGGCCGCTACGCTAACCATGACAAATAATGCCACCCATGGAATTAAGTTTGATACGGCAACTAGAGCCAATATTGTTGAGCCATATTTGGACCTAACACCAATATTCCAATATATACTGGCCGCGGCTACGCCAGACACTATTTGCACCACTATGCCACTGGCAGGCGCCAATCGTGCCACTATACCACTGGCATGTGCCAATCGCGCCACTATGCCATTACCAGGTGCCAACAGGATGTGGCCATAATTAACGACCACCTTCTCTCATAAATTGCAATCTCGGCCGTCCAGCTTCGCCACGAAATTAACCGTCCTACGATAATTCTTAGGTAACCAACCAAGACTAACCTAATAGCGGCATACGCCATTTTCCTATAGCAAGTCTCATGACTTGACTTTCCACACATGATTATCTGCCACCTAGCTGGCGTACGGTTAATCAGAATAACCAGGTCTTGCACACAAGAGCCACTCAGCAATCCGCTGCACATTTTCCACCAAAATACTCGAGACATCAAACATGTCACAAACTGGGGATGCTCATCAGGGTATTGGTCTGGCGGTTTACAATGTGCGGCGTTGATTGAGGGTAAAAACTGATTCTACTGTTTTTGGTAAATTTGGGTGTGTTGATGAGAAACGAATTCAAACCCTAAACAAATGTACTACACAGGAGTACTTTTGAGTTCGAGAGATCAATCTGTAAGACTCTGGCCTAAACTAAGAAATGTATGTTCCAGATTCAATTCGGTCACAAGGTGAAGGAGAAGGGTTGATCTTATGGAGGGATGCGAAGAAGGTGCTTGAGATCAGAATGTTGAATTATGAAGGTGTGGTTGTTTATGACTTGTATCAGAAAATGGTTTCTGGTTACTTGTGTCCTGTCCGTTTGAATAGGTTGAAAACCTATTTATACAAGTCATTGACGCGCCTGATCTCTTAGGAAGTGGAGGAAGTTAAGTAGTGGAGAAGTGGGTTTGTGTGGAAGGTGGTGATCATCATGTTTCCGTTATGAGGGAGGACTGATCACACATTCACCCACTACTCTCATTACTATTAACCGTCCGTCTTTCCTGACACTTTCTCGTAATGGGCGCGTTGCACGCTGTAAACCGCCAGACCAATATCCTAGTGAGCATCCCCCAGTTTGTGACATGTTTGATGTCTCGAGTGAATGGGTCAAGTCATGTGACTTGCCGCTAAAATCAGCACTTAGTGCTTTTAGGTCAAATAATAAATTATTTGTGAAACTGATATTTATAAAGCATTGCTTATAATCGATGTATGTAAATCATCTCTTTCGAATAAGCAGCTGAAAATAATTGATGTGTTAGAAGCATCGTTGTTTTTTGAGCTCGATCGAATCAGACACGGATTGAGCGTCTTAAAAGTAGCACGACCGACCATCTTTGGGTAATCGTTTGAGGGCCCTATGGTCGAGCTGTCTCTTGGTCGATCACTCCTGTGGAGGAGAGATGGCCGGTGATCACAATGTTACTTTGTTGGTTTTATAAAAATAAATCTATACCATCCATCTAGGCTGGCAAAGTTGGATGAACGAGATGATTTGCGGCAGTTGTATACTGCTGTTGACGCAACTTTAGGGTTTAGGGGTCCATATGGCCAACTCTATTTGGGCGTGCGATTTGAGGCATCAGGCATTAGCTCGAGCAGGCCAGTTGGTCAGTGTAAAGATGAGTCGACAGTGATCACGTTGACATCTTCGGGGATGCCTGAAATTAAATCTAAGCCTTTCAACTAGGCCAGCGAAGATGGATGGTTGTGATCGATTTGCGACAGTGGTATGTTGCCGCAAACGCCAATTAGGGTTTAGAGACGGCCACATTACCTCTAGTTCGATCAAGCGGTTTAATGTGTCATTGACTTCCCTTGGGCAAGTCGATCGAGTAGGAATAAAATTGGGTCGGTGGTGAACTCATGTACACCTTCTTGATCGTCCAATATACGATCTACACCGTCCAATTAGGTTGGCGAAGTTGGATGGACATGACTGATTTGCGGCAGTTGTATAATGCCGCTTATTCAATTTAGGGTTTAAAGGTTGCGCGATCATCCTTCTTTGGGCGCGTGATTCAACGCGTTTCTGGTTTTCCGTGGGCAGGTCGATCGAACAAGAATGAAGTTGGGTCATTAGTGAGTACCCTTTTGATCATTCGAGGGACGATCTAATCCGTCCAACTAAGCTGGCGAAGTTGGACGAATGTGATGCATTTGAGACCGCTTGGTCGGTCTTAGCTCGTTTGAGATCTTCTTAAACAGCGCGATCACCCATGTTTGGGTCGGCATTTAAAGCACTTTTGAATGAGAAAAATAGGACTCGATCGACTAGGGCACTAGTGGGCCCGCCGATGGTCACTATGGTGATTTCCTAGTTCTGCTAGGAGTACTCTAAGCTTGTTAAATCGCGTGACCAAATCGTGTGTCCGTGATTATTTTTTGAGACTGATATGGACAGTCTGGATTTCCCTTAAGGAATTTAAACATGTTCGATCGAGCTATCCTTTAATTACAAGTGTGTCGACATGAAAATCTCTTTGTCAGAGGACGATGCAGCCTGTGTGAGTATTTTCATGCAAATTCTCAATACTGACACTTCGGGAGATTCACGCTACTCTGCTGAGTGCGAATATTTAATCGTCATTTCATATCAATATTAGGAGTTCGGCTGGGAACATAGCATAGGAAGATATCAAGCAGGTCAATGCATTAGTGAGTAATGCCGGTGTAAAATAGAATTCACAGAGTATTCGGGATATGCACCATTCTGAGTGAATTACACACACACACACACATATATATATATATATATATATATATATATATCCGAATATATTGAATTGCTCAATACATACATGAGCGAAGAGGTTTATGCACTCATCACCTTCAGATGGATTTCGTTCCTTTGCAAGATGACAGCGCATAAATACAGGGTTTGACAATTTTGACCCTAAACTAAAAACCTCCATCAACATTAAGTCCCCTGCTTAACACGTAATGGTGACGCTATTGCGGGGTAAGTAATCGATGGTGACATACTAAACGCAAAAGAAACGAGAAAGATAAGGTTTACCATGAGGAGTTTGATTGATCACCAACAACAGGTCCATACGGCGGATGGCATCGGCGTGACCATGGCGTGTCAGCGGGCCGACTGCCTTTCTCCGTGTTCGAATCAAATAGGGAATCCTTCCTTCGTTAGGATTCTGCAAAGTATGTAGGTATAAAAGGGAGTCGACCCTTCCCCTTCTTCTTTATTCGCTCGTTTTTGCTTCGTCCTTACAGCTGGTGTTCATCTATTTGCTGCTGTTAGCAATCCCATTCCAGTCGTCCATCGACAACAAGGTAAGAGCTTCTTCGTTCTCTTCCCTTCTTTTACCCTTTGCGAGCATAAACTCCAACCGCTTGCATTGCTTTCATAGTTTTGGAGTTTCGTTTGATCCTGAATGAATCTTCTTTTGTTGACAGCGTTGAAGCGAGGATGTTCATCATTAGTAGTAGAGGTGATCACAACAACATGATCATAGTAGGTCAGCAAAGTATTTGTGGTAAGTGTCGCTGCTCGTTACTCTTCCTCTTCCTTTTTCTCTTATCTTTCGTTGGCTTCACTTTTATGTATTCGTGTTAGTAGCAAGGGCGTGTCAATCGAGACGACCAGCAGAAGGAACAACAGCAATACGAGGAGGCAGAAGTTATTCAGGTATGCACTCCAACGTCTCCTCCTTATATCGGCATTTTTTTTGTTCTTGTGTGTTGTTGTGAACCTAGCCGTAGGTATATCTTCCATGAACCCGAGAAATCATCCCAGTATGACTAATCGCTCTTTGTAGACAGTATTAACAATACCATTGATAACAAAGTAATCAGCATCACTAGCAAGATGAAAAGAGAATACACATGCGATTGCCGCTTATTTTCTCCCCATTTTTTGTGCCAAAACCTAGCTTTAACTTTCAACCGTGGGTGTAATACCCATGGTGGAATAATTTTTCTTTTGTTCGAGGGGAGTAATTCCCCACTCGAGCTAGTTGTAAGTGCATACCGGCCGTGAGCGTGTATCCCGCGGCCAAAGACCTTGTTGCGGGAGTAAACTGTCCGTGTGCGTATATTCCGCGGCTGAAAATGGACGGCAATGAATACAGATTTTATATTAGTTTGTTATCCACATGATTCGATCTCTGAGCTTTGACAATTGGTTGCATCGAATTCAATAAGAAGTTGTGTGTATGATTTTTCTTTTTAGCATGAAGTAGTGACTCTTTTTCATTGTGCTTCATTGTAGTTATTTGAAAGCGAACATAAGGAATTCTCGTTAAGATGTCACCTGGAAATACTTCTGTCGCCAAGCCAGGAAGTGCTAGCAATGCCAAAGATATGCCAAATATAAATGATGATCTCTTCGTCGTGCCTTATCTGAACGTTAGGAATCATCCTGGTCATAAGATAACCCTCCTCACAGGTTCTGAGAAAGAAGAGGCTACTCCGTCAGTTTCTCCGGGGCGTGTGATGAGGTTCTGTCTCCAAAAGAAAGAGTATCCATCTTCTCCTATTGATTTCAAAATTTGTCACACTCCGTTGCGCTCTTATGAAGGATGGATGAGGAATATGTTGAGCAATGAACGCATCAAGAATAACTTGACTAAAGCACAAGTTGTTGAAGCTGTCATGGCGTATGCAACACTTCATATTAATAAAGATGCTGCGGTTTAATCACTTTCATTTCTCGATGGTGTACTTCCATGCACACGACCATATGCAGATGGGAGGGGAGGGGTGGGGGGTCGGTGGGGGGGTGGTGGTGGTGGATGACCATCTCTTTAGAAAGCGTAGCCACTTTGTTGAGCTTTGCAGTTGCGGAAAATCTTCACTTTGTGATTGGAAGTGACTAAGATTTCAAGTAATGTTGAAGATTAGGCATGTGGAATAGGAGCTACAAAAGTTTTTTTATATATTTTCTTGTATTCCATATGTATTTATAGTTTTGTCACTAAAATTGACAAAGGGGGAGATTGTTAGAGCATTGCTCGGTCGAACTCGCATGCGCTGCTATCTCAAGCATGTTTATCAATGTTAGTGATCAAAACTATAAGTCTTGATTTATAGTCTACTATAGCTAAGGTCTCAGACTAGGATAGAAAGTGTAGTTGAGCTCAAGAACTCCATGGAAATCATCATACAAGACGAAGGACTACTTAAGGAACTGGTGGATCTTCATCGACTAAAAGGTATGTGGAGACTTGAACTTATCTATCACTCAAAATTCTATTTATCTCCTATCTTGAGACAAAAGTCATTTTTCTATGTAGAATTAGATTATACACTTTTGGTATTTCGAGCCGAGTTTACCTCGCCTATCTATTTCTCGAAATATGTGTTGTTAAAGCTTTCGTTTTAGCCAAGTTCATCTTTACCTAGTGACGAAAGTCATGTTATGTTTCAATCAATTTGAAAATTACTCTGACGAGAAATGGTTTGTGAATAACAACTATATAACGTCCTCTGAGAATATTTCAATGATTGAAATGAAAGTTTAGACTATATAACCATTTGTAAGATATAAGCATTGTTGTGGAAACATATATATGTATAAGTCCTTATTGCTTGAACTAAAGTTTGCGAACTTTGCTGATCAAGTGAACCGGATTAGCGCGTGAGCTAAGTCCGCGAACTGGCGAAGTTCTCAAACCCGAGAATTTCTGCTGGAGTTTGTGAACTCCATCCGGGAACTTAAGTCCGTGAACCCAGTCCGCAAACTTGAGTAGGTTATGTCTAAAAACGATGTTTAATGAACTTATCTTTATAAACTAAGGAATGCAATTGCAAACCGTGGCTATAGAGTTCATGAACCGATTCATGTGAATCAAATCATTTTTGCTTCAATTTTGTCTGGTGTAATACATAAGATTTCTTTGCAATTGAACAACTCTCTAACTAGTTCATTTGAGTCATTTGAACTATTGTTGAACCAACTAATATACAAGTTTGGGTACGGTTACACAATCCCAGGAACGTGCATTTCATTTGTGTATAACAAGCTATGTTTTTGATCTAACGGTTGATAAATATTAGCTTGAATCTAATCAGGTTTTCATCTAACGGTGAATATTAAATGCTTTGTTACTAAGCTAACATTGATTTCAAACCCTGATTTGAAAGACTATATAAGTGTGAACTCTAGCAACTAGGAAACCTAATCCCCACACATTATGTGTGATACTAGTTGTGCTAAGCTAGAGTCGATTCTCCTTTAACCTTTGGTTTCTTCTTCTAAACCAGGTTAACGACTTAAAGACTTCATTGGGATCGTGAAGCCAGACCGATACCACTGTTCTTGTACTTGTATGATATGATCTTGACGTTTCTATCGTACGAGTACAATTTTAATAATTGGCTTGAGATTTCTATCTCCGATAGGAAAGATAAAAAATAATCACAAACATATTCGTCTCATCGTTTGTGATTCCACAATATCTTTTTTCGCTGCGTCGATTAAGACTATTGTGAGGTGATTGATAATACTAGGTTGTTCTTCGGGAATATAAGACCGGTTTATCAATTAGTTCATGTTCACCTTGATTTATCAAAAGATGGAACAAAACTCATAGGTATATTCGTGGGAGACGGATTTATCTACTATCATAGACTTTTCTGTGTGATACAGATTTGTTTATTAAAGTCTTCGACTTTGGGTCGTAGCAACTCTTAGTTGTGGGTGAGATCAGCTAAAAGAATCAAGTACGTAGCATCCTGCTGGGATCAAAGACGTAGGAGCATAACTGTACCTTGGATCAGTGTGAGATCGGTTGGGGTTCAACTACAATCCATACCGAAGTTAGCTTGGATTAGGCTAGTGTCTATAGCGGCTTAATACAGTGTGTGTTCAATTTGGACTAGGTCCCCGGGTTTTTCTGCATTTGCGGTTTCCTCGTTAACAAAATTCTGGTGTTTGTGTTATTTATTTTCCGCATTATATTTGTTTATATAACTGAAATAATACAGGTTGTGCGTTGTTCAATCAATTAGAATATCCGACTTTTTGGTTGTTGATTTAAATTGATTGACACTTGGATATTGGTCTTTGGTACCATCCAAGTTTATCTCTCTTGTATTTAAATTGAGACTTGCAGTTTGCTTGAGTAAGATTTAAATCGAGAGATAGAGATAAAAACTCTTTGATATATTGAGTCTGACTGTCTAGTTGATTCTCTATAAAGTATATTGGAGTTTGTCCATACAGATTGCTAAGCTAAATATTGGGTGTGGTTGTTAGACCCCCGCTTTTTCAATTGGTATCAGAGCAGGCAAACACGTTTAAGACCTTACAAGTCTGTGTTTGTAGCGATCTGAATCTATGGACAGAGGTGCTATCTCAATAAACGTACCACCAGTCTTCGATGGTTCTAATTACTTTTGGTGGAAAATTGTTATGCGAGCTTTTCTTCAAGCACGTGATTTTCAATCATGGGTGTATGTAGTTAATGGATATAATGCTCTCGTTGTGGCAGTTGGAGATGTAAACATTCCCAAGGACATTGGTGAATACACCCCTGCCGAGATAAATGCTGCAAAGAAAACCTCCGATGGTTTGAATGCCATTATACATGTCATTACCCCAAATCTTCAGCACCATGTGTAAAATTGCACTAAGTCTAAAGAAGCTTGGGATATCTTAGAAACCGTATTTGAAGGAAATACCAGTAAAAAGGAAGCTAGGCTTCAAAACCTTAATTCCGATTGGGAAAACCTTCGTATGGCAGATGAAGAAACATTTGATGAGTTTAATCACAAAGTGTCTAAAATTGTTAATGCATCTTTTGCATTGGGTAAGACTATTCCTGAAAAGGACATTGTGATGAAAATTCTCAGATCGCTGTCATCTAGATATGACTCTAAGAAGCATGCCATAGTTGAAGGAAATAACCTTGATATTCTTTCCAGAAATACTCTTGTTGGAAAGATTAAAATTTTCGATATCGAACTTAAACAAAGAGATAAAAGTCAATTGTTTAGCAACCATGTTGCTACATCTGATAAAAGATCTCGTCGTCCCAAATTGATTAATGAAAAGGATGAAAATTGCTTTATTTCTACTCTATCACTGTTTATACAACAGCTTAAGAAAGTTCTTAGACAAAGTAAAAGAAAGTCTCAAACGAGAGCTCAATCAATCAATAAAAGGGATAAGAAAGTTCCAAGAAACTATGCTAGAAAAAATAGTTTCTAGTGCTATAAAAGTGTCAATGATATTCCTAAAGATCCTAACACAGAGGTTTGTGAGTTAACTAAAGCATGGATGGCTACTCTTGACTATTGTCCCGAGGATGAAGTCTATGATGTTTTCTTAACCTCTTTGCTGAAAATCACATTTGCCCTCCTAATAGTTATGACTATTCCGTGATGAATAATCATACCTCTCCTGAAGTGTTTCAATTGGAAAATGAAACTCTGTTTAAAAGGATTAAAGATCTGGAATGTCAACGACTCTCTTCAAGACTGGAGGTTGTCAAATACAATTATGATTCTTATGAAATATGTCAGACCTCTTTGATTGAGTCTGTTAAACACAATCATCAAACATCTCCTGACCCTGTATCATTCTCAAGTCACTTTGATAAAAAGGATGATATGGACAATCACAAGAACTTGCCAAGCTCGTTGGCTGCCTTGTGTGATGATCAAGATCATCTTAAAGATATTAGCACTAGAGATCGAAAGCAGTGCTCCTCTAAATGCTTGCAAAGGAGGAAAAAGAAAGTTTCTAGGAAACCCTCATTGTTTTCAAAAAGGATTCCCAAAGCACTGCATAGTTTGCGAAAATCAACAATCAAGGTGTTCAAAACTATGTTAAAAAATGGAAAGAATGACGTGCGTAACTCTTCTTTCCTAAAAACAAAACAGAAACAAGGAACAACAAATACTTCATCCTCTTGTAAAAAGTCTCCCAGTTCTGCATTGGATTAGGACAATCACTTTATATAACCATTGTTACAATGATTCATGTCTATCTCTCTTAAGACAAGAATCATATTTTCAAGAGGGTTGTGATGAATGTTTTGTTCCTTTAGGGTTACTTCTGTTTGTTTTGTTAAAACCGTTTTTGTTCATAAACGGCTTCTTCCTATAAGACTTCTTCTGGGAATTACCAAATTCTATTAGGGTTTTGGTCAAGGGTCTTTGTTGGAAATCCATTCCTATCCTCATTCCCTTTAAAGGATGAAGATTACTCTTCTGTATAAACTTTTCATTTATCTTTTCTAATCGTGTCCTCTTCAATTCTTTCCAACAAAGAAGTGATGTTTGGACTGTTCTTTTTCCCTCTAAGAAGATTCGCTTTGATTCTTCTAACAATGAGATGTGCTCTGACAAACGGGATTTCACCCCTGATGGGAACTCGTCTGTCTCTCTTTTTGACAAGCTCTCTTTAACCATGAATCTCGTCTTGGAACAAACCCGTGCTCTGAAAAGTGATCTCGAAACTTCTTTTTAGAGACTTGAAGAAAAGATGGATAATATTGAATCAAGGATTGATCTGATCGAAGATGAGCTTGAAGAATATAGGGAATATGAGAAGAGTATTCAAAGTAAGTGAAATTGCTTTATAGGAATTTTATTTTCCTAGTAAATCTTCTATTTTTTTCTTGTTTTATTTAGAAGAATGACTAGAGTTTGGAATAGCCATTATTGTGATTACACATAGCTATGTCCAACGTTTTCATCTTCATGTTCTTAGATTTATTGGTTTAAATTATAAATTTGTTTGGAAGATGATTTTTGCAGTATTAATCTTTATGGTTTTATATATTGCAATATTGTTATGGGATATGTGTGTTTACGTCCGTGAACTTGATTGTCCCATACTTTGTCAAAAGTAAAGTCGTTCGTGAGTTGATACGTATGTATTGATGAAAGAATGAATTGACTTTTGACAAATACAAAAGTTAAGCCTATTATGTCAATTTTTGATGGAAGATAGGTTAAAATCTTTTGTTTTCAAGGATTATGTATTTTGGATGTCATTGTGCAAATGGTGATGTAAAAATAGAATGAATCCTTGTGTATTCCGCAGTAATTGATCTTCCCTAATCCATATTTTATGTATTACTGTGAGGCTCCGTAATGTGTCTTATGTTGAGCACTAAACAACCAAGCTGATTATTTTTATGATTAGCTTTGTTGTTGTTCCGTGAGATACTTTATGTCGAGCATTTTGAACTAAATTAATCATCTTGTTTGGTTATTTAGTTACGACTCCGTGACTTTTCTTATGTTTGAGCGTTTTTTACTGGGTTGATTATTTTCATGATTAACTTAGTCATTGCTCCATATATTCTCTTATGTCGAGTATGACCAATTAAATTGATTACTTTTGTGATTAGTTTAGTTGTGTATTTCGATTAGATTAATTGTGAGTTTTCTTGTGATTAATCTAATTGAGCGTTTATGTCTCCATAAGTTTACTTGTGTTGATCAATTTCAATTAAGTAAATCATGGCTTCTCTTATGATTAAGTTAATTGAGTTTTTTGGATTCAAATTCATACTCGTATGTAATTTGTTATGTCCAAAGAAATCTATCTTTTCTTTTTGAAATTAAGGTCGCTCTTGTTGTTCTTTCGGGAATGACATAAAATGGGGGAGAGTTATTTTGAACTTGTGCTTAATTGCCAAATCTTTGTGGGGAGTGCGGCTGTGGAATATTTTAGGGGTTATCTTGTATCTTCATAGACTCCTTGATGAATGCATTTAGCTTCGGCTTTATGATTGCATCTAAATAAGATGATATATGCTTTCTTTTGGTCATGAAATGTCTTTTTCAGAAATTTCATTAGGATCCCGTTCTTGTACCTTTGCCAATTTAATTGACAAAAAGGGGGAGAATTAATATGTAGTTCACGCTACAAATACATATGGTTTTCGGATCATTATGTAAGGGGGAGTAGTTTCCATGTGAGATGGAGTATTGACTAAGGGGGAGTGATATATCACCATAGTATTGTTGTTAAAGTTGTGATACAATTGAACTTTGACGTTGTGTAATGATACTATGACACTGTATAACAATGATTGAGAACTCTTGTTTTCTCGTTGTTATAGCTATGGATTTTCAACAACGGTGATGCTAAACTTACAACCTTTTGGATCATTGGAGTACTTGGAAGTGACTAAGATTTCAAGTAATGTTGAAGATTAGGCATGTGGAATAGGAGCTACAAAAGTTTTTTTATATATTTTCTTGTATTCCATATGTATTTATAGTTTTGTCACTAAAATTGACAAAGGGGGAGATTGTTAGAGCATTGCTCGGTCGAACTCGCATGCGCTGCTATCTCAAGCATGTTTATCAATGTTAGTGATCAAAACTATAAGTCTTATTTCTAGTCTACTATAGCTAAGGTTTCAGACTAGGATAGAAAGTGTAGTTGAGCTCAAGAACTCCATGGCAATCATCATACAAGACGAAGGACTACTCAAGGAATTGGTGGATCTTCATCGACTAAAAGGTATGTGGCTACTTGAACTTATCTATCACTCAAAAGTCTATTTATCTCCTATCTTGATATAAAAGTCATTTTGCTATATAGACTTAGATTATACACATTTGGTATTTCGAGCCGAGTTTATCTCGCCTATCTATTTCTCGAAATATGTGTTGGTAAAGCTTTCTCTTTAGCCAAGTTCATCTTTACCTAGTGAAGAAAGTCATGTTATGTTTCAATCAATTTGAAAATTGCTCTGACGAGAAATGATTTGTGAATAACAACTATATAACGTCCTCTGAGAATGTTTCAATGATTGAAATGAGAGTTTAGACTATATAACCATTTGGAGGATATAAGCATTGTTGTGGAAAAACATATATGTATAAGTCCTTATTGCTTGAACCGAAGTTTGCGAACTTTGCTGATCAAGTGAACCGGAGTAGCACGTGAGATAAGTCCGCGATCTCAGTCCGCAAACCCAGTCCACGAACTGGCGAAGTTCTCAAACCCTAGAATTTCTGCTGGAGTTTGTGAACTCCATCCGGGAACTTAAGTCCGCGAACTTGAGTCGGTTATGTCTAAAAACGATTTTTAGTGAACTTATCTTTATAAACTAAGGAATGCAATTTCAAACCGTGGCTATAGAGTTCATGAACCGATTCATGTGAATCAAATCGTTTTTACTTCAATTGTGTCTTGTGTAGTACATAATGTACAAGTCTTTGCTTCAATCGTGGCTAACTAGTTCATTTGAGTCATTTGAACTAGTTATGGTGAAGAAGAATATGGTTGATATGAAGGTGATCATATGGCTAACCATTTGGTTAACTATTGTTGAACCAACTAATGTACAAGTTTGGGTACGGTTACACAAGCCCAGGAACATGCATTTAATTTGTGTATAACAAGCTATGTTTTCGATCTAACAGTTGATAAATATTAGCTTGAATCTAATCAGGTTTTCATCTAACGATAAATATTGAATGCTTTGTTACTAAGCTAACATTGATTTCAAACCCTGATTTGAAAGACTATATAAGGGAGAACTCTAGCAACTGGGAAACCTAATCCCCACACATTCTATGTGATACTAGTTGTGCTAAGCTAGAGTCGATTCTCCTTTAACCTTTGGTTTTTTCTTCTAAACCAGGTTAACGACTTAAAGACTTCATTGGGATTGTGAATCCAGACCGATACTACTTTTCTTGTAGTTGTGTGATCTGATCTTGCTGTTTCTATCGTGTGAGTACAACTGTAATAATTGGCTTGAGATTTCTATCTCCAATTGGAAAGATAAAAAGTAATCACAAACATCTTCGTCTCATCGTTTCTGATTCCACAATACCTTTTTTCGCTGCGTCGATTAAGACTATTGTGAGGTGATTGATAATACCAGGTTGTTCTTCGGGAATATAAGACCGGTTTATCAACTATTTCATGTTCACCTTGATTTATCAAAAGACGGAAGAAAACTCATAGGTATAGTCGTGGGAGATGGCTGTGTGATACAGATTTGTTTATTAAAGTCTTCGACTTTGGGTCGTAGCAACTCTTAGTTGTGGGTGATATTAGCTAAGGGAATCAAGTACGTAGCATCCTGCTGGGATCAGAGACATGGGAGCATAACTGTACCTTGGATCAGTGTGAGATTGGTTGGGGTTCAACTACAGTCTAGACCGAAGTTAGATTGGATTAGGCTAGTGTTTGTAGTGGCTTAATACAGTGTGTGTTCAATCTGGACTATGTCCCGGGGTTTTTCTGCATGTGCGGTTTCCTCGTTAACAAAATTCCGGTGTTTCTGTTATTTATTTTCCGCATTATATTTGTTTATATAATTAAAATAATACAGATTGTACGTTTTTCAATCAATTAGAATATCCGAACTTTCCATTGTTTATTTAAATTGATTTACACTTGGATATTGGTCTTTGGTACCATCCAAGTTTATCTCTCTTGTATTTAAATTGAGACTCGCAGTTTGCTTGAGTAAGATTTAAATCGAGAGACAGAGATAAAAACTCTTTGATATACTTTTTGACTAGATTGATTCTGAATGTCTAGTTGATTCTCTAGAAAGTATATTGGAGTTTGTCCATACAGACTGCAAAGCGAAATATTGGTGTGGTTGTTAGATCCCCGCTTTTTCAGTGTTGTCCGCTGAAGAAGAGGTGATGTACGACGCTCTGGTTAAGAAGGCGGAGGGATTTAATCAGAAGGAATGTGATGAAAAATGTTTTTATACTTGGTGGGTGTCTGAATGGTTTCTTACGCGACCGAAAGTGGACCAGGTGTTGGATGATGTACTTAGTGTTGCCGCGTTTTTATCCCTGTGGTTGTCTAGGGACGTTTTTGATGATGACTCTGGTAAGAAAACCATAAGAGAGAAACTCATCATGTTCACTATTAAGATGGCGCAATGCGTAGTCCTTCCTCTAGGTAGCTTGTTCCTCGGGTCTTTGTACTCTCACCTGTATTCTCTGGCAGAGGACATGTATGTTTCCAACGGATATATGAAGGTGGAGTCACATATTCACATCGATTTTCTCCATGCATTTTTATGGGAACACTTCAAAGGTTATGCTCCTGTCCCTGCGGTTTCGTTTTCCAGTTTATATGGAGGTTCCAGAATAATTCGTTGGCAAAAGAGGCGTCTGAAGCTCGGGTTGGAGCTCATCGATTTTTTTGATAATGTGCATGCCATAGATTTTTGCCCGTGGGCACCGGTTCATTCTTCTGTGGTCCAGCCAAAAACCTTTGCCGTTGTTCCTGATACGGTGTTGCACACTGGAGAGAAAATGAGTCTTGGAGAGATCATATTTATGCGAAGCTGCACCCCAGGATATGTTCCGTCCTTCTTTAATGAATCCCTTACTGTAGTTCCGTATAATATCGACAGGGCCGCTTGTCACATGGGATTTGATCAGGGTATTACATTTTGTCGTCTTCACATGCCTCCAACGGAGCTTTTGCTGCCTGTTTTTGATACTAACCTCTTCGCCGCGAAGAAGAGCCTCCCATTCTTTCTCCTAGGAAGGAAACCAGCGGCTACTAGGAAGTATAACGATTTCTTGAGAGAAGAGCTCCTAGCTTTTCAAGAGTTCGCTGACGAAGTTGTGGCAGTCCCGCGTGACAGGCCTTCCCCTGAGATCTTGAAGCAACATAAGTTGTTGAAGCAGCCTTCCTCGAGCAAACGAACCCGTAGTTCTAATAAAGGTGAGCGCAGTCCCGAGGAGAAAGAGGCGCATTCGAAGGGACGTGCAGGTGGCGCTCGGACGACTCCAACCGCTCCGGTAGTCTTCAACTCTTCTAATATGCAGGTTGATGTGTTTTCAAAGTTGTTGTAGTAATAAATAGAGTTCGTTCAAGAATTGTGAAGGTTGTGATTTTAGATTTAAATTTTAAAACTAAAGAAAATAAAGCAAATTAAAACTGATTATATTAGAGAGACCGGGGTTCAGGATATCACCATTCACCAAAATTCATGTAATTTAATGTTAATTTTTATCATGCAATTCTAGAAAATATAACTCCAATCAAAAGAAATTGTGATTCTAATCATTGCCTATATTAGATTTTCAAAACATCAATTGTTAATCGCAAGCATGAAGTATCAAAAGCCCTAAACTAAGCATACTTCATCAAGAGAAAACACAACTAATTAATAAAAATCATTACTCAATTTTCATTCGGTGCAAATAATCATAAAAGAATTGCATAAATAAATTCAAATAAATTTTACCACATAACTTTTGGAAGAATGGCTTCCTCCATCGCCCCGGAAGATTGGGTTTAGCTCATCATTGTGTAAACACGCTCAAAATATTTGTTCATTGCTTCAAAAATTGTTTACAAAGATAAAATGGAGAGAAAATGATGAAAATCGGGTGTTTAAAACTCTTCCCCTAATCACTTCCTAATCACCCCTTCTATGTGATCCTAGGAACCTATTTATACCCAGTAGCACCAAGAAATCTCGCTATTACTCAAGATAATTCTCTCTTAACTCGGCCTTGATGAAAAATATTCTGGGAATATTTTCTTCCCATTTTCACACGTCTTCTGAGTTGTATGGTATATCAAAATATTCTCATTTAATTGAGACAAATAATGAAGAGAATATCTTCAATTAATTCCGTGAATAATTCCTTCCCTGTTTTCGAAAATATCCAAAAGTATACGATTTCCTTCCATTCAAGACACGTACAAAATCTTACTGTCATGGTAAGAAGACAATCATGTCTTAAAGACACAAATATCCCAATAATATCATGACCAGAATCTCACACAGTTGAGATTTCTTTTCCCGCCAAATATCTTTCCCGTGAAGAAGAAGATGGGTGCCCCCTATCCGGTCCTGGGGTGCGAATAGCAGATGCCATGAGGGGTGTCTCTGATCAGCTGCTTGGGTGCAAATATACTTTGTGTACCCCTTATCATTTGGGCGCCCCTTATCCACAAGTGAGAATATGAATAACACGTTCCTTCCGGTGTTTTAGACGACTTTTCGAGCCGATTTTTCCAAGAATGTTTATTTCCAAAAATACCTAAAAACACATAAAATACCATAATAAGTACAAAAATCGAGTACCAACAATACATGAAATTAAGGACAACGTAGACACAAAAATGTGTCTATCAAATACCCCAAAACTTATTATTTGCTAGTCCTCGAGCAAATCTAGAAAATAAAAATGACTACACTTAGCACGTGCAGCAAGCCGTTAAACCGCTAGGTGGCCCTAGTGGCGGAGTGTTGTCTCCGGAGGGTTTACCAGAGGTGTACCCACAAAACCTTTACTCCAGACCCTAGCTATCTACGCAGAACCTTGGAAGGCACTAAAGAATCTCCTTGGTTGGCATACAATCATTGACTATAGGAGGAAGTACTCTGATGCGAAATTCCAATAGTTGTACACGAGTTTGCACTCAACATACTAAAATTCATATATAAGTGACAGAGCTCTACTCAGATAGTTTCTGTACATCATAACCGGAGTCAACCAATCACATGGAAAGATTAAGAAGATGGATAAAGAGATGGTTAAAAGTGAACGGTGTTTCCCATATATGTCTGAAGGCCTTTGCCAAGGTGAACCTATCCTAATGGACTGAGATACCGGTCTGACTAATATCAACACATCTGGTATATACAAGGGGACCAGTGGTCGATAAACCTAACTCTAGGTCAACACAACTGGAATATACAAGGGCACCAGTGGTCGACTTTATTGAATTTATTCCGGTTGGTCTAATGGTCTGTTTTTTTTTTTTGGTATCTCAATCACTCTATTCCACCCTAGCAAAGGTAACAACTTGAATCGTGTGCCCCACCAAATCACTTAAAAAATAAAAACAGAAGGATTAGGGTTCAACGAGATATGGCGAAACTACCAAGTTTTTTTTTAATTCTAACACCTGAGCTCTGTGCTTTTATGAATAGACTCTTTAGATGTTTCCATCTAATCAGATTGGTTCCTCAACTCCTACAACCAAGATGTTCCCATCCACTTAGATTGGTTAGTGCCAACCTTAATAAGCATAAATTTCTAGGCTCTGGAGTTTATTTGTTGCAGCTAAGAGCTAACAAAAAATTTCTTCCCCACCCCCAAACTTAAATCTAACATTGTCTTCAATGTTCTAAAGATGAAATTAAAAGCATGAACAATAAGAAACTGTTACCACTTGATGGATGGAAAAGAAATAAGGAAGGATATTACCGTAAGCATGAGTACCTCCCAGGAAATGCTAAATTTAAAGTCTTTATCTAGACATCAAATACCTCAAAAAGTATTGTCACCTTACAAAGTCATATATCAATAGTCGAAAATTTTTTGGGTCCATAAGACCAAATAGAGTTGACACCAGTATGAGACAACTGCACTGATTCAGAAAAATGAAAAGAAGGAGCACGTCCTCATCTAAGGTTTCTGTCAAGACAACTGGGTTTATCTGCGACGCGTAATTGAACTTCATATGTGTGTCTCGATAAATAGATTCATCCGAAAAAAGGGTCTCTAATACCCGGGTTACCTCCTGGACAGTATCAGGAGGATCGGGTTGCGGAGTCTGAAAAGACTCAAGTAATATCTCAGATGTACAAGGCTCGAATCCCAAGTTAGGGACTCTAATTAGGGATACGATACAATCACAAGAACCATCACTACCCCCGAAATGAGGGTTCACAGACAAACCTCTAACTATTTCTTGAATTTCCGGATCTTCAGAGTCCTTAAAATACTCAAGAGATTCTTCTAGTTCTCTACCCCCAAACTTAGGGTCATCATTATTCTCAGAAAAACCTAAAACTATTGCCTGAATTTCTGGGTCCATAGAATCTTTAAAATACTCAAGAGCTTCTTCTAAAGATTGATCACATATCTGATCTAAGAGAATGGTTTCCTCAAAATCATCTAAAGAATCTACCAGTAAAGTGTCAAGCCAATTATCCTGAACCAAATCCTGAACTAAAGTGCTAATCATATTCACTTCTTCTAAATCATCGTTCTCAGAAGGTTGTCTAGTAACATTAAAGACATTTAGTGCAGTGGTCATATTACCAAAGGATATGTTCATAAGCCCAGTCATATAGTTTATGACAGCGTTAGCTGTGGCTAAAAATGGGCGACCTAAAATCACTGGGATTTGACGACTTGGGTCCTGAACATGCTGGGTGTCTAGAACAACGAAATCCACAGGATAAATAAACTTATCAACCTCAATCAGAACATCCTCTATGACACCACGAGGGACTTTGACAGACCTATCAGCTAATTGCCGTGTCATTTTAGTCGGTTTCAACTTACCAAGACCTAGCTGGGTGTATACATGATACGGGAGTAAGTTAACACTAGCTCCTAAGTCAAGTAAATCTTTATCGACCATGTGATTACCAGCCGCACAAGATATGGTGGGGCATCTAGGATCCTTATACTTAGGGGGTGTTTGGTTCAGAAGAATGGAACTTACCTGACCAGCTAGAAAAGCTTTCTTATGGACATTAAGCTTACGCTTTCGTGTACAAAGATCTTTAAGGAACTTGGCATAAGCAGGCATCTGCCTAATTGCTTCTAATAGCGGAATGTTGATGTTCACCTGCTTAAATGTTTCCATTATCTCGTTGAAAGTCGACTCCTTCTTTGTTGGGGATAACAAATGTGGATATGGGGCTCTAGGCACAAAGGTAGACCTATCAGGAATTTCTTGGGAATCCTTAGAGACTGTTTCAGTTTCCTTGTATACGGGCTCCTCTTGGGAAGTAGAAGGTGGAACTACAGTTTATCCACTAGGCATGGCTACCTTATTGTCTACCGTTTTACCACTCCTAAGGGTTGTTATCGAGTTCACATGGTTTGATGATTTCTCACCAGCTAAAGATATTTGATGGACTCCCCTAGGGTTGGGTTGTGGTTGACTAGGAAACTTTCTTTTTTCTCTCAATGTCTCATTTATCTGACTAACCTGGGTTTTCAACTCGGAAATAACCTGAGAGTTAGCTTGTACCATCTTTTTATTTTCATCTAATCCTTGTGCAACTGATTGCTGAAATTCTAAAGTGTTCCGAGTTAACAAGGCAAGAGACTCTTCTAAACTCATGATTTTCTTATCTGAAGGGATCTGAAACTGTGCCGGAGCTGAAGGACTCTTAGAATAGCCAAAACCTGGGGGAACCTGAGCATTACTAGACTGACCTTGATTCTGGCTCTTGGACCAAGAAAGGTTTGGATGGTTTCTCCAGCCAGGGTTGTAGGTTTCTGAATATGGGTCAAACTTCTGTTGGTTATCAAACCTAGTGTTGTTATAAAGAGCATTGGCTTGCTCTTCAACAGCATGGCCTTCCCAAAAAGGCTAATTTCTTCCACTACTACCACTAAAATGACCTAATTCTAAGGCTTCTAACCTTTTGGCTATAGCTGCTATTTTGGCATCTGACTCATAAGATCCTTCTACCTATTAACATTTCCTCTACTTAGAAGAATTGTTTTCTGGGGTTCCCTACTATTTTCCCATTGTTGGGTCTTATCGGCGATTTCATTCAAAAATGTCATCGCTTCATCAACAGTTTTATTCTCAAACCCACCTGTGCATAATGACCCAACCATGGTTGTTGTTGAATAATCTAGACCCTCGTAGAGGATCTGAACTAACCTAACCTTCTCCAAACCATGATGAGGACATTGAGATATCAAGTCATTGAACCTTTCTAAGTACCTATATAAAGATTCTCCCTCTTGTTGGGCAAAAGTACATATTTGTGTCCTAATAGACGATGTTTTATGCCTTGGGAAAAACTTATGTATAAAGGCAGAAGTAAGTTGGTCATAGGTTTCAATTGACTCAGAGTCCAAACTATACAACCAAGATTTGGCTTTATCTTATAAGGAAAATGGGAATAACCTAAGTTTCAACGCATCATCACTTAGGTTTTTAATTTTCAGAGTACTACAAACTTCCTCAAATTCCCTAACATGAAAATAGGGGTTCTCATTATCCTTCCCTAAAAACATTGGGAGCATCTGTAAAGTCCCAGGTTTCAGTTCATAATTTGCCTCGGTTTCAGCTAACTTGATACAAGACGGACGAGAGGTCCTAGTTGGGTTTAGCAAAGCTTTCAAAGTTGCCATTTCTGGCACTACCAAAGGACTAGGAGTATTAGGGGTACTTTCCTCACAAAGAGAAAGATTCTCAAAACTGAAGTTTCCAAAAACGGGGCTCTCAAAAGAAGAGTCTTCGAGCTCCCCGTCTTCACAAGAAGAACTACTAGGTTTTTCACTAATCAAACGACCTAGAGTGTTTCTTTTCCAATCCCAATTAAAAACTTTGGGCATACACTAGAAAAACAAAATCAAAAAGAAAAGTCATAAAACGGAAGGGATGTTCTATGCAAACACAAACAAGGCTGACTTCACCACAACAAACTTATTGATTTCTAGCAAACAAAAAGCATGATGGCTCCACTTAGATTGTTCTAGACCAGCTTCTAGTCCTTCGAACGGGAATTCGTTACAATTTAAGCAAACCCCTCTGGAATCAATCCGAGTTAAAGTAAGTTGAATAGAGGCGAGGGAAGCTCGGTGGAGCTTTGATACCCAAGACCTCACCGGTATTACAAGGCGGCGCAGTCACGCATTCAACTTATAGAAACCGTCAAGAACTTCGAAGTATGCTTAAAAGAGTAACCAATATTTTTCGAATGACTTTCCTGTTAAGCTCGTTACCCTATCGGTCTCGTTCTAGTCAAAATTTTAGACTTAGGTTCGCGTTTGGTGTCGTTTTCCTAAGGCGGGCAAGAAGAGAACGGTGATGAAATCCGAACCCTTATCTTGTATGGCCAGTCCTTGCCTTTTACTAGGAAATTAAAGCAACCGTTTTCAAGTCCTCAACATATATGCGTACGAAGGAAGACAGTAACTCGCTGACAGGGGATTCGCGAGTGTTTTGACAAACTTACCTCCCGTACCAGACGGGGGATGAACCTTTGTAGTCGACTCGGTCCACGACTCCTATGTCATGTACGAACCCGAGGGGCCGAGGTGATATCGTAATCACCGTCCTTCTCTGCAAACAATTTATATTTAAACTACCCTTCCGTAGGGATTAAAAATAATGTCCCAAAATTTAAAGTCCAAAGTCCAAAAATATAAAGTGCAAAAGAAAAATAAAGTCTAAAAAAATAAAAATCTAAAAAAATAAAAATATCTCTCTTTTTAAAAAAAAATCTTCTTCTTTCGCTCCTTTCGCTTTGCCTTTTACTCCAGTCTTTAAGTATTCACCAAAAGCTTTGGCAAAATTTTCTTTCGCTCCGAATTCCAAAATCTGAAAGAAAAAGACAAAAACCCAAAAAAGTAAAAAAGAACAAATAAAAATAAAAACCTAAAAAAAAAAAATCTAAAAACTCTAGCCTAAAGAAAAATCCGCGTCGGCGGCGCCAAAAATTTGATGTGTTTTCAAAGTTGTTGTAGTAATAAATAAAGTTCGTTCAAGACTTGTGAAGGTTGTGCTTTTAGATTTAAATTTTAAAACTAAAGAAAATAAAGCAAATTAAAACTGATTATATTAGAGAGACCGGGGTTCAGGATTTCATCATTCACCAAAATTCATGTAATTTAATGTTAATTTTTATCATGCAATTCTAGACAATATAACTCCAATCAAAAGAAATTGTGATTCTAATCATTGCCTAAATTAGATTTTCAAAACATCAATTGTTAATCGCAAGCATGAAGTATCGAAAGCCCTAAACTAAGCATACTTCATCAAGAGAAAACACAACTAATTAATAAAAATCATTACTCAATTTTAATTCGATGCAAATAATCATAAAAGAATTGCATAAATAAATTCAAATAAATTTTACCACATAAATTTTGGAAGAATGGCTTCCTCCGTCGCCCCGGAAGATTGGGTTTAGCTCATCATTGTGTAAACACGCTCAAAATATTTGTTCATTGCTTCAAAAATTGTTTACAAAGATAAAATGGAGAGAAAATGATGAAAATCGGGTGTTTAAAACTCTTACCCTAATCACTTCCTAATCACCCCTTCTATGTGATCCTAGGAACCTATTTATACCCAGTAGCACCAAGAAATCTCGCTATTACTCAAGATAATTCTCTCTTAACTCGGCCTTGATGAAAAATATTCTGGGAATATTTTCTTCCCATTTTCACACGTCTTCTGAGTTGTATGGTATATCAAAATATTCTCATTTAATTGAGACAAATAATGAAGAGAATATCTTCAATTAATTCCGTGAATAATTCCTTCCCTGTTTTCGAAAATATCCAAAAGTATACGATTTCCTTCCATTCAAGACACGTACAAAATCTTACTGTCATGGTAAGAAGACAATCATGTCTTAAAGACACAAATATCCCAATAATATCATGACCAGAATCTCACACAGTTGAGATTTCTTTTCCCGCCAAATATCTTTCCCGTGAAGAAGAAGATGGGTGCCCCCTATCCGGTCCTGGGGTGCGAATAGCAGATGCCATGAGGGGTGTCTCTGATCAGCTGCTTGGGTGCAAATATCCTTTGTGTACCCCTTATCCACAAGTGAGAGTATGAATAACACGTTCCTTCCGGTGCTTTAGACGACTTTTCGAGCCGATTTTTCCAAGAATGTTTATTTCCAAAAATACCTAAAAACACATAAAATACCATAATAAGTACAAAAAATCGAGTACCAACCATACATGAAATTAAGGACAACGTAGACACAAAAATGTGTCTATCACAGGTGCGTACGTGTCTTTTCCCAAGTTGTCTGGATTTTGTTTTGAAGCAGTCTTATCAAATATCTTCTTTCTTTGAAATCAGGGTTTTAGAACTGTGAACGCCTTTTCTAGACTTGCTCGTGGCCATGATATGGATGAGGTTGAAGATGAAGAAAACTCAGGGTCTGACAGCGATGGAAAAAACACTTCCACACGTGGTAGAGAATCCAATTGTCCTAGCGAGCTGGAAGATGAACTGGTACGTCTTTTATACATATTTCTTTCAGAGATGATTCACTCTTTCATGTGAAATAGACATTAACGAATGATTGCAGGAGGAGGCCGCCATAAAGAACAAGGAGGTGGCTGATGATGCAAAGAACACCTCTGCCCTTCCTGATGAGAACGGAGACGCTGCATCCATGGTTGTAGATGTGTCTGGCCTCAAAGAAACTCTTGGAAATGGTACGGCATTAGTTGTACATTCTCTCGCTGGAGCCATTTTTGACCCTCCATTGGACGCCCCTTACACAGACCATGTGCTGGTTGGAGGATTCAGCGTGCCCGCTAAGTATGAGGAGTTGTACACCAAAATATGGAAGAAACATGGCCACATTTCCACCTTCAATAAGATTAAGAGTCTCTTTTCATTGGTTAAGCGCGTTGAAAAATCCCTGTCTTCCATTCATGATATGTGCAGGGTGAATGGACGCAACGTTTCTGAGGAGGTAGTCCAAAGCTGGAAATTCCATCGAGACCTGTTCGTGAAGTATGAGTTTAACGCCTCTTGGTTCTGTGAAGGATTTTCTAAGATCCAAGAGCTTCAAGGCAAAATGGATGATGTCCCTCCATGGACCTCATTACTCAGCAAGAGGCAGAAATCGAGCGATTTTTCTAGGAGTTGAAGATGAAGCAGAACGCTCTCCAGAACATGAAAGATGCTTTTTCCAAGAAGGACGAGTTGTTGTTGGACGATTTCTATTGAATTATTTATGTTTTCTCTTTTATTTCTTAGGTGTCTTTGAGTGACGTGAGAAATTCCTTTCGTGGTTTGATTTTTTCTGGTTTTTGAACTAGCAAACGATTAATTTTATGAGGATATTTGAATTTGCTTTTGGGATAAATCATGAGTAGTTTTCTGAAAGGAATTATGCTTGGGTCAACCATTCATACTGAGATTCTGATTTAAGTAATGTAACTTAGAGAAATTGTGCATGTTGCATGAAAATTGCAAACATTACACGAAAAGGGAAATTTAACGTGGAGATTGAAAATGGTATTAATTTCATTCTGAAAATGGGACGTGTGCTAGTCCCCACCAAATTTCCAAGAGGTCTCTCATACACAAATAATCGTTTAACGAGACTTACTTGTTGACAAGGTTCCAACGAACGAAATTGGGCTCTCCCAGACAATTGCTTAAAATCCAGGTTGCGACTTAAGTTATTGTAATACGCCTCTGCTAAAGACCTGTGCTAATGAAAATTCCCTAGATAATTCGATCTCTCCTGTGATACTACGCACGTTGGATTGTGGAGAGAGGAAAGATTCCCAGTTCTTAGGCGCAGCTCCCCTGAATTAATTTTCTCCCAGACAATGCGTTCCAGGCCGTTGCATTCACTAGTGGGGGTGATGGATGAATCTGTGGTAATGGAAATATCTTGGATCAGTCATCTCCTGATCAGTTGGTGGACGCTATACAAGAGGTAATTGAACTACTCCATCTTGCACCCAAACTTCTAGCAGCTCCAGAACCTTCCTCATAGGAAATGGGAAATGCGGGTACCCCAGGTCTAGCTTTTCTTGGGTTTGCAGCTGCAGTCGTGAAAACTCTTGGGGTCTTTGATACGAGGCTCGTTTCGAGAGCGGAGTTATGTGTCGACATAGACGCAGATATCTTAGCTTGGCGGTTTTGCTGAAGTGCAACTTCTCTCGAGGGCCCTGCATCGATGACCACAGCGATGCGACGTGGTTGAACCGAGTATCGTTCATTAGTGAAACTCTTGTTTCCATGGGGGTCTTGGAAAATTTCCCCTTCCTCAAGCGCTTCTCTTCTCGGTAAAGTCATGGCGGTCGTGGCTGCGGATTGTTGAACAGCTTTCTGAACTTCCGCAAGGGTCTTGAGATATATATAGACTCTCCAACAAAGTTTCGTAAGCTGGTTCCCTGCCCTTATTCTGCGGATATTGTGATATTCCTGATGAGTTCTTTTCCTTGTGAAACTGCTTCGGCCCTTTGTCACCGGATGGATTTTGTTGATCGTTTCCTTTCGGTTCATGTTCGATGCGATTACGTATTCCGTGTACATAATTTTTGGCGGATACACGGACTTCAGATAAAGATCCGGTGTCATGTTTATCGTTGATGGTATTCTCCGGGAGAACTCTTGCCGACTCCTTCCACAACCGTTTTACTGTACTCCTTAAAAGATAGAGTCTCTCGTCTTTCCGTCTTGCTATTTCAGCCTGGTTTGTGAGTGCATCTTCTAATATCCTAGTCATGCCTTCCATGGTGATTGTGCTTTGATCGTTTATGGTTTTCAGAGAATTTGGCTGGCGGAGATACATCACAGAGTGGAAGTTGAAATTGGTGATTGAAATGAAATCGGGTTAACGAATGTGTTGATACCTAAGATCCTCCCTCTTGAATTCGAGATAATTGAAATGAAATTGAAAATTAATCTTGCAACCGAGAGATTAATCTCCCACTGTGGTCGCTAGTTGTTTGAGGGTAAAAACTGATTCTGCTGTTTTTGGTAAATTTGGGTGTGTTGATGAGAAACGAATTCAAACCCTAAACAAATGTACCACATGAGTACTTTTGAGTTCGAGACATCAATCTAAAAGACTCTGGCCTAAACCAAGAAAAGGTCGTTCCAGATTCAATTCGGTCACAAGGTTAAGGAGAAGGGTTGATCTTAGGGAGGGAAGCGAGGAAGGTGCTTGAGATCAGAATGTTGAATTATGAAGGTGTGGTTGTTTATGACTTGTATCATAAAATGGTTTCTGATTACTTGTGTTGATAACACTTGTGTCTTGTCCGTTTGAATAGGTTTAAAACCTATTTATACAAGTCATTGATCGCACCCTGATCTCTTAGGAAGTGGAGGAAGTTAAGTAGTGGAGAAGTGTGTTTGTGTGGAAGGTGTTTATCATCATGTTTCCGTTATGAGGGAGGACTGATCACACGTTCACCCACTACTGTCATTACTGTTAACCGTCCGTCTTTCCTGACACTTTCTTGTAATGGGAGCGTTACACGCCGCACGCTTGTTGATGGTGGATTTTCAACAAAGGGAAAAACCGTAAAATCATGAGGCATGTTTTGACACGGCTTTCAGGCATGCAACGGTTCATATTTTACGAAGCCAAGATGAATATGTTGTCGAAGAGACCCACTAGCTAAGCGATTCGATTCCTGGAAATTCATCATGACCTCTATGCAGATTAACAGTTCAATGACTGCAGGAGAGAGACCCACTTCCAGATAGAAGAACGATTAGGCGGTTCTCCGTAGATTGAGAGCATGAACGCTTTCAGGACGTCGGTGACACTCAATGTTCCCTGACTATGTGGAGAGACCGTGTATAGATTCAGGCGGTTCTCCGTAGATTGAGAACAATAACACCTTCAGGTCGTAAACAACACCCGTGACTCCCTGACTATGCACCATTAATAATGGATGTGACGCTTTAACTAGCTAATATCTCTTCTGCAATAGATTAATTCTATCGTGACATTCACCACTGAATTCTCAGAATGATCTATTATTACTCCTATTCCATGGTCGAATCCACGGCTTGATCCCATGGAATGGCAACAACAATTGATCCTATTCCATGGTCGAATCCACGGCCTGATCTCATGGAATGGCAATAACAATTTATCCTTTTCCATGGTCGAATCTACGACATGATCCCATGGAATGGCAATAACAATTGCTCCTATTCCATGGTCGGATCCACGGCCTGATCCCATGGAATGACAATAACAATTGCTCATATTCCATGGTCGAACCCACAGCATGATCCCATGGAATGGAAATAAACAATTGCTCTGATTCCATGATTGAATCCACGACTTGATCTCATAGAATGGCAATAAACTACTATATTATCTCATTATTCCGATTTCATGATCGAATTCGCAGCTAGTCTCATAGAATGGTAATATATAATTTTATTACTCCGATTCTATGGTCGAATCCACGATCCCATGAGATGGTAATACTTTTTTTATTATTCCGAATTCGTGGTCGAATCCACAACTGATCCTATGAATTGATAATAAATAACTATTCATTTTTATTGCTCCGTTTCATGAATTATTTTCCACTGAATTTCATGAATTAGCAATAAATACTCAACAACCGGGCATCTGGACCATCACTGAGTAAGCCCCAAAAAAATGGTGCAAGTGTACTCGACAATGATGCACGACTGAGCACCCGGATTCACAAGCGAGCATTCAAAAATATGGAAAGATGAGGAATCCTACACAAAACATGAGAAAACAATAAATAATAAGAGGCGCTCATGAGTCCGGGCCCACCGCCCGGCCGGCCATGCCTTAGTTGTGGCTGGTCCCATGCCTCTCCCATTATTTTTCTTACTTTTTTTATTTTCATGAACTCGTGAAAAACTTCTTCAATTCAGCAATTTTCCTTGTTTGTGCAAATCTCATGAATATTCCATAACTTCATGGATTCATGAAAAATAATATTATAAAATAGGAAAAGGTGTGCGGGACCGGGCAACCTAGCCGTCCGGCCATGCCCGAGCCGTGGCCGGTCCCACACCTTGCAATCCCTAGCATTTATAATTATTATGTCCCAATCTCATGAAACTCTTCCGTTTCAACAAAAACTCATGGATTCTCCATAACTTCACGGATCCATGAAAAATAATATTATAAAATATGGAAAGGTGTGCGGGACCGGGCAACATAGCCGGTCGTCCAGACCCTAGCCCTGGCCGGTCCCACACCTTGCAATCCCTAATCTTTTATAATTATTGTTTTTCTCAATTCATGAAACTCCTTGGTTTGAGCAAAAATCGTGATTTCGTCATAACTTCTCAAATTTTGCCTGAATCATGAAAAACCAAAAGCCAACATGGTCACACGACCGGCTAGCCTCTCACGGAAATTTTAAATGTTAATATATTCTTATTTTAATATTTACAAATATTGATCAATTGAGCATACATGCTCATTCCAACAAAATCAAGAATTTCAGTCAAGATGAAAGTCTTCTGAAAATTCACAATGTTCCTCGAACGCATATCAGAAAATACTGAAACTCTCAGTACGGAAACACGGACACCATGGTAACACGTGCATGCCTTCTTGACCGACCAAGGTCATCCCTAGGGCTTGCACAATGCCGGTCCCACACATTTTCATAATTCTGACCTAATTCGCTAAATTTCTCATATTGTGCCTAAATTTTCTCCAAGCAACCTGAGGATTGCTCAAACGACCAACAGCTGGTCATGTGACCACCAAGAGCCGGTGATAATTCTGACCTAATACGCTCAGCTGAAATTAGGGTTTCGAATAAATGTTCCACGAATCATCATTCTGAGCAAGATTCAAACACTAATGAATTTATGTTGATTCAACAACCAACATATGAATTAATCATTTGGTAATCTACCAATATTTTAATATCTTTATTGGGTCACGTCACCAATAAATAATTCGTCGAATTGAGCAATACTTGCTCATTTGCACAAATGTTGATCTAATTATCAATATTTAGTAATTTATCAGTAATTTGTCGAATTGAGAAATACTTTCTCAGTTGCACGTCAAATTATCAATAATCTTTAATTTGTCGAATTGAGCAGTACTTGCTCAGTTGCTCGTCAAAAATATTCAGTAATTCGTCGAATTGAGCAATACTTGCTCTCGTCCAAATACTGGTCAGTAATTCATCACTGAATCTACAATATTGACATCATTTCAGATAACTACATGTTCGATCCATGAATCGCCGAGCTTTCATCACTCATGCTCGATTCAACAAAACCTAGACTCAATGTCTAATCAGTCAACAACTGACTAATCAATACACTTCTGTCATGCAGATTCCACGATTCGTGAGACATCAATCACGTCAAATTGGGGGATATCAATTAGGGTTTTGGTCTGGTAGCCTACAACACGTGGATTCATCCACAATGAGAAATGTGAGTAAGTCGTGCCAACGGTTGAATGATTTAGCAAAGTAGTGGGTGAATGATCAACCAAGTCTCCGCACAATCTGGAACTGGTTTCACCACGATCTCCCACTTTCCCACTCTTTCACTCAAGAAACCGTCACACTTACAGGGATCAAGGTGTTCACGACTCTGACAATATAAATAAGTCTCTGAATCCATGATTGAAGACAACGAATGATCACCAACTATCAGCGATTGTCTACACAGAATTTCTCGAGTAACTACTCTCAAGAATTCATCAATCCATCATAACTTGTTCGAACTCATTAGTTCACCAAAATTGCAGAAACCTTCAACACACCCAAAATCCTTGATCATCACTGATATCACACAATTCTCAGCTTCCCTCCTACAGATCAACCCATCTCCCTCTTTGTGACCGAATTGATTCTGGAAAGGCCATTGACTTTGTTTAGGCCGGAATCCTACAGATTGATCTCTTGAATCTAAGCATTCCCTTTGCAGTGCATCTGTGTGAGGTTGAACAGTTTGCTCGGTTGAGGAGTCTCGACAACACGCTCGTCTCTTCACTTCGCCAAAAAACCAGCGACTCGTTTTTCCCCATCTACAGATTGGCGACCACAATGGGAGATCATTCTCTCGGTTTCAACTCACAATTTCATCAAAGATGGTCGATTATGGGGAGGTCTTAGAAACATCCAATCTAAATTCATTATCTCCTACTAATGGCGAATTTCTTCCAATTGCTACTAAACTTGGATGGCCTGGTCAAGCTCCCATCAAGGCTATCAACACTCAAAGCTCAAACAACATTGTTGATCTGATGAAAATCCTAATGATATAGTAACAAATCAAGCGGAAATTTTCAAGATAATGAACGAAGTGTTCACCCTTTTGAAAGTTCATACAGGTCAGCTATCAAAGGAACCAACATATGATCGCTCTAAAAAGAATATTGTTGGCAATCATTCCTATGTTACCACTAGTGTTGATTTACCTTCTAAGATCCATACCTCCACCAGCGAAGACGAAGATGAAGTCCGCACCCATGCTAAGCGCAATAGGATCCACCAATCTAGCTTGGACGTTCGTGAAAGCTCGAGACAATTCTCACGAATTCATGAAGAATACCCGTCCCTTTTGGCACGCTTTAATCAAGACCCTTACGATAAAGGGATAATTCCAATATATAAATCCCTTTTGGACGATTCACATTCTCGGATCGTAGCCGAAGCAACTGACCGATCAGTTGTTGCCCTACTCAGCCAATCCAAGCTATTCCTAAATAAAGAAGTTTGCAAGGGTATAAGGAAAAATAGGTACTCTTACAATCCAGAACTCAACCTCCATCGTTCCATGAACTTTGTTGCTGAAGGAAGTAAAAGTAAAACCGAGGCAAAACAACACATGCATGCTCCTCCAGAATCCCAGGCTCCTCCACAAAGAAAGAATAATCAAACCCGAAATGCACAAGTGTTGACTCGGTGTCAACAAAATGACCAGACAGACCCAGACTTCCCTCTACACATCAAAAAGGTTATCGAGGTGCTAGAAGTCTGGATCCAAGATGGTGCAATCAAACTTCCATACGTCAAGAAAAATCAGACTGAAGAAAAAATGGAGAGTCCTCGTTATTGTCGCTTTCATAGGTTCGTCAATCATCCAACAAGCGACTGTAAAGTTCTGAAGCGCATCTTCAAGGAAAAGCTCGAATCAGGAGAACTTAATCTGGGGGCCGAAGGGGTGCACAGGGGTCCTCTCTCAGTCAGGACTTTCACTCTCTAACAACCAGTCAAAAAGCAGTTCAATCATTGATCGAGCATATATGTGAATTGCTCTATCCGTCTAAGGCACAAAGGAAATACATGTTCACAACACCAAATTATATTGTGTCAGACGTATGTCCATCCCGGAAACACTCCTTGAACCATCATCCACAGACAAGGAGATGCACAACTGGGGACTGCTTACCACAGTCCATCTCAGAGGAAATGAATTCGAAAAAATGATGATCGATGCCGACACCGTCATCAACATCATTCCACTGAAAACATTTAGAGCCGCAGGCATCACTCAGAAAGAATCTACTCGTCATCCCATCATCAGAGCACTTGGAGAAATTCCGAAATTTTACGGGGTTGAAGCAAGATCCTGCAAAAGATGCATAGACATTCATCAAGAAGTTCCGCACTCAGGAAAATTTCATTCCTTCCATGTCTATGTCATTTATTTCTCACATGCTACCCTAGCATGGGGACTTAATTCTACTAGAAACTCTACTATACGTTATGAATGGTAGCTTCACCGCATTAGTATCTTACCAAGTGGTTGAATCTAACACAGCTTCGAATCAAGCATCTCACCGAGACATTCACTACTGAGAGATGACGGAAGCTTGGAAAAGAACATTTTGGTCATTTCTTCATAGCCTTGTAGGAGTGTCCTAGTGTACCACAAGATCATAAAAGAACTGATGTACGCACAAGTGTTGAATCCCAGTACCACAACAAAAGGAATGCTGAATCAACAGAAAATACGCGAGGCCGAGACGATCAATCCTAAGACATTAGACGCTTCAACGCTCAAGCATATAAGAACCCTTCGAATTGTACTCCCAATCAAAGAGTACACCTTCGAGCGCCCCTAGCTTCAGCATAATACCTCGACGGTGGCACACCGGTTCAACACCGACACTATCAAAGTGTAGCTGAATTACAATCGATAAGTCTTCACTATCCCATGATAATACTTCTGAAGTAGATGCAACATCATTCATAAATGGATGCTACAAACTCCTTCAAACTCTGCTAAGTGAATGAGGGATGCACTTGGGACTTGATCTTATTGGAAATATCAATTCAATATATTTCAATAAATGTTATCTACATAACAAGTCATTGCAACTTGATGAAACTTCATCAAATGGAACCTCTCTACATCACAAGCCCTGCACAACTGGGGAACTGCCTATCTTCACCAATCATGTCCAGAATGAAGACCGTTGCTGCTATCTATCGTGCAACAACATCGATTCCATGACGAAGCCACTTCACAGTAAAGTCATATTCAAGAAAATTTGGGTTGAAATCCTAGTACACCTTCATCTTAGGAATGCTCGACTCACCAATTAATTCGTGCATGTAAATGCTCACTGGATGGAAGAGCAAAGACTATCATCTTCGCTCTCTGTAGCGACTGCAACCATAGTACCGGTATCAGCAAGGATATGTGGAGGAACTCTATTCATGGTCTTAGCATCAACAGGAATTTATAGAGAAAATTCAATTGTGATCTCGACATCAGTCTTAAGCGCAACATCCTGCTTCATCAACTATCCATTCTCTGAAGCGTTACTCTGTAGATTACTTCTTCAATCCCTAATGATTCATACAAATATGTGTAAACATGAAAACATGCTAACACGAATGTCGTCCCAAAGATTGCACGACAGACGGGCACAAATCAAAGTCTTATACAAGATGTTCTCATCGCCTTTACAAATCAGATACAACACACTTCAGGCTATGGGTTTACAAAAACGTACCAATGGATAAGGAATGGGAGAATGCTTCCTCCATGAAAGATGTTCGTCTATGTCTCTTCTACAACATACCAAAAGGGCGCATCAATCGGACATACGATCTGAAAGATATGGCCTTTACCGTCAGGTCTACGAAATCTGAAAATTTTGTACGAGATTACAAATTACAGATGTGCACGCTTCGTTGGCTAACCTATGCAACTCCAAATTGAGTGACTCTTTGCTCATGTGATAACTCAGTCTCTTAGCTTCAAAAGTTGTGGTTAAGCATCAAATTCCGATGTCGTATGAGGTTCCTACAGCTTCCAGAGCATACATCATGCAAGCAGCAATTCTTAGACAAGATCCATAACTTCCACAGTCGATCAGTGACCACCAGGTCTTTCGTCTAAGTCCTTCATCAAGGTACCTCCAACTTCTACCACCTAGGTCTTTACATCAATTTTTCTATCTGAGTCCTCTATCTAGGTCTCGCCAGAAGAAGGGAAAACGAAAATGAGAGATTTGACAAAATACTGGGGACTGACGGTTCACTGATCATGGCGATTAGTTTCACAGTCCAAGACCCGTGGAAGCAGACTCTCATGTGCTTATCATTCATCATAAAATTAATTCTACCACCGGTACATGCAACCATGGTCATTACATCACCCTCTCTTGGGAGCAACCTCAGTTATGGTCCCGTGACCAGGGTTTTAAAAGCGATGTTTCTACGACTGACAGAAACAAGATGGCACTACAAGCACCATGATCATGTATAAATCAAGGGTTCCTGATCTCAAATGAACCAATGACATTAATATCCTTCACCAACCGTTCAAGACACAAGCGAATGGTCTAAAGACACAACATGAGTTTTTTTGCGACAAATCCGTCTGAAGTAATTTTACACTGCCCTGTACAAAGATACGATCTGGGAGCATTTGGTGAAGAATCTAGGGATGGGTCATATACCATTCTCTTCTTATTGATGTCCTCTACAACATGTCAAAAATTCACAGCAATTGTAAAAACGAGGAAAGAGATGTAGCCAAAACATTGGACTACATGCCAGCTGAAAAATTTCTGGAAGTCTCCTGGAAGTTTACTGTTTCTCCTTTTTCAGGCCCTAAACAGGCTCAAAACTCAAAAAGCTATTTTGCTAAATCTTGAAAAATTTTCTGGGCTTGAAGATACATATTCAGATCGCGAAAATCCGACTTCGAACGAAGATTCTACGGTGTTTTTAGTAAAAGGCTGAAGTCTGAAATTTTCTGGTGACGTATTTCAGCAAAATTGCTCGTATACTCACATGGATTCTCATTCTTTCATTCACAAATCAGAAATTTCATACTTCTATGAAGATATTATAGGAGATATACTTAATAAGGGAGTCTCTAAATCATTTGAAGGCTCGAAAATGCCGGAATCTCCATTGGCAACTCCACTATGTCCATTCGGTTCAGGATTTCGGAATCTCCATATTCCCGTGTCCCAAATAAGAGCACGCTTCATCAACATGCTGCTTATCTAAAATGATTTCTTCCCGGATTCATCAACAACAATTATTGTTATTTCGTTCAAGGAGATGCCATGATCACTTGCACGAAAGAGATACTTACATCGACTTCTTCATCAATGCTGGAATCCTGAATTGTTTGTCCGGGAACAAGTTGAAGACCTTCGTGGAGCCAAATTCTGAAAAGAAATAACAAACCTTGGTTTCGTGATCCTAATTGCACGGGCGAGGAAAAGTCATGACACAAGGAGCGCTAACAACTCACCAAAGAAACATCATCTTGTAGTCCTTACTTCTGGGTTCTCCGCTCCCGTATACTTTCTTCCATTTCCGTGGAGCCTACATTGATTCGATATCTCACTATAAGATCATCATGTGGTAAAGCTAATGGAATAACCATGAGTATAACTCAGTATGAAGGATCTCTCACCACTCAGAGCACATCGTTCATACAAAGCGAAGGATTCGACAAAACAATGAATCACGAAATAAAAGTGCTCACAACAGCGTCTACAAAAATGATGACCATCCAACTCTTACCTATTTACAATTTCACTAGCTATAGTGATTACAATCTCGGGAATTTGTTCGCTCCTTCAAACCTGCAAAGACGAACAAAATTTGTTATTCAAAACCATAACGTGATTTTCATAAAACTGTGAACAATTCACGAAACTTCCATCATGTGAACAGTTCACGTTATTTTCACCGTGTGAGCAACTCCCATCGAGTGAACACTCATTGGTTTTTTGCATACGCTATCATATCACAAAATACATACAAACAGTATTTTATCAAAAATTGTTTACTTCTAGCAATTGCTGAAAATCAAAAAATTTAATTTCACATAAATTTTCACTGTGTGAACATTCACTGGTTTTTCAAAAATTGGACAAACATCCATTCTACAATTGTGAAAACTCACATACAGACGTTATTTCACCGTGAATAATTGTCTACTTTAAACAGTTGTTCAAAATCAAAACATTGATTTTAAATACATATATATTTAACGTGAAACTCACGTAACTTTGAAAATATATGTATATATATATTTTTGCTCCCTCTTGCGAGCATCTGTCTTTGAAACGAGAGCATATTTTCAAAAAATTTATGAAGGCTCACATATCGAGAATAAAAAATTTCATGAAAGATCATATAAATTTTTTTTATTACTAACAGACGCACGTCTATTCTCAAAAAAAAACTTTTCTCTCATACGAGCATCCATCTTTGAAACGAGAGTTTTTTCTTTTTTCTGAAATCTCACATATTTAAAAAAAAAAAAATTTGGCTTCCGTGAAAGCGCATAGACAAAAATTTTATCCTTAGACTCAAGTCTATTTCGTTTGTTTCTTAAACTAACGAACGAGAAAACGTCTGTTTATAAAACAAGGATTTCCTTTTTGGTTTGGGCCCACGAACGCTAAACCGACCAAAACTGGGCTTTTAAATGACCAAATCAGCAGCATCTCACCTCTCTGTGCTCACAAAATAACGCTCTATCACGCTATTAGGATCCTCACTCAAATATTTGCCCGCACGTGACACCATTGCAGCGAATCGAGGATTCTGAATATACCTTTGTAGATTGAGTTCAACCACCGATCTCATCGACTGAAAATCACCATTTAATGCACTACTGCGGAACATGATTGTTCCCCACTAAGCAGGGGACTTAATGTTGATGGTGGATTTTCAACAAAGTGCAAAACCGTAAAATCATGAGGCATGTTTTTGACCTGGCTTTATGGCATGCAACGATTCATATTTTACGAAGCCATGATGAATATGTTGTCGAAGATCCCCACTAGCTGAGCGATTCGATCCCTGGCAATTCATCATGACCTCTATGCAGATTAATAGTTCCATGACTGCAGGAGAGAGAGACCCACCTCCACATAGAAGAACGATTAGGCGGCTCTCCGTAGATTGAGAGCATGAACGCCCTAGGACGTCGGTGACACTCATGTTCCCTGACTATGTGGAGAGACCGTGTATATATTTAGGCGGTTCTCCGTAGATTGAGAACAATAACGCCTTCAGGTCGTAAACAACACCCGTGACACCCTGAATATGCACCATTCAGAATGGATGTGACGCCTTAACTGGATAATATCTCTTCTTCAATAGATTAATTCCATCGTGACATTCACCACTGAATTCCCAGAATGATCTATTATTGCTCCTATTCCATGGTCGAATCCACGGCCTGATCCCATGGAATGGAAATAACACTTGCTCATATTCCATGGTCGAATCCACTGCCTGATCCCATGGAATGGCAATAACAATTTCTCCTATTCCATGGTCGAATCAACGGCATGATCCCATGGAATGGCAATAACAATTGATCCTATTCCATGGTCGAATCCACAGCTTGATCCCATGGAATGGCAACAACAATTGCTCATATTCCATGCTCGAACCCACGGCATGATCCCATGGAATGGCAATAAACAATTTCTCCGACTCTATGATCGAATCCACGACTTGATCTCATAGAATGTCAATAAACTACTATATTATCTCATTATTCCGATTTCATGATCGAATTCACAACTAATCTCATGGAATGGTAATAGATAATTTTATTACTCCGATTCCATGGTCGAATCCACGATCCCATGGGATGGTAATACTTTTTTTATTATTCTAAATTCGTGGTCGAATCCACAGCTGATCCTATGAACTGATAATAAATAACTACTCATTTTTATTGCTCCGTTTCATGAATTATTTTCCACGGAATTTCATGAATTAGCAATAAATACTCAACAACCGGGCATCTGGACCATCACTGAGTAAGCCCCATAAAAATGGTGCAAGTGTACTCAACAATGATGCACGGACTGAGCACCCGGATGCACAAACGAGCATTCAAAAATATGGACAGATGAGGAATCCTACGCAAAAAAGGAGAAAACAATAAATAAAAAAAATAAATAAGAGGCGCCCATGAGACGGGACCCACCGGCCATGCCCTAGCCGTGGCCGGTCCCATGCCTCTCCCAGTATTTTCCTTACTTTTGTTATTTTCATGAACTCATGAAAAACTCCTTCAATTCAGCAATTTTCCTTGTTTGTGCAAAACTCATGAATTCTCCATAACTCCATGGATTCATGAAAAATAATATTATAAAATAGAAAAAAGGTGTGCGGGATTGGGAAACCTAGCCGGCCGGCCATGCCCGAGCCGTGGCCGGTCCCACACCTTGAAATCCATAGCCTTTTATAATTATTATGTCCCAATCTCATGAAACTCCTCCGTTTCAACAAAAACTCATGGATTCTCCATAACTTCACGGATTCATGAAAAATAATATTATAAAATAGGAAAAGGTGTGCGGGACCGGGTAACATAGCCGGACGTCCATGCCCTAGCCGTGGCCGGTCCCACACCTTGCAATCCCTAGTCTTTTATAATTATTATTTTCCTCAATTCATGAAATTCCTTGGTTTGAGCAAAAATAATGATTTCGTCATAACTTCTCAAATTTTGCTCGAATCATGAAAAACCAAAATCCAACATGGTCACACGACCGGCTAGCCTCTCACGACAATTTTAAATGTTAAAATATTCTTATTTTAATATTTACAAATATTGATCAATTGAGCATACATGCTCATTCCAACAAAATCAAGAATTTCAGTCAAGATGAAACTCTTCTGAAAATTCACAATGTTGCTCGAACGCACATCAGAAAATACTAAAACTCTCGGTACGGAAACACAGACACCATGGTAACACGTGCATGCCTTCTTGACCGACCAAGGTCATCCCTAGGGCTTGCACAAATACGGTCCCACACGTTTTCATAATTCTGACCTAATTCGCTCAATTGCTCATATTAGGCCCAACTTCTCTCCAACCAACCTGAGGATTGCTCAAACGACCAACAACTGGTCAAGTGACCACCAAGATCCGGTCTCGTGCTCTCTTGGTCAGTCCCCAATTTTTCATACTTAGGTTTTATCACCTAATGCTGAACTCAACAATATTTCAATAAATGATGAAACCAGCATTTAATCATCATTCTTTCACCAACCCTCCAACTGAGGACCCTGGTGCATACTCACTCGAGCACTAGGCACCACATGGACGCCCATCATCCCATGTAGTCGGTCCCTCTATCATTCATGACCTATTTTCAGCGATTCATCAATTAACAGATAATGGATCTGAAATTAGGGTTTCGAATAAATGTTCCACAAATCATCATTCTGAGCAAGATTAAAACACTAATGAATTTATGTTGATTCAGCAACCAATACCTGAATTATTCATTTGGTAATCTACTAATATTTTAATATTTTATTGGGTCACGTCACCAATAAATAATTCGTCGAATTGAGCAATACTTGCTCAGTTGCTCAAATGTTGATCCAGCTATCAATATTTAGTAATTTATCAGTAAGTTATCGAATTGAGAAATACTTGCTCAATTGCACGTCAAATTATCAATAATCATTAATTTGTCGAATTGAGCAGTACTTGCTCAGTTGCTCGTCAAATTCTCAATATTCAGTAATTCGTCGAATTGAGCAATAATTGCTCTCGCCCAAATACTGGTCAGTAATTCATCACTGAATCTACAATATTGACATCATTTCAGAGTACTACATGTTCGATCCATGAATCTCCAAACATTCATCACTCATGCTCGATTCAACAAAACCTAGACTCAATGTCTAATCAGTCAACAACTGACTAATTAATACATGTCTGTCATGCAGACTCCACGATTCGTGAGACATCAATCACGTCAAATTGGGGGATATCAATTAGGGTTTTGGTCAGGCGGCCTACAACACGTGGATTCATCCACAATGAGAAATGTGAGTAAGTCGTGCCAACGGTTGAATGAGTTAGCAAAGTAGTGGGTGAATGATCAACCAAGTCTCCGCACAATCTGGAACTGGTTTCACCACGATCTCCCACTTTCCCACTCTTTCACTCAAGAAACCGTCACACTTACAGGGATTAAGGTGATCACGACTCTGACAATATAAATAAGTCTCTGAATTCATGATAGAAGACAACGAATGATCACCATCTATCAGCGATTGTCTACACAGAATTTCTCGAGTAACTACTCTCAAGAATGCATCAATCCATCATAACTTGTTCGAACTCATCAGTTCACCAAAATTGCAGAAACCTTCAACACACCCACAATCCTTGATCATCACTGATCTCACACAATTCTCAGCTTCCCTCCTACAGATAAACCCATCTCCCTCTTTGCGGCAGAATTGACTTTAGAACGGCCATTGACTTGGTTTAGGCCGGAGTCCTACAGATTGATCTCTCAAATCTAAGCACTCCCTTTGCAGTGCATATGTGTGAGGTTGAACAGTTTGTTCGGTTGAGGAGTCTCGACAACACACTCGTCTCTTCATTTCCCCAAAAAACCAGCGACTCGTTTTCCCCCATCTACAGATTGGCGACCACGGTGGGAGATCATTCTCTTAGTTGAAACTCACAATTTCATCAAAGATGGTCGATTATGGGGAGGTCTTAGAAACATCCAATATAAATTCATTATCTCCTACTAATGGCGAATTTCTTCCAATTGCTACTAAACTTGGCTAGTCTGGTCAAGCTCCCACAGAGGCTATGAACACTTAACACTCAAACACCATCGTTGATCTGATGAAAATCCTAAATGATGTAGTAACAAATAAAACGGAAATTATCAAGATACAGAACGAAGTTTTCACCCTTTTGAAAGTTTTTACCGGTCAGCTATCAAGGGAACCAACATATGATCGCTCTAAAAAGAATGTTGCTGGCAATCCTTCCTATGTTACCACTGGTGTTGATTTAACTTTTAAGATCCATATCTCCACCAACAACGACGAATATGAAGTCCGCACGCTAGCATGGGGACTCAATTCTGCTAGCAACTCTGCAATACGTTATGAATGGTAGCTTCACCACATTAGTATCTTACCAAGTGGTTGAATCTGACACAGCTTCGAATCAAGCATCTCACCGAGACATTCACTACTGAGAGATGACGGAAGCGTGGAAAAGAACATTTTGGTCATTTCTTCATAGCCTTGTAGGAGTGTCCTTGTGTACCACAAGATCGTAAAAGATCTGATATACGCACAAGTGTTGAATCCCAGTACCGCAACAAAAGGAATGTTGAATCAACTGAAAATACGCGAGGCCGAGACTATCAAGCCTAAGACATTAGACGATTCAGCGCTCAAGCATATAAGAACCCTTCGAATTGTACTCCCAATCAAAGAGTACACCTTCGAGCGCCCCTAGCTTCAGCACAATACCTCGACGGTGGCACACCGGTTTAACACCGACACGATCAAAGTGTAGCTGAATTACAATCGATAAGTCTTCACTATCCCATGATAATACTTCTGAAGTAGATGCAACATCATTCATAAATGGATGCTACAAACTCCTTCAAACTCTGCTAAGTGAATGAGGGATGCACTGGGGACTTGATCTTATTGGAAATATCAATTCAATATATTTCAATAAATGTTATCTACATAATAAGTCGTTGCAACTTGATGAAACATCATCAAACGGAACCTCTCTACATCACAAGCCCCTGCACGACTGGGGAACTGTCTCTCTTCACCAATCATGTCCAGAATGAAGACCGCTGCTGCTATCTACCACGCAACAACATCGATTCCATGACGAATCCACTTCACAGTAAAGTCATATTCAAGAAAATTTGGGTTGAAATCCTAGAACACCTTCATCTTAGGAATGCTCGACTCACCAATTAATTTGTGCATGTAAATGCTCAGTGGATGGAAGAGCAAAGACTATCATCTTCGGTCTCTATAGCGACTGCAACCATAGTAACGGTATCAGCAAGGATATGTGGAGGAAATTTATTCATGGTCTCAGCATCAACAGGAATTTCTGGAGAAAATTCAATTGTGATCTCGACATCAGTCTTAAGCGCAACATCCGCCTTCATCAACTATCCATTCTCTGAAGCGTTACTCTGTAGATTACTTCTTCAATCCCTAATGATTCATACAAATATGTGTAAACATGAAAACATGCTAACACGAATGTCGTCCCAAAGCTTGCACGACAGACGGGCACAAATCAAAGTCTTCTACAAGATTTTCTCATCGCCTTTAAAAATGAGATACAACACACTTCAGGCTATGGGTTTACAAAAACGTACCAATGGATAAGGAATGGGAGAATGCTTCCTCCATGAAAGATGTTTGTCTATGTCTCTTCTACAACATACCAAAAGGGCGCATCAATCGGACATACGAGCTGAAAGATATGGCCTTTACCACCAGGTCTACGAAATCTGATAATTTTGTACGAGATTACAAAATACAAATGTGCACGCTTCGTTGGCTGACCTCTGCAACTCCAAATTGAGTGATTATTTTCTCATGTGATAACTCAGTATCTTAGCTTCAAAAGTTGGGGTTAAGCATCAAATTCCGACGTCTTCTGAGGTTCCTACAGCTTCCAGAGCATACAACATGCAAGCATCAATTCTTAGACGGGATTCATAACTTCCACAGTCGATCAGTGACCACAGGTCTTTCGGCTAAGTCCTTCATCAAGGTACCTCCAACTTCTACCACCTAGGTCTTTACATTAATTTTTATACCTGATTCATCTATCTAGGTCTCACCAGAAGAAGGGAAAACGAAAAGGAGAGATTTGACAAAATACTGGGGACTGGCGGTTCACTGATCATGGCGATTAGTTTCACAATCCAAGTCCCGTGGAAGCAGACTCTCATGCGCTGATCATTCATCATAAAAGTAATTCTACCACCGGTACATGCAACCATGGTCATTACATCAACATCTCTTGGGAGCAACCTCAGTTATGGTCTCGTGACCAGGGTTTCAAAAGGCGATGTTTCTACGACTGATAGAAACAAGATGGCACTCCAAGCACCATGCTCATGTATAAATCAAGGGTTCCTGATCTCAAATTAACCAATGATATTAAAATCCTTCACCAACCGTTCAAGACACAAGCGAATGGTCTAAAGACACAACATGAGTTTTTTGCGACAAATCCGTCTGAAGTAATTTTACACTTCCCTGTACAAATCGACGATCTGGGAGCAATTGGTGAAGAATCTAGGGATGGGTCATATACCATTCTCTTCGTATGGATGTACTCTACAACATATCCAAAATTCACAACAATGGAGAAACGAGCAAAGAGATGTGGCCAAAACATTGGACTATATGCTAGCTGAAAATTTTTTGGAAGTCTCTTGGAAGTTTACTGTTTCGCCTTTTTCATGCCCTAAACAGGCTCAAAACTCAAAAAGCTTCTCTGATAAATCTTGCGAATTTTCTGGTGACGTATTTCAGCAAAATTGCTCGTATACTCACATGGATTCTCATTCATTCATTCACAAATCAGCAATTTCATACTTCTATGAAGAGATTACAAGAGATATACTTACTAAGGGAGTCTCTAAATCATTTGAAGGCTAGACAATGCCGGAATCTCCATTGGCAACTCCACTATGTCCATTCAGTTCAGGATTTTGGGAATCTCCATATTCCCGTGTCCCAAATAAGAGCACGCTTCATCAACATGCTGCTTATCTACAATAATTTCTTCCTGGATTCATCAACAACAATTATTATTATTTCGTGCAAGGAGATGCCATGATCACTTGCACGAAAGAGATACTTACATCGACTTCTTCATCAATGCTGGATTCCTGAATTGTTTGTCCGGGAACAAGTTGAAGACCTTCGTGGAGCCAAATTCTGAAAATAAATAACAAACCTTGGTTTCGTGATCCTAATTGCACGGGCGAGGAAAAGTCATGACACAAGGAGCGCTAACAACTCACCAAAGAAACGGCTGGGGACTGCACGTCATCTTGTAGTCCTTACTTCTGGGTTCTCCGCTCCCGTATACTTTCTTCCATTTCCGTGGAGCCTACATTGATTCGATATCTCACTATACGATCATCCTGTGGTAAAGCTAATGGAATAACCATGAGTATAACTCAGTACGAAGGATCTCTCACCACTCAGAGCACATCGTTCATACAAAGCGAAGGATTCGACAAAACAATGAATCACGAAATAAAAGTGCTCACAACAGCGTCTACAAAAATGATGACCATCCAACTCTTACCTATTTACAATTTCACTAGCTATAGTGATTACAATCTCGGGAATTTGTTCGCTCCTTCAAACCTGCAAAGACGAACAAAATTTGTTATTCAAAACCATAACGTGATTTTCATAAAACTGTGAACAATTCACGAAACTTCCATCATGTGAACAGTTCACGTTATTTTCACCGTGTGAGCAACTCCCATCGAGTGAACACTCATTGGTTTTTTGCATACGCTATCATATCACAAAATACATACAAACAGTATTTTATCAAAAATTGTTTACTTCTAGCAATTGCTGAAAATCAAAAAATTTAATTTCACATAAATTTTCACTGTGTGAACATTCACTGGTTTTTCAAAAATTGGACAAACATCCATTCTACAATTGTGAAAACTCACATACAGACGTTATTTCACCGTGAATAATTGTCTACTTTAAACAGTTGTTTAAAATCAAAACATTGATTTTAAATACATATATATTTAACCTGAAACTCATGTAACTTTGAAAATATATGTATATATATTTTTGCTCCCTCTTGCGAGCATCTGTCTTTGAAACGAGAGCATATTTTCAAAAAATTTATGAAGGCTCACATATCAAAAATAAAAAAATTCATGAAAGGTCATATAATTTTTTTTATTACTAACAGACGCACGTCTATTAAAAAAAAAACTTTTCTCTCATACGAGCATCCATCTTTGAAACGAGAGTTTATTCTTTTTTCTGAAATCTCACATATTTAAAATATAAAATTTTGGCTTCCGTGAAAGCGCATAGACAAATTTTTTATCATTAGACTCAAGTCTATTTCTTTTGCTTCTTAAACTAATGAACGAGCAAACGTTTGTTTATAAAACAAGGATTTCCTTTTTGGGTTTGGGCCCACGAACACTAAACCGACCAAAACTGGGCTTTTAACTGACCAAATCAGCAGCACCTCACCTCTCCGTGCTCACAAAATAACGCTCTATCACACTATTAGGATCCTCACTCAAATATTTTCCCACACGTGACACCATTGCAGCGAATCGAGGATTCTGAATATACCTTTGAAGACTGAGTTCAACGACCGATCTCATCGACTGAAAATCACCATTTAATGTATTAGTGCGGAACATGGCTGTTCCCCACTAAGCAGGGGACTTAATGTTGATGGTGGAATTTCAACAAAGGGAAAAACCGTAAAATCATGAGGCATGTTTTTGACACGGCTTTCAGGCATGCAACGATTCATATTTTAAGAAGCCATGATGAATATGTTGTCGAAGAGCCCCACTAGATGAGCGATTCGATCCATGGAAATTCATCATGACCTCTATGCAGATTAACAGTTCCATGACTGCAGAAGAGAGACCCACCTCCACATAAAATAACGATTAGGCGGTTCTCCGTAGATTGAGAGCATGAACGGCTTCAGGACGTCGGTGACACTCACTGTTCCCTGACTATGTGGATAGACCATGTATAGATTCAGGCGGTTCTCCGTAGATTAAGAACAATAACGCCTTCAGGTCGTAAACAACACCCGTGACTCCATGACTATGCACCATTCAGAATGGATGTGACGCTTTAAATGGCTAATATCTCTTCTGCAATAGATTAATTCTGTCATGACATTCACCACTGAATTCCCAGAATGATCTATTATTGCTCCTATTCCATGGTCGAATCCACGGCCTGATCCCATGAAATGGCAATAACAATTACTCATATTCCATGGTCGAATCCATGGCCTGATCCCATGGAATGGAAATAACAATTGTTCCTATTCCATGGTCGAATCCACGGCATGATCCCATGGAATGGCAATAACAATTTCTCCTATTCCATAGTCGAATCCACGGCCCGATCCCATGGAATGGCAATAACAATTGCTCCTATTCCATGGTCGAACCCACGGCCTGATCCCGTGGAATGGCAATAAACAATTGCTCTGATTCCATGATTGAATCCACGACTTGATCTCATAAAATGGAAATAAACTACTATATTATCTCATTATTCCGATTTCATGATCGAATTCACAGCTAATCTCATGGAATGGTAATAGATAATTTTATTACTCTGATTCTCTGGTCGAATCCACGATCCCATGGGATGGTAATACTTGTTTTACTATTCCGAATTCGTGGTCGAATCCATAGCTGATCCTATGAATTGATAATAAATAACTACTCATTTTTATTGCTCTGTGTCATGAATTATTTTACACTGAATTTCATGAATTAACAACAAATACTCAACAACCGGGCATCTGGACCATCACTGAGTAAGCCCCACAAAAATGGTGCAAGTGTACTCGACAATGATGCACGACTGAGCACCCGGATGCACAAACGAGCATTCAAAAATATGGACAGATGAGAAATCCTACGCAAAACAGGAGAAAATATTAAATAATAATAAAATAATAAGAGGCGCCCATGAGACCGGGCCCACCGTCCGGCCATGCCCTAGCCGTGGCCGGTCCCATGCCTCTCCCATTATTTTCCTTACTTTTGTTATTTTCATGAACTCATGAAAAACTCCTTCAATTCAGCAATTTTCCTTGTTTGTGCAAAACTCATGAATTCTCCATAACTTCATGGATTCATGAAAAATAGTATTATAAAATAGAAAAAGGTATGCGGAACCGGGCAACCTAGCCGGACGGACATGCCCGAGCCGTGGCCGGTCCCACACCTTGCAATCCATAGCCTTTTATAATTATTATTTCCCAATCTCATGAAACTCCTTCGTTTCAACAAAAACTCATGGATTCTCCATAACTTCACGGATTTATGAAAAATAATATTATAAAATAGGGAAAGGTGTACGGGACCGGGAAACATAGCCGGCCGGCCATGCCCTAGCCATGGTCGGTCCCACACCTTGCAATCCCTAGTCTTTTATAATAATATTTTCCTCAATTCATGAAACTCCTTAGTTTGAGCAAAAATCGTGATTTCGTCATAACTTCTCAAATTTTGCTCGAATCATGAAAAACCAAAAGCTAACATGGTCACACGACCGGCTAGCCTCTCACGACAATTTTAAATGTTAATATATTCTTATTTTAATGTTTATAAATATTGATCAATTGAGCATACATGCTCATTCCAACAAAATCAAGAATTTCAGTCAAGATGAAACTCATCTAAAAATTCACAATGTTGCTCGAACGCACATCAGAAAACACTGAAACTCTCGGTACGGAAACATGGACACCATGGTAATACGTGCATTCCTTCTTGGCCGACCAAGGTCATCCCTACGGCTTGCACAAATCCGGTCCCACACGTTTTCATAATTATTACCTAATTCGCTCCATTGCTCATATTGGGGCCAAATTCTCTCCAACCAACCTGAGGATTGCTCAAACTACCAACAACTGTTCCTGTGACCAACAAGAGCCGGTCTCATGCTCTCTTGGTCAATTCTTATACTTAGGTTTTATCACCTAATGTTGAACTCAGCAATATTTCAATAAATGATGAAACCGGCATTTAATCATCATTATTTCACCAACCCTCCAACTGAGGACCCTGGTGCATGCTCACTCGAGCACTGGGAACCACATGAACGCCCATCATGCCATGTGGTCGGTCCCTCTATCACTCATGACCTATTTTCAGCGATTCATCAATTAAAAGATAATTGATATGAAATTAGGGTTTCGAATAAATGTTCCACGAACCATCATTCTGAAAAAGATTCAAACACTAATGAATTTATTTTGATTCAGAAACAAACATCTGAATTAATCATTTGGTAATTTACCAATATTTTAATATTTTATTGGATCACATCACCAATAAATAATTCGTCCAATTGAGCAATGCTTGCTCAGTTGCTCAAATGTCGATCCAGCTATCAATATTTAGTAATTTATCAGTAATTTGTCGAATTGAGCAATACTTGCTCAGTTGCACATCAAATTATCAATAATCTTTAATTTGTCGAATTGAGCAGTACTTGCTCAGTTGCTCGTCAAATTCTCAATATTCGGTAATTCGTCGAATTGAGCAATACTTGCTCTCGCCCAAATACTGGTCAATAATTCATCACTGAATCTACAATATTGACATCATTTAAGAGAACTACATGTTCGATCCATGAATCGCTTAGCATTCATCACTCATGCTCGATTCAACAAAACCTAGACTCAATGTCTAATCAGTCAACAACTGGCTAATTAATACACGTCTGTCATGCAGACTCCACGATTCGTGAGACATCAATCATGTGAAATTGGGGGATATCAATTAGGGTTTTGGACTGGCGGCCTACAACAAGTGGATTCATCCATAATGAGAAATGTGAGTTAGTCGTGCCAACGGTTGAAGGAGTTAGAAAAGTAGTGGGTGAATGATCAACCAAGTATCCGCACAATCTGGAACTGGTTTCACCACGATCTCCCACTTTTCCACTCTTTCACTCAAGAAACCGTCACACTTATAGGGATCAAGGTGTTCACGACTCTGACAATATAAATAAGTCTCTGAATCCATGATTGAAGACAACGAATGATCACCAGCTATCAGTGATTATCTATACAGAATTTCTCGAGTGACTACTCCCAAGAATTCATCAATCCATCATAACTTGTTCGAACTCATCAGTTCACCAAAATTGCAAAAACCTTCAACACACCCACAATCCTTGATCATCACTGATCCCACACAATTCTCAGCTTCCCCCTACAGATAAACCCATCTTCCTCTGTACGACCGAATTAACTCTGGAACGGCCATTGACTTGGTTTAGGCCGGAGTCCTACAGATTGATCTCTCGAATCTAAGCACTCCCTTTGCAGTGTATCTGTGTGAGGTTCAACATTTTGCTCGGTTGAGGAGTCTCGACAACATGCTCGTCTCTTCACTTCCCCAAAACACCAGCGACTCGTTTTCCCCCATCTACAACGCTTTAAACCGCCAGACCAATACCCTAGTGAGTATCCCCCAGTTTGTGACATGTTCAATCTCTCGAGTGAATGGGTCAAGTCATGTGACTTGCCGCTAAAATCAGCACGTAGTGCTTTTAGGTCAAATAATAAATTATTTGTAAAACCGATATTTATAAAGAATTGCTTATAATCGATGTATGTAAAGCATCGCTTTCGAATAAGCAGCTGAAAATAATTGATGTGTCAGAAGCATCGCTGTTTTTTGAGCTCGATCGAATCAGTCACGGATTAAGCGTCTTAAAAGTAGCATGACCGACCATCTTTTGGTAATCGTTTGAGGACCCTATGGTCGAGTTTTCTCTTGGTCGATCACTCCCTGTGGAGGACAGATGGCCGGTGATCACAATGTTACTTTGTTGGTTTTCTAAAAATAAATCTACACCATCCAACTAGGACGGCGAAGTTGGATGGACGAGATGATTTGCGGCAGTTGTATACTGCTGTTGACGCAACTTTAGGGCTTAGGGGGGCACACGGCCAACCCTATTTTGGTGTGAGATTCGAGGCATTGGGCGTTAGCTCGAGCAGGCCGGTTGGTCACGTGTAAAAGTGAGCTGACAGTGATCACGTTGACATCTTCGGGGCTGCCTGAAATTAAATCTAAGCCTTTCAAATAGGCCAGCGAAGATGGATGGTTGTGATTGATTTGCGACAGTGGTTTGTTGCCGCAAACGCCAATTAAGGTTTAGAGACGGCCGCATTCCCTCTAGTTCGATCAAGCGATTTAACGTGTCATGGATTTCCCTTGGGCAAGTCGATCGAGTAGGAATAGAATTTGGCTGGTGGTGAACTCATGTGCACCTTCTTGATCGTACGATATACGATCTACGCCGTCCAATTAGGTTGGCGAAGTTGGATGGACACGATTTATTTGCGGCAGTTGTATAACGCCGCTAATTCAATTTAGGGTTTTAAAGGCTGTGCGATCACCCTTATTTAGGCGCGTGATTTAACGCGTTTCTGGTTTTCCGTCGGCAGGTCGATTGACCAAGAATGTATTTGGGTCATTGGTGAGTACCTTTTTGATCATTCGAGGGACGATCTAATCCGTCCAACTAAGCCGGCGAAGTTGGACGAATGTGATGCATTTGAGACCGCTTTGGTCGGTCTTAGCTCGTTTGAGCTCTTCTTAAACAACGCGATCGCCCATGTTTGGGTCGGTGTTTGAAGCACTTGTGAATGAGCAAAATAGGACTCGGTCGACTAAGGCACTAGTGGGCCCGCCGGTGGTCACTATGGTGATTGTCTAGTTCTGCTAGGAGTAGTCTAAGCTTGTTAAATCGCACGGCCAAATCGTGTGGCCGTGATTATTTTTTGAGACTGATATGGATAGTCTGGATTTCCCTTAAGGAATTTAAACATGTTCAATCGATCTATCCTTTAATTACAAGTGCGTCGACACGAAATCTCTTTGTCATAGGACGATGAGGCCAGTGTGAGTATTTTCATGCAAATTCTCAATACTGACACTTCGGGAGATTCACGCTACTCTGCTCAGAGCGAACATTTAATCGTCATGTCATGTCAATATTGGGAGTTCGGCTGGGAACATAGCATAGGAAAATATCAAGCAGGTCAATGCATTAGTGAGTAATTCCGGTGTAAAATAAAATTCACAGAATATTCGGGATATGCACCATTCTGAGTGAATTACATATATATATATATATATATTTATTTATATATCTGAATATATTGAGTTGCTCAATACATCCGTGAGCGAAGAGGTTTATGCACTCATCACCTTCATATGGCTTTTGTTCCTTTGCAAGATGACAGCGCATTAAATACAGGATTTGACAATTTTGACCCTAAACTAAAAACCACCATCAACAGGTGTGCAACACGCGCATTATAAGAAAGTGGACAGTTAGTGGCGGCAAGAAGTAGTGGGTGTAAACTAACTCGTCTACCTTCATATAGGGACGTGGTTTCTAGCATTTACACATTACCCCACTTCTCCATCACTCAATCACTCCCACTTCCTACGATATCAGGATGCGTTCAATTATGACTTGTATAAATAGGTTTCTGCCTATTTCGACCAAACAAGAGAGTTTTGGGTTAACAACACAAGTATCCAGAAAAACACCAAGAACGGATAGCTTACATTCCGCAAGCCAGTTCCAAATTCGGATACAAGTCATAAAACAACCACACCCTCAAAATTCAATATTTTGATCTCAACACCTTCTTCGCTTCCCTCCCTAAGATCAACCCTTCTCCTTTACTTTGTGACCGAAGCAAGTCTGGAACGACCATTTCTTGGTTCAGGCCAGAATTGTACAGATTGATCTCTCGAATCTAAAGTACTCCCGTGCAGTACATATTTTTAGGGTTTAGATTCATTTCTCGGCGGCACACCCAAATTTACCATTCCCAGCAGAATCAGTTTTTACCTCAAAACACCTCGTTAAAAAAATCTTGTGTGTGTTATGTACTTTACTTTCACATTATAATTGTCTAGTTATAATAAAGTAAATACACTTGTACGTTAATCCATATTGCCTGACATTGATCCTATAGTCAATCGGTTTAAGTATCGTAACTATTGTCAAGTAAATATCTTGTTGTCGTATTGTCTCGACTTTGTCCATAGACGATCACACAAGATATCAGACTTATAGGTTCATACCAGATGATTGTGATGTATTTAAGCACCCTCGTCATTTCACTTTCCTTTTCCTGATCCAAAACACCAACGTATTCACTCCATCTTTCTTCTTCTTCTCTTGCATTTGAACTTCACACTGAACCCTTGTAAACAATCATCAGATCATTCTATCTACTAATGAACAAACCCCATCTTGATCTCCGGCAAACGTCAAAATAAATGTGGCGTCTGCTGCTTTGAACTGATGAAGAACCGATCCCCTTTCTGCTTGTAGACAATTTTTCCCCTCTTCAGTTGCACATGTGAGGGATTCTTGTTTTGAAACAAATAACCAGTGACAAGCCCATGACTTAATCTTCAAACCCATATGCTTGTAGTCCACCTGGCTGGCGATTCAATTGATATGAGCCTTAAGCGCCGATATGCTCCGTTCCGACGTCTTTTTCTTCTTTTACTCAAATTCAAGCCATTGTGCCCGAAAATACAAAAACAAAACGTAATATACAAAATAACAAGGAAACTAATAAGAAAATCATAAGAAATCGATACTAAAATTAGGACTTTTAGACACCTATCAAATTCCTCCACACTTAATCTTTGTTAGTCCTCTAGCAAACAAAAACCAAACTAATATTCAACAACTCCTTTTTGTCGAGGTTACAGTTACTTTTAGCGAATGTAACAAGCCTTTGAACCCCTAGGCGTCCCTAGTGAACGAGTTATAGTCTCATGAGCGTTTACAATAAGTGTACCCACAAAATCTTTATTCCAAATTCCAGCTACCAGTGAAAAATTGAGGAACAACACTAAACAATCTCCTTAGTTGACATACTTTCATTGGATACAGGAGGTAGTACCCTGATTAATCGTTGTCGTAACATGTCAAAAATAATTACACCTTCTCACTCACAAAATGTATAATGAAGTACTAGGTAAGAAAGGATCATTCCCACATAAAGGTCTTGGGAGGTTATGTTGTTTCAGTTTCCTATATAAAACAAAGGGGGGATTTCTGATTTATGTAAAATAAACTAAAACTAGATGACCGCTGCCACGGTGGGACGGCCGACCGGAAGACGCAAAAGTATCATTTTTTCCTGACATGGCGTGAAAATATCATTTTTCCTGATACGGTGGGAAAGTGTCATTTTTTCTGACACGGCTCGAAAGTATCATTTTTCATGACACAACGCGAAAGTATTAAAAGTATCATTTTTCTTGAAATGGGGTGAAACTATCATTTTTCCTTACACGTACGGCGTGAAAATATCATTTTTCCTGACACAGGATGAAAGTATCACTTTTCCTGAAACGTAAAATTAGCCGATGCATAAACCAAAATATGACTGCATTATGTGTTGATGCATCCTTTGCGGTGGTTTTCATAATGCACGCAATTTTCGAAAATTGTGCCTGATGTGAAAGTATCTTTTTTTTTTGAAACGGAGGTAGTACATCGTTTTATTAGTTGTAAAGGAAAATAAGTCGATGCATAAACCAAAATATGGATACATAAAGTATTATGTATCATTTATGGTGGTTTGCATAATGGATATACATTTAATTTTCGAAAATTGTGCCTAAAATGATAAACACCTCCGAATTTTATAAAAACTCCAAATTTGATATTGTTGTTTGTACTCATTGCGTAGATTTTTTTAAAACCTTTCCAGCGAGATAAAATTTGTTAAATTCCAAGGCACGGATTTTTAGATATGTTATATTAAAGTTTGGTTGCCAATTATACCCCTACAAAAATAGGATACATAAAGAGTTATAGTAATTGGACTAAAAGGGAGGGACAAGTTAGTCCTTTCATTGTTGATTGAATTTTTTTGGTTACAAACACCAGATCCAATCTTTTTGTGTCAAATTGGAAAAAAAAGTCATGCTTCACATTGACATAAAGTCACCATATATAAGGTCCTCTCTCGCTTCGCTCGGTCGGCCCAATAAAAGCAAATAAAGAAAAGTAAACAAATCAAATCAAGAAAGTAAAATTATTGGATAAAGGTTTCATCTTCAATCACAAACAAGTTTTGAATGTATGATTAGAATTTATATTTAACCTCGTTATCATCAAAAGCCCTAAAGTATCTAGAGAGCAAGTTACTTCATTAAATTCCTAAAATCATCACACTTTGTAGATGAGGAAAACGATTTGCTGGTTTTTACGGAATTGAGGAGACGACCGTACGGAGGAGACTCCTTGAACCGAGGGAAATGTTTAACCTCACACATATGCACTGCAAGAAGGGAGTGCTTTAAGTTCGAGAGATCAATCTGTAGGACTCTTGCCTAAACCAAGACAATGGCCGTTCTAGAGTCAATTCGGTCACAAGAGTGGATGGGTCGATCTGTAGGAGGGAAGCTGAGAAATGTGTGAGATCAATGGTGATCGAAGATTGTAGGTGTGTTGTTGTAAGGACCTGCCTTACAAATTAGCACAGAAACAACTCAAAATCTCTAAGGATAGAGATGGATTGGGGAGAACAGAAATTTAGAGAGAAAAGATAATTTTGATTACTAATTTTCATGATAAGTTCTACAAACAAAGAAGGAAATATAAATGATGGGGTTTGGTGTGCACGTGTGCCACTCATACACGCATTCTACTAATCCTACTTAACAGCGACTATTTACCTAATAATAATGATTAATTAGATACTAATTAAACTAAACAAATTACTAGACCCCCATAGGCCAGGTGGACCTTAACTAAACTTGTCAGGATAAAGCAGGGTCCTGACTGATGAGCACGCAAGTGTGACGCATTTTCACCTATAACTATATTAGCTAGGCCCCATTTTATTGTTAATAAACTTGTTTTTAAGTGTTTTCAAGGAAATAAGTTCTTATGGAGAAATCATCACGAAAAGTGGTTTTTGGACCTCAGAAAATTACTAAAGGCACCCCAACTTTGGATAAGAGCACCCAGGAAATGTCCCAAAATAGTTGTTAAAGGCACCCAAGAGTTTTTCACTATTTACAGCCCAAAAATACTCTTTATACCCCACAAATTGCTATTCGCACTCCAAGAATTGTTAAATGTACCCCAAACTGCTAAAGGGACGCTGGATTTGGATAAGGGGCAGTCATCTTCTTCGTTTGAATTTTGGCAGGAAAATGGTTGCAGATTTAGGGTTTGATAATTGAAGTGGTTTCACCGAGACTACATCGTTGAAATTGAATAGGCATCTTCCTTAAGCCTACACAGGCCTGGTATGATTGATAGATTGGATCAACATTGTCTAGAATGGTGATTTGAAGCAAACAGATTGAAAGGAAAAGTGGCAGGAAACTGGTTCTTGAACTGGCAGAATTAGGGTTCGAATTTTAATCACGTTCTAGGGAGATTCAAGGGCCTAAACTCATTGGGTTTTTTTTATTTTGGATTAACAGAGCTGGTAATGGTCGTATTTTGGACCAGAATTAGCCAGAATGGTGGATTTAATGCTTGAACAGGTTCTCGAGTTTTCTTCCTGCGGAAACTTTGTTAGGAATTTTGACAAGTTTCGGTGAGACTCGACCACTGGTTTTGGTTGCTTTGGGCCTGTTTGGACCAAAAAGGAATAGTATGGTCGATGATTTCGAATAGAATGGGCTGGATACTCAGATTCACAGAAAACAGGGGAGTACGTTGTATGGTAGGATATTCTCCAATAACCGGAGCAGATTTGGTGAGATTTTCTTGTCGTATTTGTTTGATATCGAGTTGTCACGGTGAACAGAAGGTGGTAATTGCTTCAGGTTTGATGATTGTGAGATGATTATTCGGTTGGAACAAAACATGGAAAGAATATTCGATCGAGATATTTTTGGGAAGCTGGCACAAGTTTGGGCGTTTACTGCTCGTGTTGGAAGACTCAAGCTACCATTTGGAGCCTGATTAAGTTAAAAAGTGAGAATATACTAACTGCAGACGCGTGAGAAAGAAATTAATGGAAAGAAAATCTCTTAACATGTAGCGAAGTAAATAGAGAATATATGGAGTTATTACAAGGATTTTGGCGACCTGTCGAGTATAAATAGTGTGTTCGGGATCAGAGAAAGGTTATCGAGTGACTGGGGAGAAGAAAAGAGGGTTGCAGGGAAGATTTTTCCGCTGCTGCAGAAAAGAAGAAGAAGAACAGACTACGCTTGTAGTCTGTCGTTTAAAACTGTCACTGTTTCTACCAACAGTTTTCTGCGACAGATAAGAACAATAGTTTTCTGTAATATCCATTATAACAGTTTTGTAACGGCTTTACAGCTTTGCGAAACTCAGTTTTCTTATCTCTTCACCTCTTGTAAGCACTTTTGAGCAATAAAAATGAATTTTGAGTGTGTCTACAATATGAGGAGTTAAACCCCTACACTGGGTCGGCGGATGAATCCAAATTTCATACATGGGTGAATTTATTTTATTCTTTATATGACTTTCGCACTAATTAAAATAGAATTATGATTTTGATTAATTAGATATCATTTTATTTGATGGGTCATGCTTGCTTAAATGTTTGATGTCCCATGCTTACAATTTATAACTAATATTTTGAGAATCTACCTTGGCAAAAATAAGAGTCCATGTTATTTTTATTGAGCAATAATTGCTGAAGAATGAATAATTGGGCCTTATGATATGAATTCGGTGAAATCCTAGTCCCGGTAACTCTCGCCTTTGTTTATTATTTTCATTAAAATCTTTAAATTTAATCTTCACAAGTCTTAGAGTTCGAATCTTATTTACTACAACAACAATTAAAAATCACATCACTGAAAAATCCCACTCCTTCAAACTATCTTTGTCCTCAAGGATATGAAATGAGCTTCGCCATTGAAGAGCACAACTATTGCAGATTGTAGCCCCATCTTGAATATATTATGAAATGTAAACTTTGAAAAATTGAACACCCAGGTCCCTGAAAAGCTGAAACCATTCATTTGAATAGTAGGTATCAAGATCTGTAGTTTCCGTTCAAAAATAGTTGATGCTCTACCTTTAATAATGATCAATGCACTAATGTATTATGAACTTAATCCTCCAAGGAAAACATAATCTTAAGTAATGCACATTCTTTTCTGGGAGAAAAATATTGTTGTCTAGGTAGTGTACCGAACGAAACCAATAAATTGAGTTTCCCTTGAAGAATATTCCAAGTAAGAAATAACCAGCAAAAATTGTAATTATCGTCTTGCCTAACTCTATAATACCTTGTATAACCAGTTTGACTGCTTCCTTTCGGATCCCATCACCAAATCCAAACTCCAACTGAATTTGATGATATAAGACAAGAAGACTTACCCAAAAGTTCCTTAGCAGAGAAATATTTTGAAGTAACATACCTCGACTCTTTTAATTCAATCTTGTCTGGTAATCTGGTCACACTAAGTGGAATACCACTTACAACTGCATCCGCTTCCATGAGCACCAAGCCTAACTTTTTGCACTTGTAAGAAACAAACATAATCTCTGGAATTAAGATTCCCACCAGACCATTATGTGAGATGGATATATTCATATCCTTTATCAGCTGGGTTGTACGATGGTGGTGATTTGTGCTGGCATATAATGAAGTAGCTACTGTAGTGTATATCTCATGCCAAAACCTTCTAAGAATTCTGTAGCCTTTGATGTGCAGTAAGTTAATTAGAAAGCCATGTAATGTAGTGATAAAATTTAACTTTACCTCTCTAAGCTGGAGCATACTGACTTCAGTGATGTGACATTTAGTTGAACTAGAAGGTGAATTTCCGGTGTGTGTCGAGCATTTCTGTAAGGTACAGGTCACTACCTGCCACAACTAAATGTGAAGGAATCTCATACTACCAGCAATCCTTGTATCATATAACTATCTTTCATAAGTTGCAAACTCTGGAGCAAGGTCTGACGCTTTCCAACTTTCATCACCAACATTATATGAAACTGAAATGAACAGGATTACCTCCATGCTGAATTTCTCCATTCTGACCTAAGAACCAATTCTGATTACCAAGTTGAATAGGATGACTGGGATAAAACAGTTGATGTTGTCCAGCTATTAGCCAAGAAGACTCTTGCGATGATAAGCATGATTCCTGTCAATTCAACCCCCCTTTGTACACCCCATACAACTCCATTAACTTCTACAAACTTTCCCTGGATTATCACTCTCCATTCACAATTTTCCACTCCTCTACGATGCCTCTCTCGAATAAGCCAACTCAACACTCGACTATGACAAGGACTGAGCAAGAATAAATTCCTCCTCAAGAGATGACAATAAATCCTAACAACAAACAGACCCACCATAAGATGATATACAAGGAGCCAAGGAACACCAGCATCTAGTTTATGCACTGTGATAACTTGTGAATACCACACAACTGCTGAATAATTGACTTGCTTAGGAAACTGACCTAGCCTGCCCTCATGAGTGGAAGAAAACCAAAAATTTGGATTGAGCATATGTTGTTGATTGGTAAATTCATCATCCTTTGTCGTATGAGGTCCCAAAAAGGTACTGACATTAACTTATTGTAAGATTTTACTATACATAGAATTCCCATTGTACTCCACCATCAAATTTGACAACTTGAAAACTAACATGCTAGGAGAAAGAGTATCCAGGCAGAAATTAGGAGTACTCTAACTCAACTGCAGCAACCTTCCTCTATCAAATACCCATCCAGCGCAATCCTTGCCACTAAAGAAACACCATGTTATATTATCCGGTATTTTCAGTAAACAATGTCCCAACTGTAATATTATAGAAGCTATATCACCATTGAAACTCCATCTTCTGGTAGGATGAATATGAAGGATTAGTTCATCTGCATTGCTAGGTTCACTTTCCTTTGTCACATGAAGAATCGTTGTAGCCCAGTAAACACTAACTTGTTGCCGTGATAGTTCATCGTACAACTGGAAGAAATCACGAGTTTTACCAGTTTTAACAACCTCAGACACATTCGACTGCTCAAATAACAAGTCTAAAGGGTACCCAAAACAGAAATGAGTACTGCTTGTATTGTGAAGAGAATACCTCCTGATAGATTTTAACAGCTTCCCTCGACCCAATAACTTTCTAGCAAGAACCAGGCTATCGCAGAAACATTTTCCACTTCTTGCACACATAAGAAATAGCCCCAATTCAATCTTTCCCTTTTTAAGTTGCATAAGAAAATCAACTCTGCCGTAGCTCAAACTCCAATCTACACTGTCAATCATTTTAATAAATAATATCTGAGCAGTACCAGCAACGCCACTTTTAGTTACTATACCAGGAATTGTTTCACTGAACATCAATTATGACCAGTACCCATGTTCACAAACCATCTCATTAACACATTTTCCATCATAATCATCCATTAGAATTGACCCATAAAAATTAACCAAGCAAGAAGTAATCATATCAAAACTGAACTTAGAAATGCTTCTAACACATTAAGGATACCTTCCAATAGCTTCAAGACATATCCCACGATCAAATAACACACGGGCCAGAATCAGAACTAGGTAAAACTACATATATAGAAGTAATTAAAGATATGAATAAGATGAAAGACATCTCAATTTTCAGAACCCTTCTCACTATGAAACCCAATTCGGCACTAGGGAATTTACTTTCAAAAATGAAGGGTTTACCTTCCTGGTAGGCTAGGAACCTTGAATCTCCTTTCTGAATTTCACCAACATCCCCAGCTCCGTCGATTTTAGAAGGATTTAATCTGACTGCATCAGTGGTTGAATCGTCTTTTTCTTCATCGAACAAAAACGATGAATCAATCAATTCCAGATTGAGAGAATCGTCTCCTGCTTCCTCAGATGGAATTGAAGAGTTTCGATTAACATCAGTTATCACTTCTTCCATCATAACCTCATCCTCCATTTTCTTAGCTTCCGGATCCCCGACCTCCTCAACTTGTAAAGACTCCAACTTTTTCTCGGTGATGGAAATGAGAATATCAATTTGTAGAAGATCGAAATCACGATCTGGTGAATTTTTATCCCATATTAGACTTTTAGACTTCATTCTAAAATCGAATAATTCGTGGTATAATGCTTTTCTGGCTTCATATATATCTTGTTCTATGATATCAACTCTACTGATAAATTTTTTGATTTATGCTTGATTTTTCATAGTAAGGTTACCCAGGAAAGAGTGCTCTGATACCAATTGTAAGGACCTGCCTTACAAATTAGCATAGAAACAACTCAAAATATCTAAGGATAGAGATGGATTGGGGAGAACATAAATTCAGAGAAAAATATAATTTTGATTACTAATTTTCATGATAAGTTCTACAAACAAAGAAGGAAATATAAATGATGGGGTTTGGTGTGCACGTGTGCCACTCACACACACATTCTACTAATCCTACTTAGCAACGGATATTTACCTAATAATAATGATTAATTAGATACTAATTAAACTAAACAGATTACTAGACCCCCATAGCCCAGGTGGCCCTTAACTAAACTTTTCAAGATAAAGCAGGGTCCTGACAAATCCCACTCCTTCAAACTATCCTTGTCCTCAAGGATATGAAATGAGCTTCGACAATGAAGAGCACAACTGTTGCAGATCGTAGCCACATCTTGAATATAGTATGAAATATGAACTTTGCAAAATTGAACACCCAGGTCCTTGAAAAGCTGAAACCATTCATCTGAACAGTAGGTATCAAGATCCGTTGTAGTTTCCGTTCAAAAATAGTTGATGTTCTACCTTCAATAATGATCAATGCACTTAAGTATTATGAGCTTAATCCTCCAAGGAAAACATAATCTTAAGTAATGCACATTCTTTTCTGAGAGAAAAATATTGTTGTCCAGGTAGTGTGCCGAACGAAACCAATAAATTGAGTTTCCCTTGAAGAATTTTCCAAATAAGCAATAACCAGCAAAAATTGTAATTATCGTCTTGCCTAACTCTATAATGCCTTGTATAACCAGTTTGACTACTTCCTTTCGGATCCCATCACCAAATCCAAACTCCAACTTAATTTGATGATATAAGACAAGAAGACTGATCCAAAAAGTTCCGTAGCAGAGAAATAGTTATAAGTAACATACCTCGACTCTTTTAATTCAATCTTGTCTGGTAATCTGGTCACACTAAATGGAATACCACTTACAACTGCATTCGATTCCATGAGCACCAAGCCTAACTTTTTGCACATGTAAGGAACAAACACAATCTCAAGAATTAATATTCCCACCAGACCATTGTGTGAGATGGATATATTCATATCCTTTATCAGCTGGGTTGTACGATGGTGGTGATTTGTGCTGGAATGTAATGAAGTAGCTATTGTAGTGTATATCTCATGCCAAAACCTTCTAAAAATTCTGTAGCCTTTGATGTGCAGTAAGTTAATTAGAAAGCCATGTAATGTAGTGAAAAAATTTAACTTTACCTCTCTAAGCTGGAGCATACTGATTTCAGTGATGTGACATTTAGTTGAACTAGAAGGTGAATTTCCGGTGTGTGTCGAGCATTTATGTAACGTACAGATCACCACCTGCCACAACTGACTGTGAAGGAATCTCATACTACCAGCAATCCTTGTACCATATAACTCTCTTTCATAAGTTGCAAAGTCTGGAGCAAGGTATGACGCTTTCCAACTTTCATCACCAACATTATATGAACCTGAAATGAACAGGATTACCTCCATGCTGAATTTCTCCATTCTGACCCAAGAACCAATTCTGATTACCAAGCTGAATAGGATGACTGGGGATAAAACAGTTGATGTTGTCCAGCTAATAGCCAAGAAGACTCTTGCAATGATAAGCATGATTCCAGTCAATTCAACCTACCTTTGTACACCCCAGATAACTCCATTAACTTCTACGAACATGCCCTGGATTCTTACTATCCATTCACAATTTTCCACTCCTCTACGATGCCTCTCTCGAATAAGCTTACTCAACACTCGACTATGACAAGGACTGAGAGAGAACAAATTCCTCCTCAAGAGATGACAATAAATCCTAACAACAAACAGACCCACCATAAGATGATATACAAGGATTCAAGGAACACCAACATCTAGTTTATGTATTGTGATAAATTGTGAATACCACACAACTGCTGAATAATTGACTTGATTAAGAAACAGACCTACCCTGCCCTCATGAGTGGAAGAAAACCAAAAATTTGGATTGAGCATATGTTGTGCATTGCTAAATTCATCATCCTTTGTCGTATGAGGTCCGAAAAAAGGTACTGACATTAACTTGTTGTAAGATTTTATAATACATAAAATTCCCATTGTACTCCACCATCAAATTTGAAAACTTGAAAACTAACATGCTATGAGCAAGAGTATCCAGGCAGAAATTAGGAGTACTCCAACTCAACTGCAGCAACCTTCCTCTATCAAATACCCATCCAGCGCAATCCTTGCCACTAAAGAAACACCCTGTTATCTTATCCGGTATTTTCCGTAAACAATGTCTCAGCTATAATCTTATAGAAGCTATATCACCATTGAAACTCCATCTTCTGGTAGGATGAATATGAAGGATTAGTTCACCTGCATTGCTAGGTTCACTTTCCTTTGTCACATGAAGAATCGCTATAGCCCAGTAAACACTAACTTGTTGATGTGATAGTTCATCGTACAACTGGAAGGCATCACGAGTTTTACCAGATTTAACAACCTCAGACACATTCGACTTCTCAAATAACAAGTCTAAAGGGTACCCAAAACAGAAATGAGTACTGCTTGTATTGTGAAGAGAAGACCTCCTGATAGATTTCAACAGCTTCCCTCGACCCAATAACTTTCTAGCAAGAACCAGGATATCGCAGAAACATTTTCCACTTCTTGCACACATAAGAAATAACCCCAGTTCAATCTTTCCCTTTTTAAGTTGCATAAGAAAATCAACTCTGGCATAGCTCAAACTCCAATCTACACTGTCAAGCATTTTAATAAATAATATTTGAGCAGTACCAGTAACGCCACTTTTATTTACTATACCATGAATTGTTTCACTGAACATCAATGACCAGTACCCATGTTTACAAACCATCTCATTAACACATTTTCCATCATAATCATCCATTAGAATTGACCCATAAAAATTAACCAAGCAAGAAGTAATCATATCAAAACTGAACTTAGAACTGCTTCTCACACAATAAGGATACCTTCCAATAGCTTCAAGACATATCCCACGATCAAATAACACACGGCCAGAATCAGAACTAGGTAAAACAACATATATAGAAGTAATTCCATATATGAATAAGATGGAAGACATCTCAATTTTCGGAACCCTTCTCACTATAAAACCCAATTCGGCACTAGGGAATTTACTTTAAAAAATGAAGGGTTTACCTTCCTGGTAGGCTAAGAACCTTGAATCTCCTTTCTGAATTTCACCAACATCCCCAGCTCCGTCAATTTTAGAAGGATTTAATCTGACTGCATCAGTGGTTGAATCGTCTTTTTCTTCATCGAACAAAAATGACGAATCAATCAATTCCAGATTGAGAGAATCGTCTCCTGCTTCCTCAGATGGAATTGAAGAGTTTTGATTAACATCTGTTATCACTTTTTCCATCATAACCTCATCCTTCATTTTCTTAGCTTCCGGATCCCTAACCTCCTCAAATTGTAGAGACTCCAACTTTTTCTCTGTGATGGAAATGAGAATATCAATTTGTAGAAGATCGAAATCACGATCTAGTGAATTTTTATCCCAGATTAGACTTTTAGACTTCATTCTCAAATCGAATAATTCGTGGTATAATGCTTTTCTGGCTTCATATATATCTTGTTCTATGATATCAACTCTACTGATAAATTTTTTGATTTATGCTTGATTTTTCATAGTAAGGTTACCCAGGAAAGAGTGCTCTGATACCAATTGTAAGAACCTGCCTTACAAATTAGCATAGAAACAACTCAAAATATCTAAGGATAGAGATGGATTGGGGAGAACATAAATTCAGAGAAAAAATATAATTTTGATTACTAATTTTCATGATAAGTTCTACAAACAAAGAAGGAAATATAAATGATGGGGTTTGGTATGCACGTGTGCCACTCACACACACATTCTACTAATCCTACTTAGCAGCGGTTATTTACTTAATAATAATGATTAATTAGATACTAACTAAACTAAACAGATTACTAGACCCTCATAGCCCAGGTGGCCCTTAACTAAACTTGTCAGGCTAAAGCAGGGTCCTGACAGTTGTGTATTCTGCGTGAAGAAATAAGATAAGTTCTGATTGATTGAATTTGCTCTGTTGAGAGTAATTGCTCAGACTAATCTCTTGTTGTCTGTTGATGAGAGATTTTGTCTGTTGTTTCAATCATGATTCAAAAACTTATTTATATTGCCAGAATTATAAAAACCTTGATCCCATGAAGTGTGACAGTTGCTGGAGTCAAAGAGTGGGGAAGTGGAAATCGTGTTAAAACCAGTTGCTCATCGTGCGGAGACTTGGTTTATTTTCCATCCACTATTTTTCTAACTCCTCAAACTGATTGCACGACTTGCTCACATTCTCATCGTGTGTATGAACACACGTGCCATAGACCGCCAAACCAAAACCCTAGTTAATACCCCCCCATGTGACACGATTGACGTCTCGTGATTGTGGAGTCTGCAAGGCAGACGTGTATTTAGTTAGTCAGTTGCTGACTTTATGGGACGATGAGTCCTTGTATTGCTGAGTCGAATGTGATTTGCAAATGTACTAAGACTCATGAATTGAACGTGTCTGTTGAGATAAAGGTATAATTCTCGAGTAAATTTTGATAGTTACAGTGAGCAAATATTGCTCATTCGATGGATTGTTGAATATTGATAGTTGAACCAATATTCCTTAGTCTGAGAAAATATTGCTCATCTCAGCAAATATTGCTCGTTTGATGAATTATTGGTAACAGAACTAAATAAAATATTAATTTAAAATACTGGCAACTGAACCGGATATAATTAATTAGAATGTTGATCATGAAATCAACGTAAATTTATTGGCGTTTGAATCAGGAATTATGAACCTTGGATTCGAAAACCCTAATTTCGACCAATTGCTGATCAATTGATGATTTATTGAAAATCAACCACGGAGTAAAGGAGGGACCGGCTACATGGGATGATGAGTCGACCATGTAACGCCCATATGCTCTAGTGAGAAAAATACCAAAGTCTCCTGAAGACCAATTGGTGAAAAGATGATCAAATGCTGGTTTAATCATTTATTCAAAAAATATTCGTCTGAACCTTAGGTGATAAAACCTAATAAATTATGAAAAGATGAAGGACCGACCAAGGGGTCATGAAATTGGCCCTGGTTGGTCATGGGACCGACTGACGATGGTTTTATGAAATTCCAAGTTGTTTGGAAGAGTTTGAACCTAATGTGAATAAATTAGGTCAAATAATGAAAATATGCGGGGTCGGCCTCTTGCAAGCCAAAGAGCCAACCTTGGTCGGTCAAGGTAGTATGATCATGTCACCAAAGTGTTTGTGTCTCAGTCCTGAGAATTTTTATATTTTCTGATGTGCGTTTGAACAACATTTTGAGAAAATATGAAGAAATCAAGGTTTTTTGCTCAAACTGAGTAAACTTCATAAGATGAAGGAAATAATAATAATAAAATAAGGAATCATGAAGTGTGGGACCGGCTATGGCCAAGGCATGGCCGGCCGTCCAATAATCCGGTCCTATGGCACTTTTCCTAATTTTATATTATTTTCATGATTTTAGGGAAATACCATGAAATCAAGGAGTTTGCTGAAATAAAGGAGTTTTCCTTAAAGTTAAGGAGTTTCCATGAGATGAAGGAAACAATAATACTAATAATAATAAAATAAGGGGCATGTGGGACCGGCCACGACTAGGGCATGGTCAACCGGCTAGGGCCCGGTCCCGCGAGTCTTCCCTAATTTTATATTATTTTCATGATTTGAAGGAAATATCATGAAATTAAGGAGTTTATATGAGATGAAGGAAATAATAATAAAATAATGAGGAATCATAATGTGTGGGACTGGACACAACTAGGGCATAGCCCGCCGGCTAGTAGACACGGTCCCACGACACCTTTCCCAATTTTATATTATTCCCTTGATGTGAAGGAAACACCATGAAACTGAGGAGTTTCCTTAAAATGAAGGATATTTGTTCAAATGAAGGGATTTTCATGAGATCAAGGAAAATAATAAAAATATGATAAAATATAGAATTGGGCGTGGGACTGGCCACAGCGTGACTGGATGGCTAGTGGGCCCAGTCCTTTAGCGCCTTAGCTAATATTTTATTATTATTTTTTTTCTTCCTATTTTGCATAGGTTCATCGGTCCTTCGTGTTTTGTAATGCTCGTTCGTGCATTCAGGTGCTCGTTAGTGCATTATTGTTGAATACACTTGCACTATTTTGGCAGGGGCTTACTCGATAGCTGCTCAGATGCCCGTACGTTAAATATTTATTACTAACCCATGTAATTCTGCTGGGAAGAACCATGAATTGAAGTAATGAAATATTATGAAGAACGTAGAGTATTTACAAATATTCAGTTAATGAATTTAAGGATTAGAAATAATTAATTGATGGCTCTATACTAGGAGGCATGCTGTCTAGGAGCATTAATTATCAGAGAACTGAGTGATATGAGCTTATTGAAGCGTCATATTTCTTTTATATATTCAGGGAAAACATTATCACATCCTGAAGACGTTATTGCTCCATACTAGTAGGCAAGCTGTCTAGGAGCCGTCCAATCTTTTGATTCTATATAGAAGTAATTACTGGAATTGCTCAGTATTCACGAGATATGTTGTTGCCTCAGCTGAGAGACTACACATATACATATACTCTGAGAGACAGTATTCTCAGTTAGAGATTCTTGTGGCATGAGCTTTCATACTTCGATGAGAGACATGAGCCTCAATACTCATCTGATTGCTGGATCAGGAATATGTATAATTATGGTTTTACGATTTTAGCCTTTGTCGAAAATCCACCATCTACACACTTACATGTAAAACGATGCAATTATGAATACTACCTAGAGAATAACCCCATGCCTTGCGCTAATCAAGTTCAATTCCTAAAAGTGCATTAAGAATGGTGAAATTGGCTAATCAATGCAATTGAAATACATTGCGCAAACAATTTGAACAAAGGTCAATTTTTACATATGATTACAAGAAAGTATCACTACAATCCGTAATCATATCATGCTACATATTCAAGGTTATCGCTCGATGATTAACCCTAAATTATCTATAGATATGGATGTAAAATAAACATTCAATCATATTGCAATACGTCAATCATGAAATCATTAAAAAAGGTAGAAAGTGAACGATGATTTTGAGAGAAAACTAATTCATAAATCAAATAACTTGGTTGCAAAATCCAACTACATCTGTAACCGATAAAAGAAAATTATCTACTCATATTAAAGGAGTTCATAACAAGAAGAAGAAAAAACTATCATGTTGTAAACCCCAGAATAAAAGTAGTAGATGAGATAATACAGAATGAGAGAACTCTGCTCTTTATAAATGTCTAAGTAGTAAAAATCCCATGCACTAAATCCCCCATCAATCGGTTGCCAAAACAAACCAAAGTTTTGTAAGTCTCTCGTCCAAAATCTAGCCGTGAAAAGAAATTCTCAAAAACAGTCCAATGGGCCACACATAGGTGTTGTAGAAGTCCAGCCCATTTAGTCTTCTCTTCTCAACTGTCGGTCCTGCAGAACTGATAGTTTATCCTTCATACTTTACCTCCGCTACTCTCCATTTCTTCCCAAATACTCGACAATCCCATTGAACTCCAACTTCTCAATCACATACCATCTTCTTAACCATTTAGCATATACATCTCTCACCCATATCAACACAACCTCAACCCCATTCTTGAGCCACAACTTAAGTCACTGCCTATTGCCATACCATTTGTTCCTTGCACCAATTGAATTCAGAAACTAGCCCTTGTGAACATCTGTGCAGCAACTAAATTTCATTTCCTTTAGTCACCACCATTCACAGCTCACAGGACTTGAGCTTAAATACCAGCTACAACACCATCTGCCTCTCATCCAAAGTACATCCCGTAACCTGCAATATCTTCTTGAGAACACCATCCTACACACAATTGCACATTTTTTCCGGAAGCATCCTCCTTTACATCCAAAACTTCCCCCACTGCACTATCACTGATTTACCAGCTCGAACAGCACTGCCAGACTCAGACCTGCATAACTCCATATACAACCACTACACCAGTTCAATGCACCTGCAACAGCTGCAACTCAGCTCACTGCCTCATACTCAAACCTTCCATGACACAACCATCTCCACTCCAGAAATCCATGGCTTAGCCTGCAATTCAAATCTCAGACACCAAACCCACAACATTTCATGTTCACTTGCAATATCAGTCCCTGCACTAGAGCTAACACCACCTGCACCAGTCACTGCACTGTCTTCTAGGTGCAACAGCAACACCAACTCCTTCACTGCATCACCATCAGTATCTTCTCTTCTTATTTCAGCTGAATTTCAGTTTCTCTTTGCCAGCATCACTTCAGATCAATTGTAGACTCCATCTCGATTCTTCTCTTCTTTGTCACGGACAACCACCAACTGCACCTGCAGTTCAATATCTTCTTATCTAATTTCATAACCCTCTTCTTCTAAACTCTTTGTAAACTTGAAATGGGTAAGAACCCATCGATCTATCACCAATCCATTTAATCAACACACCCGACCTTGTAATCTCGTTCTCAAAATCAAATTCAGCCAAAACCATCATGTACCTTCTCGATTTCATTTCAATTTCTACCGTATTTCAAAATCATCAAGAACCCTAAATCAAACGCCAGATGTATTTCCTTCGTTGATTCTTTCTAAACCCTTCTCATATTCTGAACGGTCCACGAGTTATAACTCCAAAGGTGTCACTATCCATACACAAAAAACCCATCAAAACAAAAGGAACACAACAACCCCATCAAAACAAAAGTAACACGAAAGCCCCAAAGAATTTGAGGAAACCAATTTTGGTTTCATCATAGAATTTGATGAAACCAATTTTGAAATTTGGGGTTTTTGTATCAATTTTTAAAAATTTGGGTTTTTTGTATCAATTTTGTTTAAGATGGAGTTTTAATGGATCTCAACATTTGAATGGGGTTTTTGTACCACAAGTTTGGTCACCTTGGGTTTTTAAGACTAGTTATGTATTCTGAATCATCTTCAATTCTTAAAATGAGTTCTTGATTGGTCTGAATTTGAAATCTCCTCTGAACCCTTGGTACTCAACCATCAAACCTGCCGACGTGAACCCCTTGTTGCCCTGGTCTTGGTTTGTGTGTTGTAAGAGGAAACAAAATTGCGTTGTTCTGAATCTGACTCGACCTAGATGAGTCTAATACCCTGGAATAGATATCGTCGCCCACTGCTTTAGATAAGGGCCACCTGATTTCTTGTTTTCGACACACTAAAGATTTGTGTGTTTGTTATCTTCACCTCCATTAATGCCCAGTGCCTCCGAGTAATGAATTGAGCCTATATTTCTCTTGTTTCACACCAATATGACTCCAAACACTTAGAACTTAAAAGCAAACATAAGAGACATAATTTATAAGAAAAGTAGCAGTGAAAGCATAAACAATAGATAAATATTAAAGTGTTTAAAACACCTATCACTTATGCGAATCTGATTCATATATAAATGACAAAGCTCTACTCATAACAAAACCACAATACTCGGAATCTAACTAACCACAATCACATGAATATATTAAGAAGATGGATATAGAGATAGATGTTTGTGAATGTTGACTAAGGTGAACGGTGTTTCCCATATATGTTTGAAGGTCACTGCCAGGATGAACCTATAATCCTAATATATTGAGATAATGGTCTGAATTCTAATATCAACTCAGCTGGTAAATACAAGGGTGACATCGGTCGTTTTATTAATTGAACAATAATAATACTAAATAGTCTTTTTTTTCGAATTGACTACATGATTAGATCTTTCGAGTCTAAGAGCATGCTTCTTGTCAGCATATTACATGGTAATTCCCATGGATCCTACATTTCACGCTTGTTTAGGCAACGGAGACAGGGAGAACACACACATATTGCTATCTAAGTGTCAATCTATATTTTCGATTGGTATGGTCTCTCTTTTTTTTATTAACTCAATCACTCTACTTCATCTCAGCGGTGATAACATTTCGATGCTGGTGCCTCACCAAATCACTTAAAAAAACAAATAAAAAATTACAAAAATAAAAACAGAGGGTGATACAGTGACCACTCCGAGATATGGTGACAACTAGCGTGTTATTTCTACCACCTGAACTTTTTCCTTTTATAAATACACTTTATTTGTGGGTTCCTCAACTCCTACAACCAAGATGATTCCATCCACTTAGATTGGTTAGTGTCATCCTGGGCGCACAAGTATTTAGATTTCGGAGTTTATTATGCAATTTTTTATTTTGAAAATAAAAATAAAAGATAATTATTAATTAAATATTATTAAGATTCGTACAAAACCCTGGTTGGTAGCTAGCTAGCCTAGCAACAAGCTGAGCTCCAACACTTTTTTGAATAGCTACACCCAATCTATGAAAAATAATACTACCTACACCACTACTAGCATCATTACAAACTAAACAATTTTTCAAATGCTTAAAGAAACACAAGGTATCCTCACTAAGCTCTCCCAAAGTAGAGAAAGCTAGAACTTCCAAGCCATAGCTATGTGAAACACATTTGTCCAAGTAAAGTATTTTTATTTTTGAAATTTTGAGATTTTTCCAAAAAAAATTTACCAAAGGCATGAAACTCTACGTACATATAATGCTCCCCCACACTTAAAATTTACAGTGTCCTCAATGTAAATTTAGTCATTCAAAGTAAAGTTCAAGGTGGGAAATTCCTAAAATCATATGCAAAATAAAATAAAAAAATAAAGATAAAATGCTTAAAAATAAAAAGATAGGGATAAAAATACAAACTGATAGGTTGCCTCCCACTTAGCGCGTGGTCCAAAGTCGTCAGCCCGACTTCCAACTCTAATTACTCCTCTAGAGAGAGTGGATCACTCAATGTGACAATATCCAGATTTTCCGTCACATTAGTAACAACAGATAATCCAATTCATCTGGACCTAAGTTTATTGGGAAACAACTTAAGACGAGAATGAAATAAAAGAACTTTTTTCCCCGCTTCAAAACCATTCCAGGAAATCATTTTATCATGAAAATATTTGGTCTTATCTTTGTAAATGCATGAACTTTAATATACATCATTACGTATTTCTTCTAACTCATTGAGTTGAAGTTTCCTATGTTCATTAGTAAGATTTGTGTTCAAGTTCGACGGGAAGATGGCAAGGTTTACCATAGAAAGCCTAAAAGGAGACATACCGATGGGTTTCTTGTAAGATGTTTTATATGCCCATAACACATCATTGAGTATATAACTCCAATCCTTGAAATATTCACCATCTTCTCTAGGATGGACTTAATCTCTCGGTTGGAAATTTCGGCTTGTCCGCTAGTTTGTGGATGGTACGGAGTGCCAACTTTATGAGAAATATTATACTTCTTTAGAAGAGCATGAAAGGATCGCTTGAAGTGGGAACCTCCGTCACTAATCACAACTCGAGGTGTACCAAATCTAGAAAAGATATGTTCCTTCAAAAACTCACAAAAAACTTGAGAATCATTAGTAGGAGTGGTTTTGGATTCCACCAACTAAGAAACAGAATCTACAACAAGAAGTATATAAAATTTCCCATTGGGATTCGCAAATGGACCCTTAAAATCGATACTCAAACATCAAAAAATTCTACAGCGAGATTTGGTGTTTGCGTCATTTGGTTTCCAGCACCTAGCTTGTATGTCCTTTGACACCTATCACAAGACTTGCAAAATAAATATGCATCCCTAAACAATGTATGCCAATAAAATCCACTTTCGAGAACTTTGAGGGTTGTCCTCGTAGCTCCAAAATGGCCACCACAAGCATACGAATGAGAAAATTTCAGAATTGATTGAAACTCGGAATCACGTATGCACATGTGGATCATTTGATCGGAGTAATGCTTCCACAAATAAAGTTCGTCCCAAATATATCGATTGGCTACCTTCTTAATTTTATATATGTTTCTGAAATGTAGACATGGAACTAGGAATTTGTACCGTCACCAAGAAGTTATCAGTATCAGCATACCATGGAGTTGTACCAACAACCATAAAGAGTTCCTTATCCGGGAAACTATCATGTAAAGGAATCACTTTTTCGGACACAACCAATCTGCTGAAATGATCGCTACAGTGTTCTCACTACCTTTCTTGTCCTTGATTTGCATGTTGAACTCTTGAAGAAGAAGTATCCATCTTATGAGCCTTGTCTTAGCATATTCTTTGTTAACAAGTATCATAGTGCAGCATGGTATGAGAAAACAACCACTTTGGTACCCATCAAGTAAGATCTGAACTTCTATCGTGCAAACATTATGGCCAAGAGCTCATTTTCAGTAGTGGAGTAGTTGGTTTGCGCTCCATTGAGAGTTCTAGAAGCATAATAAATGACATATGGAACTTTACCATCTCGCTGTCCCAATACGTCTCCAAAAACATAATCACTAGCATCACACATCAACTCAAAAGTCTTGCTCAAGTCCGGTGGTTTGATGATTGGAGTGATGGTTGTTGATACATGAAAAATAGTTCCCCTTAACTAGGTTAGGGTGCCCCAAAGAGGGGAAAGGCCACACATGGAACATGTGAACTTGGGGACTGAGGGCCAAGTCCACCAAGGAAGTACCCATGAGTTGGAAGGTACAATGAATGAATTAACAAGGAAGAAGGACGTTATATTAGAAAATGAATGACATTAGTAGTAATTAAGGAGGTTTAGGACACATGTCAAGATGTCATAAAAGAAAGGGCTTTTGGAAAGTCTATATAAGAAAGGACAAGGTACAATGGAAAGACAACTCTCCCTCATACTATTCTAAGAAAAGTGAGGTCATATTGGTAGGCTATGACGGGTAGAACCTAACGAGAATTCCGGTATTAACATTTGGCGACCACACCCGGAGGCTCGTGCCTAGCCCACCATGATGCAGTCAAATAATAGTAATCTTGGCGCGGCAGGAAATCAATCAACTAACCGCCTTGTTGACCTTGACGAGGTCATCATAGAAGAAGGGGATAACGAGGAAGAAACACCACATTAAAGCGCAGATCAACGATCTGAAGACGCTCACCAAAATTCCACGCACAAAGAAGATGCAAAAATGGTTCGACAATCAAGACCTACAACCCCGGGAATGCAAGGTATTCAGAAAGAATTAGAAGAGCGATTGCAAAAGAGGCAAGCTTTGGAAGAATGGATAGCTCAAGCCGTGATTGCAGGCCAAAGTTCCCTTAGGGAAGCAACCGAAGCGGAAAAACACCAGAGTACCAAGGCTGCAGTAATCACACAAGAGGAAATAGCGGAGTACCTAGAGCATAGGTATCATATCACGAAGTAAGATAACCACCAGCAAACAAACAACCCATACCCCTTAAGTATCCGGGAATATCAGTATCCCGAGGGCTATGTTTCTCCCAAGTTTAAAACTTACGATGGACAGGGAAACGCGCGGAACATGTCAACCGTTTTTTCTCAGCTATGAATGATAGAATTTACGATGAGAAAATGTGTTTGAGAGAATTCCCCAAATCAATGATAGGAATGGCCTTTACTTGGTACGATAACTTAAAAGAATGAAGCATAGATTCTTGGCCCCTTAAGTACTCGATGTTTATGGGCAAATTATATTCAACCAAGCGGAAAGTTACGTCCATATACCTGAGCAGAAGCGGACAATGACAAGGTGAAGAAATAGGGACATATACAGAAAGATTCCGATGGACGACACTAGACTGTCATGAAGACATTAGTGAAGAAGCACTCGTGGAAATATGTGTACGAGGAATGATTCAGTCCTTCAAAGGGAGTTTGATCAACTTCAGATTTCAAACCTTCGTCGAACTAGAGGAAGCTGCTGAAAGAATCGTTGACTACAAGGAAGAGTTACCCGCAGACGTTAACTGGCGTCATACTGTAAGTACCGCATCCGTAATCCCCTACAAGCCTAATAACAAAGAGGGAAGCGGAAGCCGGAAACAAGGAGGAGACCTCCCCCAAAGGAAAAACAAATGGATTAGAAGGGATTCGAGATCATCTCCCCCTTCACTACCTTATGGAAGAGAACAAACTGTTTGGCTCCTCAACCAGTGGGCAGCCGAGGGTGAGGTTCAATTGCCGCCGACAGTGATGGACGTCAATAAAATGAATAAGGACGCTGCAAGGTATTGCCATTATCATAGGAGAACGGGACATCCGACAGTAGAATGCCTCGCGATAAGAAGCATATTCGAAAGGAAACGCGAGTCTGGAAGGCTTGAGGCAGCAAGACAAATAATCGAGCGAGACCCTTTCCCGCTTCATTAAGAATAAAGGAAGCCGGTGAGCTGAATGTAAGAGCGCGATAGCAAACAACGGGTAATATATATATATATATATATATATATATATAATTTGTGATGTCTTTTTCCAAAAAAAAAATCTCTTGAGTGATGAGAAAGGTCGCGGAACGTTAATGACGTCCGGTCGACTGACAAAAGGTTGCGGAACGTTAATGACGTCCGATCGACTGACAAAAGGTCGCGGGAAAGCCAATGGCTCCCGATCGACTGACAAAAGGTCGTTGAACATTAGTGACGTCTGATCGACTAACAAAAGGTTGCGGAACGTTAATGACGTCCGATCGACTGACAAAAGGTTGCGGGAAAACCAATGGCGCTCGATCGACTGACAAAAGGTTGCGGACGTTAATGACGTTCGATCGACTGAAAAAAGGTTGCAGGAATGTCAATGGCGCCCGATCGACTGACAAAAGGCTGCGGGAATGCCAAGGGCGCCCGATTGGCTGACAAATTTACTAAAGTTGCAGGAATGCCAATGGCGCCTGATCAACTGACAAAAGGCTGCGGGAACACCAATGGCACCCGATCGGGTACGCAAACTTACTAAAAGACACAGGAATGTAAACGGGGGAGTAGCCGCGTTCTACACACATCCCACCCTCCGGATCCCCATCAAATAAGATAAAAAAAGAGGGGAGAGTAGGCGCGTCTAACGTACATCCCGCCCTCCCAGTTCCCTATTGAGAAAAACAGAGGAGGAGTAGGCGCGTTTCACATACATCCCGCCCTCCCAGTTCCCTGTTGAGAAAAAAAAAGGGGAGAGTAGGCGCGTTTAACGTACATCCCGCCCTCGCAGTTCCCTGTTGAGAAAAACAGAGGGGGAGTAGGCGCGTTCCACATACATCCCGCCCTCCCAGTTCCCTGTTGAGAAAAACAGAGGGGGAGTAGGCGCGTTTAACATACATCCCGCCCTCCAAACCCCCATTGAGAAAAACAAAGGGGGGAGTAGGCGTGTTTAACATATATCCCGCCCTCCCAATCCCCGCTAAAAAAGGGGGGAGGGGAAGAGAGGGTAAATACACTTTATCACAAGTTCCTACCCAGCATCCCTGTTAAAAGAGGGGATGGAATAAGCATATCCTAAAAAAAAAAAAACCTAACAACAATAAGTCGTATGTCACTCATTCATCATCTGATAGTAACACGCGACAGTGAGCAATGTCTGCATCTACGGACTGCACTATTAAGAGCGCTTCCTCACGCTGATCAATAGCAGTAGCCAACGCATAATCGGCTTCATTATCCAATTCAGCAATCCCCTTCATTTCGCTGGGAACCTTTGATTTGCGAGTAGCGCCTAGCGTATCCTCTCGACCAGGGTAAATCACGTGCATCTTATCCGTGTATGCTGCTCAAGACGTCAACTCCCTCCTCATAAGGAGCAAGCGCTCCAATTTACCAGGAATATCAAAGGAGAGAACAAGCGCGGAAATCGCTATAAGGAGGAAAAGCCCGCTCAGAAACAGATAGACGACAATCATCTACGGCTTGAGGTTTTCAAAACACTAAATAACAAAGCAGAATAGGAAGCACGTACAATCAAAAGATTCAACCACCATCAAATTAAAAAAACGTCAAAGAATCTAAAACAAAAGAGAAGCAATACAACAACTCGACTTAAAAGCAGTATGGCCGGAAAATATGAAATTGTTCATAAGATAAAAAGTAAAGAAAGTGCATCAGATTGATTGAAGGGAGGACATCTCCTGTTGCACCTGCTCAAGAGCATCTCGGGCACCCTTCTCTGCATCTTTTGCACGAAGTAGGTCATCGCTCGCCCCCCCACCTGGGCAAGAAGCTGGTTCAGAACCTCTCTCCTCTGCTTGGTCACCCCAGAGCACTTCTCCAACTCTTCCTCGAGCTTGGTTACCCGAGTGGTAAGTTGAACGCGAGGGTCTTTATGATTCTTCACCTGCACTAACAATGTCTCCAGCCAACCTATCGGAAACTTCAAGTTGGTGGTTGTCCGCACATACGCATCCCAGCTGCTAATATTAGCTGCAGAAATGGGACCATCTCCCACTTTAGTAAGCTCGTCGGCGACCTCTAACAGATTTTTGGTCATATAGCACAACGTCCATATCCAACAGTCCGACACTGACCATATGGCCACCAGTACGCTCGACAATATCCTTGTACGCAGCAGCGAAAGAGGACAGAACCCAAAACCCATAAACCAGAGTATGAGTGGAAGGGTTGACCCCAGTTACAGCGGCCTCCACCACTATGGGGAATTGGAGCTCCGCACCTTATCAGTGTGAGAGACTTTTGCTTGGACATCGGGTAGCTGCACATTCGTTTGAGATCCGCCGCCATCTTTACGAGGGCGCTTGGATTCTATATCACTACTGGCGATTATGCGGCGGCCGGCATCAGTCTCAGGGGTTTCAAATTTGCTCCCTCCCTTGCAGTTACTACCCATAGCCTGATAATAAAGCCAGTTATTGACAAAAACACGGATTTTTCTTTAAAAAAAATATATACATTATAATAATAAATAATACAGTAAAAATATCAGCCTCTAACCTTAGACGCGACTTCGTGCTGAGAGGTATTGATATCTTCGTCGCGGGATATCGAAGAACCAGATGACGAACTTGGACCGCTAGGTGTGACTGAAAATCCAAAAGTGAAAAAATGATGAACGAAACCCGATGATTTATAACAAAATAAGGAGGAGAGAGGGAGAAATATTCACGAACTCAGGACAAGAGTAATCTAGCTACCTTGGAAACCACCAGTAGGAAACTCCACGTGGGATGAGGACCCACCAAACACTGACTGGTTAGATCCAGATGGGCTCGTTGACTCCAAAACAACATTAGGGGACACAGGAATCTCACCTCGAGCACGGACGGTCTGTGCCCAATGAGGACAGACAGATATCACGTTAAGACGTGACGAAACCCATCCACCACCCTCGGACAAGCCGATCCCCAGATTATGCAATTGATCAGCAAAAGAAGGAGCGGGACTCCTAGATGTCCTGAGGAGGCTGTGACGCGCTCCTATTACGAGGCTTCCCATATTGTAAAGAGGAAATGTTAGCAGAGGAACAAGGGCACAGAGGAGGATCTAAAAATTCAGCCGCTTCACGCTTGGCTTCTTGGCAAGACTCTTCTCGGTCCATTCATGCTCAGGCATGTTCAAACACTCTTCCATCGTATATGAAGGGGCCTTCCACCCGACGTGAGTAGCAAGTGGAGCACCCTGGGAACATGGTCGAACCGTTCGCCCATCAATGCATGGGTCGGGTCAAAAAAAAAGGAGGGGGAGAAAGGAATGATTCAGCCATACCTGAGTCGCCAGAGGACTCGAAGAGGGTTTAGAGACATTCATGCGGGGAGGCTTTAGACTCGAAAATTTCATCTCTTTCTTTGTCCGAATAGGATCACAACCCTCTGGAGGATCCCAAGAGGTCAAGACAGGTTCCAAAGAGCGGCCTTTGGTACCTGGAGGGAGACGATGCGCCATCGATACAACATCATCAAGTTTAATCCTACCCGATGCATGCAATACTTTAAGATCCTCGTAAGACAACTCCTTATAGGGGACTGGTTCCCGCAGCAGAAAGTTCAAAATCCCGGCACCGCATCGAAAGCTGACAATTATGAGCACCCTCAGTAACTCCGGAGGGTCGATCTTGAAGGGATGTTTAAATGAGAAGTTGATTCCCCTATCATCTAGGCGCACTGGTCTTTTGAAGACATAGCGGTTGAAACTAGATACAATCTCTGAAGCATTAGTACTTCCCGGAGGAGGAAACCTATGAGGGACTCCCTGATCGAAAACAACTTGACGAGCCGTACGGTCGGGATTGTAAGATATGGCTATGAATTTGCCAGCATGGAAACCAGGAAGATAGCCAGGCAACACCGCCATTACCGAATCAAAATGTGATTCAGACAGAGATTGGGTCGAATCCAAGTCCGCGTCAAAAGGTGAAGTAAAATCATAGTGGGCTGGACCATATCGGCCGTCATGGTAAGGGAGCGGTCTAAAATCCTTGGCCACATCCAAGAACTGCTCTATGTCTCCCTTAGGTACTTTCCCCTTTTTGCGCAAAAGAGCCATACGAGGATAGCTATATACGACCGGAACCCTTTCCACCGAACCATCATCCTGCTTGACATCTTCTTCACGATGGACCTCTAACTCATGGGGATCAGGAGCATATGGAGGAATGTGTTCCCAAGACCACACAAGCATAAAGATGGCGGGGATGAAAGTCTCGATCTTATGCGCCGAGCCAACCATTTGGAGATCCTGGAAAAACAAGTCCAAGTGGCGGTACAAACCACCCAGGAACATGGGAGCGATAGGGAAGGAAACCCCGCAGGACAATAACGCCGCCATCGGAACCAATTCATTCTTTATGGTACCCTGGGGGATATATTCGAACACATCACGACAAAGCCAAAAGAGAATGGAGGCGGTCAGTTCTGCTCGAGGATTGGATTTTTTATGCTCCGGAGGCAACACATTTCCATCCACGAGCGGGGGCCCCAGAATCGAAGCCAAAGAGGAAAAGTCACGCGCTTGTGATCCTTGGTGATCCACTCAGAATCAGAGGAAACGGCTAGAGTGTTGGGTCCGCGAATTGATTCAAAGGCGCGAAACGAACTGTTAAGTAGACGCTCCCCCAAAAGAGGAACCGAGGGATTCTTCCTCTTCCTACTCTCAATAGCTTTCCCTTTGGCAGCAACCAACGAACCCTCTCTAGTAGTACTGATAGTCTTACCTCCTGCGGTGAAAACTTTCTTTTTCTGCCCCTTTTAGGTTGGTGCCTTGCCCTTCCGAATTAGTTCGACTCGAGAAGCATCCTTGCAATCTAACAAATAACAACATAAATTTCGGTCGTCCGGGGTCAACGCTTCATAGACGGCCGCCTCATCATAAGAATGGGATCCATGGAGGGGTAAGCCAGTAAGTGCGACGACGTCTTCCAAGACTACAGTGGCCTATCCCCAAGATGTGAGGAGAGTATGAACGGGGGGAGCCCAGCGACAGAAAAGCCGCGTCTTGTTGCGCTTACATCTCTCTACCTCCCGCTGAAGAGAGGAATCTATGGCCTCACTAATTTTAGCCTGGTGGAGTTTGGTCGCATGATCGGGGTTATTGCGGATATAAGATGCCCAATGTGGCCAAATCGGAGGAGTCTTCGACACAGAACGGGTGTCGGTGTCCGGAAGCCCGTAGTCGCCACGATGGATAGCCATACAGGGAACTCTTCTTAACGGAAAGGTAGTTGTATTTTACGGTTCCAGATACATGATCCATCCCGGGGCGTTCAGATAAGGTAATACCGGCGGATTTAGGAGACGAGGGATGATTTTATCATTCAAAGGTATCACGCGTCTATTCCCACGATATTCCATTAGTTTCAGTGCGCGTTTTAGTTGAGGGGTCCCGGAAAACTCCGCAAGTGTGTAGGCTTTGTCATCAGCGGGGGGAGATAAGTGAATTTCTTGTTCTCCTGAATACTCGCTCTCATCCGGACCATTACTCATCACCTCCTCGGATTCGTCGGACTCGCTCGAGGAGTTATCGTCGGAAGAACTGCTAGACATGGTGCAGCAACGAGTGTGAAATCTGAAGAAAGAGATGAGCAGTAAAATAAGTGAAAAAAGGTAAATTAGAACTCATATTTATAGGAAGTTTGGAGGTGCAAAGGTGGCAGTTACACAAATAGGCGCGATAATTAACAAAAGTTAAGAATGATCATACAAAGAGAAGTTACAACGTCTCCCACTAACATGGAAATGGTGGAAGAGATGGATAATGACTATAAGGTTATCTTACGACTAACCTCATAGTCAGGGGACTAATGTTGATACATGAAAAATAGTTCCCCTTAACTAGGTTAGGGTGCCCCAAAGAGGGGAAAGGCCACACATGGAACATGGGGACTAAGGCCCAAGTCCACCAAGAAAGTACCCATGAGTTGGAAGGGACAATGAAGGAATTAACAAGGAAGAAAGAGGTTGTATTAGAAAAGGGATGGCATCAGTAGTAATTAAGGAGGTTTAGGACACATGTCAAGATGTCACAAAAGAAGGGGATTTTGGAAAGTCTATATAAGAAAGGACAAGGTACAATTGAAAGACAACTCTCCCTTATACTATTCTAAGAAAAGTGAGGTCATCTTGGTAGGCTAGGACGGGTAGAACCTAACGAGAATTCCGGTATTAACAATGGTCAACAAATATTTCTAGGTGTCAAAAGCCTCCTTGCATTTCTCGGCACAATCAAAGGTCACATCTTTCAGCAAAAATATACATAGGGGCATTGCAATCTTGGATAAATCCTTGATGAATCTCCTATATAAACATGTATGACCAAGAAAAGAGCGAAGCCCCCTCACAATTGTGGGGTATTGTAAGTTTCGAATCAAATCTATCTTAGTCTTGTCTACTTTCTAACCCCTTAGAGGATATAACGCGCAAAAATCTGTTGGAAACCTGTTGATTAACCTGCACAAGAACATCCTAAACAACACCCATTGGGGAGAAATTAGAGAGCTCGGCCAATTGAAACACAAATCTATACTTTTTAAGATGACCTAAAATCAAGTGAATTATACGTAGATGCATGCATAACATTAACTGATGTACCTAGGTCCAACATAGCTTTATTAAATGTAATGTTACCAATTGTGGCAGGAATGTCAAAGCTACCGGGATCCTTTCACTTAAGTAGGAGTTTGTGTTGTAAGATTGTCGAAGCATTCTCCCCCATACTTAGCACTTCATTTCCTTTGAGCCTTTGCTTATTGGTACACAAGTCCTTCAAGACCTTCGCGTACTTAGGGATTTGCTTGATATCATCTATAAGTGGTATATTCACATGTATCTTTTTGAGAATGTTTACAATATCCTTCTCTAGTTTCGTCTTCTTGGAATTTACAAATCTGCGAGGAAAAAGTAGAGAGGAACATAAGTAGGAATACGAGTTTTAGAGTTCGAAATAGGTACCTCAGAAGTTTGGGGAAACTCATCACTTTTTTCCTCCAAAACCGGCTCCTTTGGAGCTTCTTCTTTACCCGAATCAGTAAATTCGGGTTGCATAAGTTGTGTACCACTTCTCAACGTAATAACATTGACACCCTCTTTTAGGTTAATAAGTTGAGAAGGGAGTTTCCCACCATTTTTTTTCTTCAAGTGATTTAACTCAATAGCCATAGGACCAACTTGAGTTTGCAAATCCTTAACCGTACTCTTTGTTCTTTGCATAAAAGATTTCAGCTACTCTTCCATACTTGACCCCTAATTTTTAGGTTGTTGTGGTTGCTGAAATTGTTGTTGCGGTTGAAATTGTTGTTGCGGCTGAAATTGTTGTTGCGGTGGTTGAAATCCACTCGTACATTTGAAAGTAGGTTGTTGAGTCGCTCCTTGCTTGTTGGCATGGCTAAAATTGGCTAAGTGTTAGAGTAGGGATCATACCGTCTTTGTTGATTTGGAAAAATCACATTAGCGTGTTCATTGATGTCTTCATAAACTTGAGGAGGATTTGGTACAACTGCGGTTGTAATTTGTTGCATCGTTGCTGCCATGTTACCCATTTTTTGACGAAGTTCATCGACCTCGCTCACTTCATTCACTCTCCTAAGAAGTACATACGAACCACGACTCAAGAATTATTGTGATTTCGCTGCCATATTTTCAATCAACTCTCTAGCTTGTGTCATCGTCTTGTACACTAGTGCACCACCACCCGCAGCGTCAAGAAGATTTCTATTACTTGCTTGGAGACCTTCATAGAAGTATTGGATAATCATCGCGGCACTGAATTAGTGGTGAGGGTAGCTTGCCACCAATCTCTTGTACCGTTCCCAACACTCATACAATATCTCCCCCACATTTTTCTTCATTCCAAAAATCTCCTTGCGAATTTGATTAGCCTTTGATGTAGCAAAATATCTCTCTAGAAAGAGTTTCTTTAATCCATTCCATGTTGGGACACTTCCGGATAGAAAATAATACAACCATTCCTCGGCGATATCCAGCAAAGAAAATGGAAAAGCTTCTACATTGCACCATCCCCATTAGTGTCCGCAGGTAGCATGGCCATGACTATGGTGTGGAAGTCCATAAGATGCTTGTTTGGGTCTTCATTCACCATGTCATGAAACTTCGGTAACTCTTTAATCAACCCCGGCTTGATCTCGAAGGTTGGGTTAGTTTGGATACACCACTGTTGTGTATCAAGCTTGTGAGAAGCGAAGTCCTTGAGCGTACAATCACCCATTGCTTCTTGTTCTTGTTGTTCAAATGGAACATCTCGTTCTACCTCTGGTTCTCGAACTTCTTCTTCTACTTCCAATTCTAGTTCTTTAATCTCGTCCAGCCTTTCTTTGAGTATTCTTCCTCTACGAGTAGTTATCCCACACCTTGGATACTTCCAATTTTTGGGAGTCAGGGATTATGGTACCTGAAAAAAAATTCTCACAGCTAAGTCAGAAAGATGAGACAAAAATCTAAAAACAAATATGAAAGCAGAAACTAAAACTAAGTAACAAACCGATGCCTTTCCGGCAGCGGCGCCAAAATTTGATTGCTGTCATATGCGTCGAAAATAAATTCACTTTCTTAAGTATGTGATAAGAAATGGTTCGTTCCACGGGAGGCTTTTATTGTTAAGCAATTTTAGTTTCTTAGTAACCAGGGGGGATTTTGAGAATTTTTTTCTAGCAGTTAGAAAGCAAACAAATAAATTGAAATAATCAATAAGAGGAAGATATTGGTCAAAAGATTGTATCATTCACAAACATGTATTCTCATCAACGATTAGAATTGGTATTCGAATATTTCATTCATTAAGAGTCTAGGATATCTTGATCGCAAGAATATCCCGCTAATTTCCAGATTTCATCACAATTCACAAACACTAAAATATGCACATGTGAATTCTCCCTAGAAAGCACTAAGTTCTATAAAATAAGACTAATCAATGTAATCGAACATGTAAAAGCACTGATCCGATTTAACAAAGACTATGATTCATATGTGACTAAAAAGACGTATCACTACAAGTAATAACCACACTATGCTACTTATATCCAAGAATTGACAATTTGTACGTATTGAAAACCCTAATATAGCGATAGACATCGATTGATTCCGGACTCAACCAAACAAACTTTCAAATCATGCAACAATATAAATAAATAATGAATCATAAACAATGAAATTGAGACAAAACTAATTCATGGTAGAAAATATCATGTTGTGAAATCAACTTAACCCTTAACCAATAATAGGTGAAATTAGCTCCTCGTAGCTATGGAGTTCATCAACATATTAAATGAATAATAAGATGAAAAATAACCAAAGAAACCCCTGGAAATATCCGGATCTCTCCAAAATTTCCCAGTAGAATAGAATACGTGATACCCCTTCCAAGTTGTGGAAGTCTTTCTTTTATAATCTTCTTCTTTCTAAAACTAGGTCAAGTTTTCAAAACCCAAAGCTCATATGATTCACCAAGCCATATGTGAAAACACCCATGTAAAAAATATGCTCAAAAAGTGTTGCCGTGAGTCCCAAAAGTTGGCCGGAAACTTACCGGAACAGATATCGGGAAATAACTCAAGTGGACGGAAAAGGCAGACCGGTCAAATCTTAGTCAACTGAGTCAAGTCGGTCAAGGTCATACCGAGTGGGGATGAGTCGGGACTGGGTTAGAGAGGCGAGTCGGTGAGGTGAGTCAGCTGGCTAGTCAGACAAGTCGGATCCGAGTCACCTTGGCCTAGGCCATTTGAAGTTTGCACATGCCATAACCCAATGATGCGCCTTCATGGCCCTTCACCAAGGTATTTCCTGCAACTTATCTCAGTTTATGTTGCAACTGGCATAACCCATTCTCTGCAATCTTTAGATTCTTTACCACCTCTTCTGTCATCTAATCACTGCAGCTGTAAACCACCCGTTCCAACTGCAATCTATTTCCTCCATTCACTTCACCTGTAATTATGTCACAGCTGCAGCAACAACCAATTCAAACACCAAGTCACTGCAGAGTCTGCAGACAATCACCCGTACTATCTTCTTCTCTCACTATTACTTCCATGCAATGCATTTAAATCACACATACAACACCGTAAATCCATTCTGTAGCTTTTGCTGCAATTCACCAACTCGGCTCACTACCCATCTCATTCACAGGTCAAGTTCCCTTCCCATCTCCAATTGCACACTTCAACAGCACATCCTGTCCTTCATTCCAGCATACTGCATCATCACCACTCCATTAGATCCCATCAATACACAGCTATTTCCCTTTATTAGAATCCATGACCTGCAGCGGCTGCTTGCAACCTCAGCTCTTCCTCAGTCGAACCACATCTGTAACACTCTCTAGACCGTTGTGACCATCACATATTCCATCTCCTACCAACTGACACCAGCATAACCACCTGAAAATTCTTCATTTTAGTTATCTCATAATCTCCCAGCACCATCACACCATCAGCTCCAACTCATTTCTGTAATACAATCACCAAGCACCAACTACAACCAGCACTGTTCCTGCAACAGTTCATCATGACCTGTACAGCTGCAACCAACTGAATATGTGCTTCACAAACACATCCCATACATTCTCTGAAACTCAACTCATTTATTCTCAATCTCCATTCCATTCTCAGCACCAAGAAAAGCCTAGCAAACCCAGTTTTAATTTCAACCCCACTGCAGCTTCAACTCTACCTGAACTTCATATACCACCAGCAGCAGCTACTAACAAAATCACCAACAGCTCTTGTTCTTGTTCTCGATCCCGATCTGAAAAAACTACATGGTTTCGTAATAACCTAATCTCATGGCCACTGAAACACTTAAATCGGCCCCAAATTCACACCACAGACTCTTAATTCTTTATTGAACTCAGCCATTGTCAAACCCTAATTCCATTCTTAACAGCAGCACAACCATTTCCACCTCAAATTACAATAAACCCATCTAACGATTCTTCTTCATCTTTCGATTTGTAGCTCAGGAAACCCTAATCTTCTTCTCCATCTCAGATACAATCTGATTTTCTCTGTTCTAAACTTGGACTCACCGACCATCTCTAATTACTCTAACAACAGCTGTGTCTTCTCTGTAACTTTCTACCAAAATCATCCACGATCCATTTCTTCTTTTCACTCAAATCTCAGAGAAGTTGCGCCTCCATTTTCTCTCGTCTCTGAATTGTAGAAGGAAATGACTGAAGGGAGAAAAACACTTCTCCTTTTCAAGGCTTGGTAATGATTGGAATTACTCAAGACACTCATTCTCCAGATACAGGCAGCCAATCTGGGGCGCCCATTATTTTATATTTCTAACTCCAGCTGGTAGCCTCTCATCCTCAAATGAGCTCCCGATATCACGTGCCCCTGAAATGGTGATGTTTCCCTTTCTGGCCTATTTTTTATTCTTTTAGTCCAGATAACTCCAAAGTACCTAATAAACTCAAAAGTACACATAAGATACACAATCCATAAGAAAATAATCAAAGAAAGCATAAACAATAAATAAATATCAAGGTGTTTTTGACACCTATCACTTCACGACTTCCACTACTTATGAGGAAATAATAAGTGTTCGCAACTACTATAAATAAGCGCCTTTGCTTATTTAGAAGGATATAACAATATTATCATTCTCAAGCTTTGCTTCCTTCATAGTTCGACAACATCACACTCAATAATTCAATCACCACTGATTTCCTTAACTTTCTTTGCTTTCCCTCCTCTAAGATCAACCCATCTTCTCTCTTTGTAATCGAAGCAAAATGTGAACGACGAATTTCTCGGTTATGATCGTTTTGTACGATTTTGATTTCGAACCTAAAGAAAGTACTTCGAAAGTACATTGTTTTACCTAGGAGTAATTTTTGGGTATTAACAATTGGCGATCAGAGCTGGAGATCAACCTCTCGGCTACAAAATCAAGTCTTCAGCCGTCTGAAAATAAGGTGGATCTTAGATATAGATCTAGTTCGGTCATTAACATCAATTTTGGTCCAGCAACCACTCTCAATTTCGGCGACATTAGTAGTGGTTTGCCAGAAACCATTCTTCAAAACACCGCCCTAGGAACACCAATACTTCTGTTTCAATGCATGCTGCTGGAAACGCCATGGATGGCCAAGCACCACTAAGCTCTTATATCTAATGAAAATAAAAGAAAAACTTGCTAAAATACAAGTAGGCACGACTACCGCCCAGAAGAAGAACCTCACATATCTGAAGGCACTCACGGAGCAGATATCACCAGAACAACGCCAACTCCAGACGGAGTCATCCAAGAATGCCTCCAAGTCTATTGCTGGTAAAGGATCCTACAAAATCGTTAAAAAAAAGTTTAATCTCCATTTCACCGGCAACAACCTCTCAGTCTACTTGAGATGCAGAAGATTCTATACTAAGGGGTACCTCTCTCCTCCCCACTTGTTGCACAAAGAGGTATGGAATACTCAGTAACATGTTTCTCAATTCCTATAATCATCATAAGGCCATTAGAAGAAAAATATTGCATCGCCATATCATCTCTAACTCCATGAGATGTCCAAGAAATCAGCAACAACTGCTTCTATAAAATAAAATAATTAATAAAATAAAATAAAATAAATTCTCATTAGTAACCAAGTCGATATGGCAAATGCTCTGAAAGAGGTCATCACCATTATCAAGAAAATCACGGAGAAAACGATTAGAGAGTGAATCCATCTCTAGATAGAGCGGACCAGCACTCCTAACGCTACTAACGTTAATACATTCATAATCAACATTCGACGCGATGACAATATCCTCATTCAAATAAAGAAACCAAGGATCTAACAATCAAACTTCACCATTCATAAGGTACAAGGGAGACCAGTACCACTACTATTTTTTGGCCATGACTGTCCACTACCACAGCAGCAGTAATAGTCATGTAGATCAAGACTATGACATGGTTATCAGACGTTCGTGAATACACATCAACAAGGAAAAACTTGAAGCACCTCTGCAGAATCGTCATTAAGGGACCCATCTGTATGCGTCAACAAGCCAGTGTGCTTTAAAGATTTTTCACCTTTAGAACATCACCAAGCAGCGAATCTGGATGCTACAACTGCTTATAGGAGAGTGATGCCGACACCCGTGGATTTTTCCTTCAAGTAAGTCTTGTTCAATAACTCTTTTTGCAACTGGATGTCCCATGTCCCATCAAGTCTTGGGGACATGACCCGAGTATCAACCCTATTGCGACTTGACGATGTGAACGTAGAGCTGCTCATTTCAAAAGTTTATCAACTGGTAGGGGTACCAAGATACACCACCAACTTTTTCGTACGCAACTTGTATGGACTAAACCAAATACAATTCCTAGATTTAAAACTTAATGAATCTCAATCAGGAATTATATCAAGAGTTTATATCTGTTATGTGAACCTGATTATACCGTGAGAGTACTTGGACGATACCAAAGATCAATATCCAAGAACAATCAAGTCATATTCAACAATTAAGATGAATGTATATACTTTTATTGATTTTATGTACAACCTTTGATATTTTAATATATAAATAAACAATACAATACAATACGGAAAAGAATTAACACTGACACGAGGAAACCGTAAATGTAGAAAACCCACGGGACCTAGTCCAGACTTGAACAACAAACTGTATTAAGCCGCTACAGACTCTAGCCTAAGATCAAAATTTTGGACTGGAATGTAGTTGATACCGAATCCACCGTCACAGTAATTCACTTATAGTCGCACTCCTTACGCCTCTTGAATCTCGCAAGACTGTGCAGTTGATTCCCTTAGTTGAGTTCCTTTATAGCGTAAGAGTTGCTTCAACCTAAGTGAAGACATTAAACCAATCTTCCTCCCACTGAAAAGCCTATATGTGATTTCTGTTATGATCGTTAGATCTAGGTGAGATAGGAAATCGTTTGCAGTAGACTAGGTCTAGCAAACCTCAAAATCCGGCACTTACGACTCCCAAATAATAACCTAGATTTTTATTCACCTCACAATTAAAAGCTACTCCGATTTTAATAAAGAATCGTTATATAGGAATTCACTTGTGGAATCACAAAGTCTGAGATGAAGAACCTTGCGATTTTTATTAATCTTGCCTGATTGGGGTGAGACTCAACAATCAGTAGCAAGATCATGAAACACTAACTATCAAGATAAAGATAGTCGGACCTGGCTTCACGAATACCTAAGCGAAGTCTTTTTAGTCGCTAAACCTAAAAAGGTTTAAAGGAGAGGACGACTCTAGTTTACAACTAGGATACACAAGAAGAGTGTCGGGGATTCAAAAATCCCAGTTGCTTGAGGTTATCCTTTTATAGACTTTCAAGATCGAAGGTTGATTTAGATTTAAGCTAAGGTAGCTTTGGAATCAAGCAATCTTTTTACGCAGTTAGATGAGAATTCGACTTGAGATAAACACAACAAAATATACACACTGGTTAGGATGAACCATAACCAAACCGTGTATAATGACTTTTTCAAGAAAGGTTAGCCGAAATTAGCCAGACGAACTATAAGCTTAATCATTTTCATATAACACTTTTAGACTTTAATCTTGAGTCACAACCATAGGTTATAATGTGATCAAATATTTCTAGAAGTGTTTTTAGAGAGTTATTCAAATGCTTACTATATCATAGAAATATTTCCGATGCATCTGAAAATATTCGACTGGGTAAGTACGTGTACTTACTTTTACTTCGTGAGTTATTTTTGTCACAGTACATATACTGGGTACGTGTACCCTTAAGACAAAAACAGTTCAGGAACATTTGGTATCCATACTAGGTATGTATACCTTCCTGAGTTCACGAGTCAACAGAACTGTGTCCATACTTGGTATGAGTACCAAAGGTCGTTGCCGAACTATAGCTACGCCGGTACGTGTACTACGGCTCCGGACCTATAACAGTTACGCAACTACGTGAGTTGTCCTGTATCCAGATAGTAATTTTATATCTCTCTAATAATCGATTTGGAACATTCCCGATGAACATCAATGACACATATCACTGTTCCAGGCTATTTTCAAATGATTAACTTGAATCACGATTTAGGTAATAAAAAATAAATTGTTCTAACCAAATTCATCAAGTTTTGAAAAAATGTTCTTAAGCCTAGTCATTCATATTTCGAGAATAATTAACAAGATAAACTTGACTTGAAATTTCTATCAAGAATACAAAGCACAGTTTGGCTAACTTAGCCTAAATAAAGAATGGTCGGGATTTGTCTAGGAAGAAGATAAAAATCTACGGTTGTGGTTTGGTCAACTTAACAATTATAAATGTTTTATTAATTAGTGTCTCATTAATTGATTATAATAGTAGATTAATTAAAATTTTATTATAAATATCCTTTTAATGAGTCTCATAAATACATATTTTATTAATAATTAATTTTGCTAATTAAAAATCATAGTATTACTAAATGGTGGTAGTGGAAGAAGTAATGGGTGGTAGAAATGGTGGAAGGTGTTTGTGAGTGGTGGAGGCGGTAACATTACTGGTGGTGGAAGAAATAATGGCGGTGGTTGGTTTTATGGTGGTGGGTGTTGGTGAATAGTAGTGGATAATAATGATTTTGTGTCTTTATAAAATAGGCAATATTGTATTGTGAAAGATGTAGTTGGCTGTTTTTAGCACGACTGAAAAGGACAAAAACCAAATATTCGATGATGGTACCAGATCATATAAGAAAGTGTGATCATGACCGTTGGACAACCCAAATGGTATCCCTACTATATATGGTACCCGATCGAATAAATCGTGGTTTTTAGTGTTAAAATAAAATTGATTACAATATAAAAGAGAATATGACAAAAAAAAAGTAATGGAATAAATTAATTGACAACTTAAGTTTGTTTAGTCTAAACTTTATACATGACGGTTGTGATTAAAAATTAAAAGCACGCCGAACTGCGGGGATGTCAGCGGTGGAGGAAGGAAGTGGCATCAGGTGATTTTGTGGTGGTGGTAGGTGACGGTGAGTATAATATATTATGTTAAGTGTCGCCACAAACCGGTTAACATTATAAAGCAAAAGAGATGTGGTTGATCGTTTTAATGATAAAATAAATTCGGTTAAAATACATGAAAATTAAAAAAATACTAGAATTTCATGTTATATAATCGCTGCAAACAAACGGTTTGAATCGAAATCAGTACACAATAAAATAACTTATTGTTGAGTCGTATAGTTACGGCACGGGTTATATCCTATCTGGGTGATCTTTTTCTCCGTTTTTTTGTTCTGTATTATAAAGCAAAGTTGACCGAAGTTCGTCAACATAAAGAGCGAACTTGATTTTCCCTCCCAATTGATAAATCAATGGTTGTGGTCGTAACTATGAATACGCCCTTTAATTAAGAAATAATGCATTATGTGTTCCCTTTTTCCCATCTCAAAATCCAGAAGCAAAAGCCAGAACCAAAGCGAAAAATTTGATCGACTGAAAATAATAAACCTACATTCCCATAAAACTAAACAATTGATTCTGTCACTCACATCTGATAGGAGAAGTGGATTAAAAAAACTTTAATTCTCCACTTTTGTGCAAACCTAAATCAGAAATATATTTGGGAAGGTGACATAGACTATAGAGACAAAAGAACTTAAATGCAAGAACATACTTTCGCTCAGCCTTGTTTCCTTGATGATTTGGTATCATCCTCAAAATATTTGATATTTGTCTTAATTTATCAATTGTTTTTCGTATCGTGCTCAAGATTTGTTTAGGGAGAAGACAAATCAAAGGTTCTTTACGTAAGTGTTTATAAGTGACTGTATGATTGAAAGTTAGAAATTCATCTAACGGTCTTAATGTTTGATTGTGTGCATCATCATTGTCTCATAAATTACACATAATAAATATTTCATTAATCCCTCATAATAAATGTCTTATTAATTATCATAATAAATATATACTCCCACTAAACAACTTTGTTAATAACTACATCAATAGATATTAGGGATGATCAGGGTGGTATTTGTGAGTGGTGGTGCATGGAGCCAGTGGCAATAATGATGCTGGTGGAAAAGTTAATGGTAATGGGTGGTTCTGGTGGTGGTACTGCAGATGGTCAATGTAATAGTGTGCAATGTTTATTCAGGGCCGCTATGATACAAACAACACCATATTATGGAAGTTTTGCTTGAATTTTTTTAATGTTAAAATAAGCTCGGTTATTATACAAAGAAAAAAAATGGAGAATAATTGTGACTTTATATAATACGAATGAATGACATTAGTCAAATATAATTGACATAAGTTTTCTTACTTATTTTCGAAGTCGTACCATTACGGCACGGGTCAAGTTCTAGTTTTACAATACGTTAAAGTCCACTTAGTCATGCGACTTAGTTTCATAAATAGTTAGGTGAAAACTTGAGTAATAGGTTGGTTCAGTCTTCACATACCTTTTGTCGATAAAGTTCTCCAAATGTCTTTAGTTGATCTTCGCCTTCAAACGATAGAACGCATTGATGTCTGATACTTAACTACACATTTCTAATCTTAATCCTAGACTTGACTAAATGTAGACTAGAAATCAAGATATAGTTTTGATCAACTAAATTTGACAACAAGCTTGAGATAGAAACACTTGTGAGTTCGATCGATAAATTCTCTAATAATCTCCCCTTTGTCAATTTTACTGACAAAACTATGAATACACATGGATTTAAAAAAATAAAAGCTTTAAAACTCCAGAATTCATCATGCTTGATTTCCTTGGTTCTCCAACTTCTTGAATTCTTCGTTACTTCAAGATCCCTAATGATTTTGAACGTGTTCAACTTAGCATCGTTGTTGTTGAAGATCCGGGGAGATAACAACTTTGAAAACAAATATTTTTAATCGTTGTTATACAAAAACATAGTATTATTATCTTCTCCAAAGTTCAATTGTATCACAACTTCGAAGTAATACTATGGTGATATAGTTCTCTCCCTTAATTAATATCCATATGTATGTAGTACGAAACTACTAATTAATTTTCCCCCTTTTTATCAATAAAAATTGGCAAAGGTACAAAAAATATGGGGACGTAATGAATTCTAACAAAAGATAATTCAAGACTAAAGAAACACATGTCAACTTTTATTTAGATGATATCACAGAGTAAAAATACTTAGTGTCTTCATCCAGGGGGTATTAAGATATAAGCATCCCATATATGTTCCACATTCACTCTCCCCACAAGGATATATCAATTAAGCTCAAGTTTAAAAATAAATCTCCCCCATTAAATGTCATTTCCAAGAGAACTACATGAGTGACCTTAATTTAATGAAATAAAAGGATTTTTTTTTTGGATGTTAACAAATCACATGGACTTGTATCCAAAAACATCGACATAAATTAATCTCAATGCCAATTATGAATAAACAGATAAGTTAAACGATATGACTCAACATAAGAGAAATCTTACGGAGTTGTGTCATAGTCATATGTTTTCCCATAGTACTACTTGGGTGTGCCCCTTATAATTATTAGTGATAGGGTAGTTGCTTAGCCGGTCAGATAGTGACGCGTGTCATTTATCTGTTCGTGGTTGTTAGGTTAATCATTTACTTTAGATGTGTAAGAACAACTGCCTTATCTCTTAATGAAAAATATCTGAAGTTTATAGCAGAGGATGAGTTCATTAGGAACCCATATTTACTTATTCTATCTCGATCTTCATTTCTATGTACTGAGAACAGTACATTTGGCATCAGAGCCAACCCATTTTTTTTCCAATGGGTGCTTCCGATATCAAAACGGTTAAGGATGTTCTGGATCTGGTTCAACGGAATCTGGCAAGCTCTGAAGATCGATTCACTACTTTGGAAGACAAGCTTCTTCAAAAACAGCAGAAGGCTGATTCCAATCTTACTATGATTAACAAGCGGTTCGATGAAATTCTATCTCGTTTACCTTCACCATCTAGATCCAAGGATGATTCTGGTGGGAAAAACGGCGAAGAACATCCTCTAATCTTTGGTACTTTCACTCAGGGTGGAACTCAACATCACTGTAATCGCGTTCCAAAACTCGGTTTCCCTCGATTCGATGGCGACAACCCTCGTTGTTGGATCCATAAATGTGACCGATATTTTTTCCTTCACAACATTGATGAGTCGCGTTGTATGGATATAAAAGCTATCTATTTGGACGTCAAGTCTGATAAATGGTTTCTCAATTTTCAGGTTGGTAGAGCTCGTATCACTTGGTATGAATTTGCTCATGGTATTTTTTCTCGATTCGAAAATCCAGTTGAAGAAAATTTTATTGGTAGTTTTAATAAATTGGTTCAACTTAATTCCGTAGAGGAATATTTTGAGGAATTTAAAGCTCTTAAAGCTCTTATGCTTGCTAACAATCCTTCTTTAAGTGAACATTATTTCATCATGAGTTTTATTAGTGGGTTGAAAGAGGAATTACGAAATTCTGTTGCTATGTTTTACCCAAAGTCACTTACACAAGCTTTTTCTTTAGCTAGAATGGAGGAGCAGAAATGTCAATCTATTTCTTCTAAGAGTATTAAACCATCATCCAGTTATTTCACAGCCTCTAGAGCTTTCTCTACTTCCAGTTTTCCTCCTAAACCAATTTCAACTTCTTACACTACTTCTAAGTCAACTCCTACCACTCCAAAAGCTTACTCACCCACACCCCTTAAACCTGCATCAGCTAACCCAATTATTAAGCGCCTTACTCAAGACCAAATGCGCATTCACAGAGATAAGAGCCTTTGTTATAATTGTGATGAAGTTTACTCAACGAGTTACAGGTGTAAAGTTAGACAACAACTATTTATGGTACAAGCTGAGAATTCTGACTCCCAAGAACAAGATCATGATGAAGAAGTTTTTGAAGAGTCTGTGGACTCCCCAATTGACTCTGACATGGAGATTTCTCTTCATGCCATCACTGGTACTGTTACAGGTGACACTATAAGAATCCCTGGTCTTCTTAAGAGTAAGTCAATTTCTATTCTTATTGATACTGGCAGCACAACTAGCTTTTTGGATTGTTCTTTGGCCACTAAGCTCAAATGCAGGGTAGAGCAAACTGCACCAATGCTAGTCACTGTTGCTAATGGTGAGAAAACTATGAGTACTGGTATTTGTTCTAAGCTTCATTGGAGTATGCAAGGTTATCACTTCACTGAAGATTTAATATTACTTACACTGGGGGGTTGTGATATGGTTTTAGGTGCTAATTGGCTTAAGAAATTAGGTGATATTGTATCTAACTTTCCTAAACTCAGTGTTTCTTTTCTTCATCTGGGTCATCACATTACATTGCAAGGTACTACCACCTCTCCTTCTCTCCTAATGATGAGTGGTTCTGTTGTAAAGAAGTTTTTAGAAAAAACCACACATGGGCTAATTGGTCACCTTTTTTCTGTCACATCCTCACCTATACCACCTCCAGTGCCACCTCCAATATTACCACTTCTGTCTGAATTTAATGATATATTTGCTGAGCCATCTTCTTTACCTCCTCACAGAACTTTAGACCATTCTATTCCATTAAAACCTGGTGCTCAACCTCCCAATCAAATACCATATAGATGCCTTATCATTTACTTTAAATGTGTAAGAACATCTGCCTTATCTCTTAATGAAAAATATCTGAAGTTTATAGCAGAGGCTGAGTTCATTAGGAACCCAGATTTACTTATTCTATTCGATCTTCATTTCTATGTACCGAGAACAGTACAAGTTGATCATGCAGTAATTTCACAAAAGTGTGACCATGGAGAGATCAATCAATATTGCGAAAAATTCTCACAAAATATATTCTGCCTTTAGTCAGTAAATTGATAGACGCATTTATGTGTATAAAATGATCTCAATTGTATGTATTGTTAGTGCTCTATTTTGTATTTATTATGGCTTTTTGTGTCTTTGTAGGTGTTTTTGGAGAAATATACTTGTGCGGAGAAATTAGATCTAAAAGTGGTATTTGGACCCCCGGGAGAAAATTAAAGGCACCCTGAAAATATGTTGGAGGCACCCAAGAAAAGTTATAAAGGCACCTGGGAGTTTTGCTATTTATACCCCCATAAATTACTAAGGGGTACCCATTGCTATTCGCACCCCTACTTTGGTTAGGGGGTGGCCTTTCTTCTTCAGTTCAAATTTGAATTTGGCGGTAAAAATGAATTAGTTGTAGGCGAAGTTTCTGGTGAAAGATTGGTAGAGTTTTGAGGAGACTGTTTCGTGGATTTTGATTGGTTTGGACCTACTACGGAATGGTATACCTCTTATATTCGGAAAAACAGGGATTTTGCATGGAGTTTTCTATATACTGAAAAGAAGATAGGGGAATATTACTCGAGCAATTGTGAAAATTGGTTTTTAATGCAAGATTAAACTCTTACCTAATTAACAAGGCTGTGTGCGTGTTTGAGAACCAGAAGAAAGAAAGAAACCTCGTTATATTTGGCGATTTCATAAAACAGGGAAATATGAGAGTATCGGGTTTCTTTTTGACTTATTCTTGGAAATTACGTATGAAAGGAGGGAGGATATCTTCTCTACAAGATCCAGCGTTATCTTTAGAAGTGTTTGTATAAAAGAGGGAGAGCAAAGACACGTGAAAGAGAGTTTAAAAAGGAAATAAAGTCCGAGACTTTCTGTGTAAGGAAAGGAAGAAATTCTCAAGTTATTATCGCACCTGTTGTGTATAAAAAGGTTTGGAGGGAGTCAGAATAAAGTATCGGGACTTTGGGGTAAAGCATAGAAGAAGTCGGAGTTGCAGAGAATTTTCTCTGCTGGTGCAGCGAAGAAGAAGAAGGGTTTTAGTCGACACATACACAGTGTCGTTCTCAAGAACACTCTGTCGTAGAAAACCGTGGTGTAGTAGCGGTGCTTGCCAAAGACCTTCAGCAACTACAGAGATACCTTTAGCAACGATTCTCCGTAACAGTGACGTCTGTAACACTTCTGCAGCGTTACAAATTCCTGTGTTATATAATTTTCTCCAATAAAAACACCTTTTGAGCCATGTTTCTATCTTTTGAGCGTGGTTCAAACCTAATGAGCTAAACCCCATCACTGAGACAACGGAGGAAGTTGTATTTCATCCATGTGGTAATTTAGTTAATTCTTTATTTACTTTTTGCACCGATTTTAATTGAATTAAGATTTCTATTAATTACATGTGACTTTGTTTGATGGAGCATGCTTAGTCCCAAGGATTCTTGATGCTCCATGCTTATAATTTGTACGTAATATTTTATGAAATCTACCTTTGGCAAATAAACAAAGTTGATATTTCTTTTGTTTGAGCTATGATAGCCTAGGATTAATTTCTGAACCACTTGAATATGAAAACAGTGAAATCCTGAGTCCCAGTAAATTCTCCATCTTGACAACTTTTGTATATATTTTATTATCTTTATTATTTTTGTTTATTAAGTCTTAAAATCAATCTCAACAAGTCCGAGTTGAACGAATCTTTACTTACCACTTCAAAACTACATCATAAATCCATAAAGACTTAATACATTTAACTTTTGAGCATATGTGAGATATCAGTTCAATTCACAAAACGCAAAGGACATATATATCTATAAGACTTTGCAATACATATAACCAATAACGATTAAATACTGCAAGTTCGTCTTCAAAAAACTTTATAATTTAAATAAATAAACCTAAAAACATGCAGGATGAAAATCGTTGGAAATAGCTTGTGTACTCACAATATATGCTATACCAAACCCTAATTATCCTTCTCGAACACAAGAATATACTCTCACAAGAAGTTTCCTAGTACTTAAAATTCTTAAAGAATTCTTTATCATCTCCGAACTCTTTATCAATAACATGCATCAGATTATACGGTTCGTAAATAAGAGTGTTGACTCCTCAGAACTTTTTGGCTGTTGTTTGACAAGTGCTTCTTGTATCTCGAGTGATTTTCGCAAAATAGCTGTAAGTCCCTGCACCTCCATCTTGGTTTTCTTAAGTTCTTCGAGAATAGTTGCAAACCTTTGATGATTTGAGCGCTCAGCTCTAGGTTTCTTCATATTCTTGCTTTTCCTTTTAAGATATGAATCATAAGGATAAGATATCTCTTGTTCCTTCCTAGTTATGAGAACATCAACATCCATGGGAACATGGATTTCACCAGAAGGTATTATGCTTGGAGTCTCCATAATTCGTAAGAATAAAACGATTTGTGGAAACACAAATATATATTTCTCAACAAGCAAACTTCTTTCAAAAGAGATACGAGTCTTGAAGAAGAATATATTTACCATGCAGGGTTACATAACAATAAGATATAGTTCATGTATTAGAATAATATATAAAATATAGAAGAGTAAAAGGCCACTTTTATCCTTCCTTAAGTTTCTACATAGTTCAAACTTTTCAATACCATTACTTGAGATATAGGTTAACATTAATATGTTGGTTAAGTAAAAAAAACTTTTGTTGATTCATGCCATTCTTGAACATATCGAATCATTGATACCCACATACAATATACAGTGGTGGCATCAGGTTATAGATTTATAAATGATGCCATAAGAAATAACTTTAGATGGAGCAAGGCTCGACAACAAAATGTCATTATTCTCTTAAAGAGATGACGATACTTTTGTAAAGAGTTTCATCCGCATCAAAGAACATTGAAAGATGGAAATCCAAGTAACAATATTCAAGTTTGACCTAAAATCCCTAATATGCACAGTTCTGGTCTCTTTTAAGGGCACATGAGATAAGATGCAGTTTTCAACACAATAAAGTTGTGTTGAGGTGAGCAGTAGTGTGCTCACCACTAGGTTCCTGCATGGAATTTGTAATACCCTTCTTTATGGAAAATTCAGACCTGACTCTTCTCTTATTTTGCGATTTTACCTTTTTCTTTGAAATATTCAATCTTTTAGGAGAAGAAGAGTTAACTTTACGTACCTCAGGATTGGACTTTTGAACAAGTTTAAGTACATTTGCCAAGATTTTTGTTAGAGGGAGAGCAAAAACAGATCTGAGGAGAGCAAAAATCATGCTCAACTCAGTAACTGGGATCGATTTCAATCATTCTTATGAGTTAGACGAAATTAACCTTGCTAAACGCAACACCCAATCTTTGCACACGAAAAATTATATGACCTATCCCATAGCACACTTATCCCACTGCCTGCCACCACCACAATTTTTATAGTTGAACGACTCATAGCATATATTCTAATACAATCAATGATATCAATATAGAATCAACCGCACAAACTCTATCATCCTCCGGAAGCTGCTACTGTAAAGCTTTACCAATCGCACAAGCTGCTATCTTCAAATAAGTCAATTTTTTTCTATTATCTTTAATCACCCTTCACTGGAAGGATTTAGAAGAATCTTTAGAATGATACAAAAATCGATCAAAGAATGTCATATTGATATTAAATTGAATAACAGAGTGTCATCAATAACATATCACAATCTCTTGATAATTTGGTAAACAACTTGGAATAAAATGCAATGATGATTTGGAATCTTTAAGCAGGGATATGAATGATAACTAAACTTGCACTATAAATCTTAATAATATTAATCAAGTTAGTTTTGTTTTAAACTCGCACCTGATCAAACGTTTTTAGATGCAATGGTAATGCTTTTTAGCCCAAATTCTTAAGGCGAGAAAGATATTGCTAAAGAAATCATATGTGTTAGAGCATTGCTCGGTCGAACTCACAAGTGTTGCCATCTCAATTTTGTTGTATATCTTGATTTTTAGTCTACAATTAGTTAAGTCTCGGATTAGGATAGAATATGTAGTTGATAAACGGATATCATGGCAGTCATCATTGCGTTCTACCGTTTGAAGGCGAAGATTAACCGAAGATTTTGGAGAACTTATTCAACAAAAGGTAAATCAAGACTGAACCACCTATATCTCAAGTTATATCCATCTTTCTATATACATCTTTCGTGAATCGAGTTGATATTTCATATATGCTCAGAAGTTAACTCTATTATGTTTTTTTATAAACTGAAAATAGAAAAAACTATTTGAGAATTTTTCTAGCAGTATTGATCTACTTGTGATCACACTTTTGTGTTATTACTGCATCATACACTCCGTAATATTTTCTTATGTTGAGACATACCGATTAAAATTATCTCTTTGTTCATAACTGGCGTTGAGATTAATTTAAATCGATATTCAGTATACAAATCTGTGTGATTTGTTGATGTCCGACAAAATCCTTCTTTTTCATAAGAAAGGTCACTCATGTTGTTCTCTTAGGAATGACATCAAATGGGGTAGAGTTCTTAAATGAACTTGTGTTTAATTGCTATATCTTTGTGGGGTGTGTGGCTATGGAATTTACATGGCATGCTAGTATCTTAAATCTCCTAGATTAGCGCTAAGTATTTATTACTATGTGATATCATCTAAATAAAGTGGGTTAATTGGCTTTTGATACTCGCATTTTGTCCAAAGTTAGCGTTTGGTCTAATATTTGTCCAACTTTGCATTTGGTACTTGGAAATGACGTTGATTGTCTTTGATTATTTTTTATTCAAAATTACAGAATAAATATTATAAGTTACGAATATGCCCCTGGTGTGGGCCTCTGATCCGAGGTCAAGATTTAAGATATCCTCACCCTAATTTTCCGCATGTTCTCCTTCCAAGAATACTACTGCATCTTAGAACCACCGTTGATGAATATATCAAAGGTAAAAAATCAACTGAGTTAACTGATAGACGCATTTATGCGTCTAATATGTCTCTATTGTATGTATTGTTAGTGCTCAATTTTGTATTTATTGTGTTCTTTTATGTCTTTGTAGGAATTTTTAGAGAAATAAGCCCTTGCGGCGAAATGGGCTCAAAAAGCAGTGTTTTACACCCCGGAGAAATGTATCGTAGGCACCCCAGAAATGCACCGGAAGCATCCCAGAAATGTCCTGGAGGAACACATAAAAATTACTATTTCCACCCAAAAATTACTATTTCCACCCAATTGCTATTCGCACCCAAGCTCTGGTTAAGGGGCATCCATCTTCTCTTTAAATTCAAAAACAACTTTTTGGCGGGAAAAATATATTCAAAAATGGCAGATTTGTGATCGAGAAAATGAAGGCGTTTTAGTGCGATTCATCGCTGAAATTTGGTGGGAAGTTGTGATATGGGATAGGGAACACATTGTGGGCATCAGATTCGATCGGAATTGGCTGGAAATCCTGGTTTGAGTCACGAGCTCAAAACAGAGCAACGTGTCCTGTAACACGAGTTTGATTGTGTGTTTGCCATGCATGAAGTGTTTTGGAGGAGTTCGATGACTTCAGAGGCGTGGGGAAGGTTAACTAGAGCGTGCAGGATCAAAGTTTACGTGTGTAGAAGCCAAAAATGGAAATTATTGTTAAATATGGGCAGCGAGCAATGACGGGATTAATGGGAGATTATACAGTGTTATGGTCGGATATTTTTGTTCTAAAACACTATAAATACAAGGCTAAAGAGTTTAGAAGAGTTGGAGCACGGGATTGGGAGAGATTTAGAGCCGAGAGAATCACCAGAAGAGTCGACAGAGAAAAAATTTTGCTGTTGTCAAAGGAAGAACACGAAGAACATTGTACAGTCTCAGAAAGTCGTTGATTAGTTTCGCATATTTGCGACAATTCTCAGTTCCTTTCCCGCGACGAGCTTACAGCACTTCTGAAGTGTCGTTCTTCCCTATGCTTCCTGTGTGTCGCAAAGGACAGTCTTAAAACGATTTCTTTTTATTTCATCATTTGTACTCAACTTTTGAGCATTAATAAAAACTTTTGAGTATTTTTCCAACATGATGAGAGGCTAAATTCTTGGTGATTGAGGCAATGGAGGATCTATTCACTCATGTTTGATTGGTAATATTTTTATTTATAATTTCTTTAATTATTTACTTTATTTAATTCACTTGGATAAATATAAAAAAAAAGGATAAAATGGTTTTCTTAATTAGTTGTGAATCAGATTGATGTTTTATGCTTAGAATAATTCTTTGATAAGTCATGCTTAAGGATTACAACTTAATATTTGGACACCTTTTAAATTAAAAAGTGATTTAATAAGAAAAAGAGCTTAATAATAATTTCTGAAATATTATTTATAACCAACCAACTTGAAGTGGTAGTGAATCCTGAGCCTTAATCCTTCTAAAATCTTGACATTACTATCAAAAAATTAATTTCCTTTATTTATTTATTTATTTAAATCTAAAAAAAAGTTACCTTCACAAGTTCGAAAAGAACCCCTTTTACCACTATCTACAACAAATTTGAAAATACATCAAATTTTTGACGCCACCGACGCGGACCTGTGCTTAGGTAGAATTTTATTTTTTTAGGTTTATTATTTTATTTTTTAGAATTGTTTGTTCCTTTTTACGTTTCTTTTTGTCTTTATTTTGCAGGTTCAAAGTGAAAACCAAGGACTTGGAGAGGAAAAAGCTTAAAGCGAAAAGCGAAAAGAGAAGAAAAGAGGACAATTTTAGGATTTAATTTTTAATTCTTTTTGAGTGTGTGAGGAAAACTGTAAAAATTTTTTTTTTTTTTTTTCTTTTTGAACTTTAAATTGGACTGGACATTTAGACTTTAATTTTTAAACCCTACGGAAGGGTACCCTTAAATACAAACTGTGTGTAGGGAAGGACGGTGATTACAATATCACCTCGGCCCCTCGGGTTCGCACACGGCATAGGAGTCGTGGCCCGAGTCGACGACAACGGTTCATCCCCCGTCTGGTACGGGAGGTAAGTCCAATCGAAACACTCGCGAATCCTCTGCAAGCGGGTTTACTCTTTGCCTTAAGGTGAATATATGCTGAGGACTTGAATACGGCTGTTTTAAATTCCTAGTAAAGGGAAAGGCCTGGCCAATACAAGATAAGGGTTCGGATTTCATCACCTTTCTCTTCTTGCCCGCCTTAGGAAAACGAAACCAAACGCGATCCTAAGCCTAAAATTTTGACTAGAACGAGACCTATAGGGTAACGAGCTTAATGGGAAACTCGTTCGAAAAATATTGGTTGCTCTTTAAGCACACTTCAAAGTTCATGATGGTTTCTGTGAGTTGAATGCGTGACTTCGCCGCCTTCTAATGCGGTGAGGCCTTGGGTATCAAAGCTCTACTAAGCTTCCCTCGTCTCTATTCAACTTACTTTGACTCGGATTGATTCCAGAGGGGTTTGCTCAAATTGCAACGAATTCCCTTTCGAAAGATAGAAGCTGGTCTAGAAACAATCTAAGTGGAGCCATCATGCTTTTTGTTTGCTAGAATTTATAGGTTTGATTTGGTCGAGTCAGCCTTGTTTGTGATTGTGTAGAATTCCTCTGTAGTTTGTGTTTCCTCGGTGATGAATCCTTTTCAGGAGACGCCACCTGAGATGACGTTACGAGAATATATGTCTAGAAATTCTCGTTATCAAGAGACGTCTTCGGAAATGACTCTTGGTGAATATATGCGTGGGCAGCGATATATGGATACTCCAACTTTTATTGAGGAATCACCTCTAACGATCTATGAGAAATATTATAAACATAGACCATGTAGTTGGGAACAAAGCTTGAGAATTCGTGAATATCAAAATTATATTGTGATGATGATGAGGAGGAGGATGGTGATGATTATAATGATATTTCTAGTTCAAATCCAAATAATTTTAATAATTATTTACCTATTCAAAAGGACGAGGATTTGACTAGAAATACCCCCGTTTTAGACGATGATTACGAAACCGATGATGGTTTAGAGGAACCAGTTTATCTTGAGAGTACTGTTTTCGAGTCAAACGATTTAGAAACAATAGTCTTAGATGAACTCGTAGAGATTAGCGGGGATGAACCTGACTTAGAAAAATCAATCGCCCACTTTCAGGAATCTGATGACCTAGAAATTAGGGAGATTATGACCAGTCTACCTAGAGACGCCGAAAACTCTAAGTTTGGGGGTGATTATCATTCTCCATGTTCTTTAACTCTTACAAAAATCCCTCACGTGGGACTTGACATCAATGCCTCAACCATCTTACAAGACTATCTTCGTACTCGTTTTCCCGAACTTAATAATATTCAACACGAGTCTCAACTGTTAGAAACCCATCCTCTGGTTGATGAGGTTAGCCCAGGCAATAATACCAAGATTGACTTTGTTTTCCCACCAAAAACTTTTCTACCAATTGTGGGAACATATAAATTTCAGATGTGTCAATTATTAAGTTTTGAGACTAAACCTAATTACTTTAGGAGATTAGGGTCGACACATCTGTTTAAGGAAGACCACCACTCTCTTTGTGGTCAGCTGTGTAAGTCAAATCTGATTGACTTTAAGGATCCCCAGTTATTCAGGTTGTTATTATTTTTAATTGAGTTTTTCCAGACTTTTAAACCTGAACTGTTGGATCTTAGCTATGAGGAAGTGCATCCAATGAAAATTTTCTATCAAGATCCTTTCATAGAACCTGAACCTGAACCACAATGGGACATAGGTATCTTAATCAGGAAACTAGATAAGGGTATGCAGTACATGTTCATTTTCTTGGTTTGTTGCAGATTCCTTTTACTTGTGATAGCTCTATTTGGTTTCGATAACCCACAATTATTTCGGCTATTGCTATATGATTCGAGGTGATTAAACCTTTCTTAGTCTGGCTGAAGACTTTAAACTTAGCACTTCTTGGGAGGTAACCCAATCTCACGCAACACGGTAATATCCTTCCTTAACTCTTTTACTTCAAATAGTAATCGTTTCTCCTTGTTCATGTTTTTAATTTTATCTTTAGAACATTGAGGACAATGTTAGATTTAAGTTTGGGGGTATTGGGAGAAACTTTTTAGTTGCGTAATAAATAAACTCCAGAGCCTAGAAATTTACGCCTATTAAGGATAGCACTAACCAATCTAAGTGGATGGAAACATTTTTGTTTTAGGAGCTGAGGAACCAATCTGACTAGATGGAAACATCTATAGAGTCTATTCATAAAAGCACAGAGCTCAGGTGTTAGAATTAACATGATAGTTTCGCCATATCTCGTCGAGTCCTTTTCACTTTCTATTTTTAGTTTTCTTTTATTTCAAGTGATTTGGTGGGGCACACGATTCAAGTTGTTACCTTTGCTAGGGTGAAATAGAGTGACTGAGTTACCTTTTAAAAAAAAAAAAAAAAAAATTAGACCAGACCAGTAGACCAATCGGAATAAATACTAACACTTGGATAGCAATATGTGTGTGTTCTCCCTGTCTCCGTCGCCTAAACAAGCGTGGAATGCAGGATCCACGGGAATCACCATGTAATCTGCTGACAAGAAACATGCGCTTCGGTCCACAAGGTCCAATCATGTTGTTAGTTCTTAAATAAATGTGTGTTTAATAAAGTCGACCACTGGTACCCTTGTATATGCCAGTTGTGTTGACCTAGAGTTAGGATTATTAACCACTGGTTCCCTTGTATATGCCAGTGTGTTAATATTAGTCAGACCGGTATCTCAGTCATTTAGGTTAGGTTCATCTTGGCAGAGTCCTTCAGACAGATATGGGAAACACCGTTCGCTTTTCAACCATCTACATTTTTCTTTTTCCATCTTCTTAATCTTTTCATGTGATTAGTCTGACTCCGAGTATGATGTCCATCATGAAACTATCTTAGTAGAGCTCTGTCACTTATATGAATTTTAGTATGCTTGAGTGCAAACTCGTGTACAACAATTGGAATTTCGCATCAGGGTTCTTCCTCTTAGAGTCAATAATTGTATGCCAACCAAGGAGGTTCTTTAGTGCTTTCCAAGATTTTGCGTAGATAGCTAGGGTATGGAGTAAAGGTTTTGTGGGTACACCTCTGGTAAACCCTCCAGAGACAACACTCCTCCACTAGGGCCACCTAGGGGTTCAAATGATTTTCCTTTCTAGAATAAATTTGCTCGAGGACTAGCAAATAATAAGTTTGGGGGTGTTGATAGACGCATTTATGTGTCTAATATGTCTCTATTGTATGTATTGTTAGTGCTCAATTTTGTATTTATTGTGTTCTTTTATGTCTTTGTAGGAATTTTTAGAGAAATAAGCCCTTGCGGCGAAATGGGCTCAAAAAGCAGTGTTTTACACCCCGGAGAAATGTATCGTAGGCACCCCAGAAATGCACCGGAAGCATCCCAGAAATGTCCCGGAGGAACCCATAAAAATTCTATTTCCACCAAAAAATTACTATTTCCACCCAATTGCTATTCGCACCCAAGCTCTGGTTAAGGGGCATCCATCTTCTCTTTAAATTCAAAAACAGCTTTTTAGCGGGAAAAATATATTCAAAACTGGCAGATTTGTGATCGAGAAAATGAAGGTGTTTTAGTGCGATTCAATCGCTGAAATTTGGTGGGAAGTTGTGATATGGGATAGGGAACACATTGTGGGCATCAGATTCGATCGGAATTGGCTGGAAATCCTGGTTTGAGTCACGAGCTCAAAACAGAGCAACGTGTCCTGTAACACGAGTTTGATTGTGTGTTTGTCATGCATGGAGTGTTTTGGAGGAGTTCGATGACTTCGGAGGCGTGGGGAAGGTTAACTAGAGCGTGCAGGATCAAAGTTTACGTGTGTAGAAGCCAAAAATGGAAATTATTGTTAAATATGGGCAGCGAGCAATGACGGGATTAATGGGAGATTATACGGTGTTATGGTCGGATATTTTTGTTCTAAAACACTATAATACAAGGCTAAAGAGTTTAGAAGAGTTGGAGCACGGGATTGGGAGAGATTTAGAGCCGAGAGAATCACCAGAAGAGTCGACAGAGAAAAAGTTCTGCTGCTGTCAAAGGAAGAACACGAAGAACATTGTACAGTCCCGGAAAGTCGTTGATTAGTGTCGCATATTTGCGACAATTCTCAGTTCCTTTCCCGCGACGAGCTTACAACACTTCTAAAGTGTCGTTCTTCCCTACGCTTCCTGTGTGTCGCAAAGGACAGTCTTAAAACGATTTCTTTTTATTTCATCATTTGTACTCAACTTTTGAGCATTAATAAAATCTTTTGAGTATTTTTCCAACATGATGAGAGGCTAAATTCTTGGTGATTGAGGAAATGGAGGATCTATTCACTCATGTTTGATTGGTAATATTTTTATTTATAATTTCTTTAATTATTTACTTCATTTAATTCACTTGGATAAATATAAAAAAAAAGGATAAAATGGTTTTCTTAATTAGTTGTGAATCAGTTTGATGTTTTATGCTTAGAATAATTCTTTGATAAATCATGCTTAAGGATTACAACTTAATATTTGGACACCTTTTAAATTAAAAAGTGATTTAATAAGAAAAAGAGCTTAATAATAATTTCTGAAATATTATTTATAACCAATCAACTTGAAGTGGTAGTGAATCCTGAGCCTTAATCCTTCTAAAATCTTGACATTACTATCAAAAAATTAATTTCCTTCATTTATTTATTTAAATCTAAAAAAAAAGTTACCTTCACAAGTTCGAAAAGAACCCCTTTTACCACTATTTACAACAACATTTGAAAATACATCATTAACGCCATCCAAACAATTCTCACTTCCATAAAATAAATAAACCCCACATTGAGAATCAGTGACAAAATCAAATTAATGATAAAATCAACAAAATCATTATGAACTTGGTAGAAATTAAAAACCAAATTGAAAACAGCTTTTAGATCCGATCAATTTCTCTTTCTCTCCGTGTCACTAAATTAGGTTTCTTAATTTCGTTTTTTTTTCTTAAAAGCTCCCCCAAATCCGAGAGAAATCGAAACCTAGATTCCTAGAGAAATATATTAATGGTGAAGTTTTGATTCACAAGCTGAAGCTCCTTGAAAATGGTAGATGCAAAGATGTAAGTACGGGAGTTATAACTGATGCAGAATGTAATATTGAATTGAATGTTGGTAGTGGTTGTACTTGTATTGAACAACAACCTAAGGAAGTTGACGACGAATTAGTTCTTTAATTTTTATTTGTTGATGTTGCTGCTGGTGTATGGAACTTCACCAGAGTTGTCGCAGGTTTCCGATCATCCAATGTAAAAACGTAACGGGATGTAAGGCTGAGTGTACTGGAGTGATATAAGGGGATGATAGTGACATCCCATAGTGGCTGAAGGTCTAATTAAAACTGATTGATTTTCTCTCTGCTCGAAAGAAGGGAACGTTAGCGGGGATTTAAACCTAGGCGAGGTCAGCAACATCGCCAGAAAAAACGAAAAAGCGAGGGGAGGGACTTTGCCTTGGTGAAATTCAGCGACGTGATGGATATCGCTTTTGATCTTTAAAATCATAAATGAGAATTGGGTTGAAATATATACCTCAATGAGTTTTTGATCTTTAAAATCAAATTAGGTTAAACCATATGCTCACCATCCCGCAGTGATAAAACCCCAACAAGGATTTCACTAAATCTTTCTCCAAACAATCACAATCAATCACCAAGCTTGATGAGAAAAAAACCCTAGAAGAAGAAGTTTTTTGGATAGAAACTGTTGTTGAACTAGACCGGGGAGAAGAAAACGATCTTTTGCATTGAATATAACTTGGAGCGACATGGTTGACATCGCCCAAGAGACGTCTATGACCTCGCCTATATCAAAATTCCCTCCCGCACCGCTGCACTTAGTCCTCTCTTTAGCGTGACGTGTCAACACTTCTCAACTACTACGTCCCCTCCTCCACTGCACTCAGCCTAAATATAGTATTTAGGTTTGATTGTAAATTTTAGTAAAATAAAGGGTACAAAGATCAATTCATATAGTAATTAAATTTTATTTGAATTCTTTTGATAATTAATAAATAGAAGTCAAATCTTAACCTAGTCAGCGCAAGTCAACGTTAATTTCAAGTATTAACCACTAAGTTGGACAAATATTAGACCAAATACTAATGTTGGACAAAATGCAAGTACCAAAATCCAAATAACCCAAATAAAGTTGATATGAGGAGTTACATATTAATTATGTTATTACGTTTTATCTCTTACTCTCTTTAAATCCTGGAATATCTTTTGGTTGAATTCATTACGATCCCATGATTTTCATACCTTTGCAATTTTTATTGTGAAAAAAGGGGAGAATTAATTGGTAGTTTCGCACAACATATATATGGTTTACGGATCATTATGTAAGGGGGAGTGAATCAATAATCTATAGGTTTAATCTATTATGCAAAAGATGTAAGTATTGATTAAGGGGGAGAAACATATCACCGTAGTATTACTTCAAAGTTGTGATACAATTGAGCCTTGGAGAAGATAATAATACTATTTTATGTATAATAATGTTGCTTTCAAAGTTGTTATCGCTATGGATACGGCTCTTCAACAACAAAGATGTTGAGTTGAACACGTTCAGAATCATTGCAAATTGAAGTAACAAAGAATTCAAGGAAAATCAAGGGATGATGGATTCAAGGAGTTTTTATAGCTTTATTTTTTTATCCATAAGTATTAATAGTTTTGTCACTAAAATTGACAAGGCCGGAGATTGCTAGAGCATTGCTCGGTCGAACTCACAAGTATTGCTATCTCAAGTTTGTTGTCAAATTTAGTTGTCAAAACTATATCCTGATTTCTAGTCTACAATTAGTTAAGCCTCGGATTAGGATAGAAGATGCAGTTGAGAAACGGATATCACGGTAGTCATCATTTCTACCGTTTGAAGGCAAAGATTAACCGAATTTTTTTGAGAAATTCTTCAACAAAAGGTAAGTGAAGACTGAATCACATATATCTCAAGTTATATTCTATGAGGCGTTGTCACGTAACTAATTAAACTATTGCAAGCATATTGAGAATTTCGATGTAATTAGTCCTCGAAATATGACTAAGCTTAATGAACAGTTGTTCATACTTGATGAACTTCGGTTATAACAGTTTATTATTCGCAATCAAAATAGTGATACAAGATTATCATTCGAAAATGTCATGGAACAGTGATAGGTGTCATTGATGTTATTTTGGAATGTTTCGAATTGATTTAGAGAGAAATATATAACTACTATTATTTTCAGATATAAGACAATATACATATCAGTCTCATAAACTGGGAAAAATGTTACAAGTCTGAAACTATAGTACATGTACTTAGTACACGTAATGGAGTAGCTATATGTCGACAAACAAATTTTTGCTACGCATATTAGTATGCACACCTTAAAAAGTCTGTGAACTGGTGAAACCGGATTGATACACGTACTAAAAAAGAACTTTTGGTCCCAGAACCGGTTTGGTATCCATACCGGTACACGTACCAGAAAAGTTCCGTGAACTTCAGAACTCGGTTATGTTTTAGTGGTATCCATACCAGTACGCATACCGAAAAAGTTCTGTAAACTCCAGAACTCGGTTATGTTTTAAGGTATACATACCGGTACACGTACCATGACATAACTGTTCACGAACTGGTTAAGTATTTGTATCCTATACACCTACTTACCATGTCGAATAGATTCATTTGCACATAAATTATTTCTCCGAGATAATTAGCATTTGAATAATCTCTAAAAACACCATAGACGTATTTGATCACGTTATTGTGACTCGAGTTAAGTCTTAAGTTTTATATGAAAATGCTCAAGCTTATAGTTTAGTTGGCTAGTTTTGACTAACCATTCATGAGCGTGATCTTGTACACGGTTCGGTTATGGTTCATCCTAACCAGAGTGTATATCTTGTTATGTAAATCAGATTCAAAGATTCATCTGACGGTGGATCAAAGCTATCTTAGAATAAACCTAAAGCAACCTATGCTTTGAATGTTTACAAAAGAGGAACCTCAAGCAACTGGGATCTTCGAATCCCGATACTACTTCTCTTGTTGTGTCCTAGTTGCAAAACTAGAGTCGTCCTCTTCCTAAAACCCTTTTAGGGTTTAACGACTACAAAGACTTTGTAGGGATTCGTGAAGCAAGGTCCAGCCATTGTTTGTCTAATAGATCGAGTATCCTGATCTTGTTCGATTGTTGAGCTGCCCACTTGAACAAGATAGATAGAAATCATCAAAGTTCTCTTCGTCTTAGACTTTGTTGATTCCATAAGTTTAATACTTGTGAGGTGAATAATAATCTAGGCTGCACTTCTGGTTGCATAAGTCCGGGTTTTGAGGTTAGCTGGACTTTTTCTATAGTTATCAATTTCCAATCACCTTGATCTACGATCAAAAGGGAAATCACATATATAGGATTATCTATGGGAGGCAGAGTGGTTTAAATTCTTCAATTGAGTTGAAGCAACTCTTAGTTGGTTCAACGTCAGCTGAGGGAATCATTTGTGCGGATTCCTGCTGGGATTCAAGAGGCGTGAGGAATGCAACTGTAACTAAATTGTTGTGAGGATTTAATTTGCTCTCAACTACATTCCACTCCAAAGTTAATTGGTAGTAGGCTAGTGTCTGTAACGGCTTAATACAATTTGGTGTTCAATCTGGACAAGGTCTAGAGGTTTTTTCTGCATTTGCGGTTTCCTTGTTAGCAAAATTTCTGGTGTCTGTGTTATTTCTTTTCCGCATATTGTTTATCTTTATAGTTGAAATATCACAGGTTATGTGTTAATCAATCAAAGTAGATAGTTCATCCTTGTTTGTTGGATACGAATTGATTGATTACTTGGGAAACTGATATTTGGAATCACCCAAGTACTCTCATACGTAAATCAGGTTTACGGACTAGCCTCTGTAAACCTTATGATTATGAGAGAAAGAGATATAACTCTAGATATTATTCCTTTATTGAGATTCATTAAGTTGAACTCTCGGAATTGTGTTTAAGTTTGTCCATACAGATTTCCCAGGAAAACTTTGCTGGTGTATTTGGTACTCCCGCGGTTTCAATATGATATTTCTCTACCATCGTGTCTGGTAACGGCAGTTGATGGCATTGGCGGTGGAATAAGAACGACAAGTTATACAAATTCTAATTTAAGTTTAAGAGCGTGTCAAGAGTTTTGAAAAGTCGGGGGTATAACTAACCACACCCAATAATTCGTTCGGAAATCTGTATGGACTAAACTCCAATATAATTCCGATAGCACCAACTTAAAAGCGAGACTCAATCAAGAATTATATCAAAGAGTTTATATATATTTCTCAATACAATCATCAAATCAAGCAGATAGAAATATGCGAGCTTGATTGATGTGAGAAATAACTTGGACGGTACCAAAGACCAATGCCCAAGTGTCAATCAAGTTATATCCAACAAACAAGGTCGGATTTATCAACTGATTGAACTGCACACAACCTGTGATATATCAATTATATAAACAAATATAATGCGAAAAAGAAATAACACATACACTAGAAGTTTTGTTAACAAGGAAACCGCAAATGCAGAAAAACCCCGGGACCTAGTCCAGATTTGAACACCATACTGTATTAAGCCGCTACATACTCTATCCTACTAAAAGTTAACTTTGGAATGGAATGTAGTTGAGCCCTAACCAAGTCTCACACCAATTAAGATACAGTCGCGTTCTTTACGCCTCTAGAACCACGTCGGATTATGCGCACTTGATTCTCTTAGTTGATCTCACCCACAACTAAGAGTTGCTACGATCCAAAGTCGAATACTTATAAACAAATCTGTCTCCTATAGATATGTCTATTCTTTATTCGGTTTTTGTTCTGTCTTTTGATAAATCAAGGTGAACAATAACCAATTCATAATCCGGTCTTATACTCCCTGAAAAGCAGCCTAGAAATACCAATCACCTCACAATAACCCAACTGATTAACATGAAAAGTTATTGCGGAATCACAAGAGTCTGAGACGAAGAACTTTTGTGATTAATTTTTATATCTTACCTATCGGAGATAAATCTCGAATAAATATTATAGAAGATTAAACTCAATACGATAGAACAAATGAGATCAAAATACGAAACTACAGAGAAAATAGTTGGATATGTCTTTACGAATCCCAATGAAGTCTTCAAGTCGTTCACCTATAATGGTTTTAGGAAAAACCTAGGTTAAAGGAGAATCGACTCTAGTACGCGACTAGGAACACACTAAAGTGTGGGGATTAGCTTTTCCCATTTATAAAGTTCTCCCTTATATAGTCTTTCAAATCAGGATTGCTTTCAATCAAAGATAAGATAGCTTAGTAAAAAAGCATTCAATATTCACCGTTAGATGAAAACCTGATTTAAGATTCAAGCTAAGTCTGCTTAAAAATAAAGCAATGAATCTCCACCGTTATATGGTCTTAGCTTGTTACACACATATAAAATATACCTTCATTTAGATATGGGTTACCGTACCTAAACGTGTATATTGAGTTGGCTCAATAATAGTTAATCGAAGTTATCCATATGAACACTTTTGTCTTAGCCGTATTCATCTAACACTTCTAGATCAAATATGAAGATCAATCAATCGTCAAAGATAATAAAATGAATCTAATTGTGTTTCAAATAGTGTTGTTCAATTGTTCACTATCTCATAGAAATATATATGAACAAATTGAATCTAAATCGGTTTGATTCGTAATCGTACAAAGTACTTATACAAGAATCAATTCATGAACATTAAGCCACAGTTTCAAAAGATTGCGTTCCATAGATCATAAATGTATTAGTTCATGAGTATATGACCGATTCTAGAACTTTACCACTGTGTTCGCCAACCAGGTACGCGAATAGCAGCTCCGGACCTTGGCTTGTCAAGCCGTTCACAAACCCGGTTCGCAAACATCCGTCCCGGATCCAATTCAGGTAAACCTGTTCGCATACTAGGTACGCAAACAAGGTTCCTAGACCTTCTCAGGTAAAACTGTTCGCATACTAGGTACACAAACAAGATTCCCGGACCTGAATTATTACAAAACAGTTCGCACACTAGGTATGCATACCGTGTTGCATCCAGACATGGGTAAACGTTCCAAACTCTCATGTCAATCATTGGAACATCCTTGTAAGACGATAATGGTTGTCTCACACAAACCATTAGCTTCAAGTAATTTTCAAGTGATCGAATGATCAATACGAAAATTCCCAAGCTAACATCAAATGACTGTCTCACACAAATCATATTAGATGTTCAAGGTAATTTTCACATGATCATATTTTGACTTATATTTAGTTTCCAACTGTAGTAGGGTAAAAACTGATTCTGCTGAAAATGGTAAATTGGGTGTGCCGTCGAGAAACGAATCTAAACACTAAATAAATGTACTGCACATGAGTACTTTAGATGCGAGAGATCAGTCTGTACAATTCTTGCCTAAACCAAGAAGTAGCCGTTTCAGTCTTGCTTCGGTGACAAAATGAAGGAGAAGGATAGATCTTAGGAAGGGAAGCAGAGAAGGTGTTGAGATCAGAATAATGAACTTTGTGAGGTGTGATTGTTTTATGACTTGTATCAGAATGTAGAACCTGCTTGCGGGATGTAAGCTATAAGTTCTTGGTGTTTTCTGGATACTTGCGTTAATGAACCCTCTTCGTTGAAATAGATTGAAAATCTATTTATACAAGTCATAGTCGAACACACACTGATCTCATAGGAAGTGGAAGTATTTTAGTGATGGAGAAGTGGGGATCATGTAAAATTGTGAAAACCACGTCCAAGGGAAGACTGGTTGGTTTTACACCGGCTACTTCTCTACTGCCACTAACTGTCCGCTTTTCCTGACACTTTCTCATAATGGGCGTGTTGCGCGCCACACTCCCTAAATCGCCAGACCAATACCCTGATAAACATCCCATAACTTGTGACATGTTTGATGTCTCGAGTATTTTATAGAAAAATATGTAGCAAGTTGCCGAGATGGTCTTGCTTACAAAGCCTAATTATTTCGACCAATCACGCACAAGCTAGGTGGCAGGAAGTCATATGTGACAAGTCAAGCTGTGAGACTTGTCGCGAAAAATAGCACACAATGCTTTTAGGTCAAATAATTAAGTTATTTATAAAATATCGTTTGTAATCGATGCATATAAAGCATCGCTTTTAAGCAAGCATCTCAAAATAATCGATGCTCATGAAGCATCGTTGTATAGAGCATGTCTTGGTTAGTCGCGGAACTCAATGTCTTAAAAAGAGCATGACCGGCCATCTTTGAGAAGCTGTCAGGAGCTATCTATGTATGTCAAAGATGAGGTGGTCGGTCCTTATAGGAGAATGATGGATGGTAGCCACATCCTATTGGTCGGACCAAATTAGATCTAAACCGGTTAAATCAGCTATCAAAATTGGATGGTTGAGATGATTTGCGGCGGTTTATGTTAATTTGTGAAATTTCGGAATCAGAAAATTCAGATGTGAGACCCGTACTAAAACTGCTATAGAATTCTCATACGAACTCGGATTTTGATGATCCGACCCTCGATTCTTATTAGAAAAAAGAATTTCCTATCTTCTTACGCGGGAATATTTATGTTTTGAGCTCGTTTAGGAGGTGAAAACATCCCGACAGTAAAAATCAGGAAGAATTCAGGAGGAATTCTGTCAGTTTTCAGCCATACCTACCTCGCCTTTTAAGCTGTATCTTTTAGCTCGTTAATCCGATTGATGTGATTTTTAGTATGTTATACTAGACATCCATACGAAACTTTTGGCAGGTAGATCATACTTCAATTATTTACCAAATGCTCCCAGTTATTCGTCCAATATTTGGTGACCTTTTGGATATCGTCCGACCAAGTTGAAGAGATATGATTGGTCAAAGCCAAATACGGGCCGCCGGCGAACATAATGGCACCTCATTGGTTGCTCAAACTTGAATATATATCGATCAATTTGGCTGGCCAAGTTGGATGGTCATGATTGTTTTAAGACTTCCATGGGCGGTAATGACCTAATTAAGACCCTTTTCAGGCGGCTCGACTAGCCTACTTTGGATAGAAATTCCGGATGCTGCCTGCATGCTGGGAGAGTTCTGATTGGATAAAATAACAGAGGGCTGGTCGGTGAGTATCATGGAGCTTGTTTGGTCACGCCGGGAGAAGTCCAAGCTCGTTAAATTGGTCGGCCAAGTTGGACGGCCGTGATCGTTTTAAGACTGACATGGACAGTAATTTCTTAAGAAATTAAGCCCGTCAGCCAGCCAAATTCTAACTTTAATTAAGAGTATAGGCTGTGACTTTGGAGCGATTTGATTGGTCGATGGGAAAGAGGGGCCGACAAACAAAGATATAGGGCACGGCCGGTCGGCTATGGGAGGCGCTAGCTAGGGCAAACCGGCCGACCAAGCGGTGCGGTCGCGCCCCCTTTTGTTGCTGCCTTTATTTGTCGCAGTTTCCCTTTATTTCTTGTTTTCCAACTTTTGGTAGGATGCTGCTCATACTAATCCATGATGGATCAATTTACTAGTTTGCCTAGGTTTAATTTCGACCAATAGGGATCGAGATATTGCGTAGACCGCAAAAACCTTATTTTCGTAAATTGGTAAAATTAGGTTAGAAAATTAAATTTTGCGAGCTGACACAAAATTAATCAATTTTGGTGAATTTTGCACGTTGGCACTTGCGTAGACCGCAAAAACCTTATTTTCGTAAATTGATAAAATTAGGTTCGAAAATTAAATTTTGCGAGCTGACACAAAATTAATCAATTTTGGTGAATTTTGCGCGTTGGCACAAAATCACTAATTTTTATCTTAGAGAGCAGCACAACTTGCGTGTCTCTAATTGAGTATTTTCTTGCACATCTTAATCCTGACACTTCGGGAAATCCATGCTGCTCAGATGCAAACGAACATTAGTTGTCATATCAATTTAATATTAAGAGTTCAGTTGTGGATATAGCATAAGGAAAATACTCAGCAAGCCATGCATTAATGAATAATGCAGGTGGGAGATAAATAAAATTTACAGAATATCTGAGATTTTTGCAACCAACACTATTCTGAATAAATTTCATATATAAGTATATTTAATTGCTCAATACATATGTAAGCAAAGAGGCATAGGCACTCATCACTTCTAAATGGCTCTCTTTCTTTACAGAATGGCGTCACATTAAATACGAAGTTTTATAATTTCAGCCCTGAACTAAAAACCACCATCAAAACCAACAAATAAATTGTTTCCAACTAAACTCGTTAAGAATATGATAAACATAGCTAAGCAAAAAGCTTCCAACACATATTTCGATAAAAAGATAAGGGAGATAAACTCGGATCGAAATATCAAATGTGTATAATATAAAAGTCTATATAGATATATGACTTAGTCTCATAGAAGATAAAATAGAATAGACTTCTGAATGATAGATACGTTTTAGTCTCCATATACCTTTTGTTGATGAAGTTCCTCCAAGCTCCTCAATAGATCTTCGTCTTCGATTGGTGAATGACGTGAAGTCTAAAGCTCAACTACACATTCTATCCTAATTCGAGACATAGCTATAAGTAGACCAGAAATCAAGTATATAGTTTTGATCAACTAAACTTGACAAACAAGCTTGAGATAGCAACGCTTGCGAGTTCGACCGAGCAGTGCTCTAACAATCTCCCCCTTTGTCAATGTTAGTGACAAAACTATCAATACAATGGATTAAAAAATAAATAAACTTTGTAGCTTCTCATCCATCATGCTTGATTTCCTTGGCTCTTCAAAATTCCTTGAATTCTTCTCTACTCCAAGTACTTCAGCGATTCTGGACGTGTTCAACTCAGCATCATTTTTGTTGAAAATCCGTAGCCATAACAATAAGAAAACAGATGTTCTCAATCATTGTTATACAGTGTCATGGTATTACTATATATAATCAAATTTAAATTGTATCACAACTTTGAAATAATACTATGGAGATATGTATCACTCCCCCTTAGTCAATAATGCATCTTACAATGAAAACCACTCCCCCTTACATAATGATCCGTAAACCATATGTATGTAGTGTGAACTACCAAATAATTCTCCCCCCTCTTGTCAATATAAATTGGCAAAGGTACGAAAACTACGGGATCATAATGAAATTTTCAAAAAGACACTTCATGACTAAAAGAGAACATATCAACTTTGTTTCGATGATTCCACATAGTCGAAACTTAGTGTATTCATCAAGGAGTTTATAAAGATAGAAGATAACTCCTATAATATTCCACAGTCGCACTCCCCACAATGATATGGCAATTAAGCACAAGTTCAATTAAAAACTCTCCCCCATTTGATGTCATTCCCAAAGAACAACATGAGCGACCTTACTTTCACAAGAAAAGAAGGATTTGTTTGGACATTAACAAATCACATGGATTTGTATCCAGTAAACTCGAATAAATTAACCACAAGGAGACCTTATTGATTAATTTAATCGGAAACGCTCAACATAAGAAAACTTACGGAGCCATACAGTACTTTCATGTAAGAGTGGATCAGGGAAAGATCAATACTGCGGAATACTTTCAAAAGTGTTAGAGCACTGCTCGGTCGAACTCGCAAGCGTTGCTATCTCAAGCTTGTTTGTCAAGTTTAGTTGCCAAAACTATAGATCTTGATTTCTAGTCTACTTATAGCTAAGTCTCGGATTAGGATAGTAAGTGTAGTTGAACTCTAGACTCCACGACGTTCATTGATTGAAGACGAAGAACTACTCAAGGAACTTGTGGAACTTCATCAAAAAAAGGTATATGGAGACTTGAACTTATCTATCACTCAAAAGTCTATCTATTCAATCTCCTATTTTGAGACAAAAGTTGTATAGCTATATAGACTTCGATAATACACATTTGCTATTCCGAGCCAAGTTTATCTCGCTTATCTATTTCTCGAAATATGTGTTGGTAAGCTTTCGCTTTGGCCAAGTTCATCTTTACTCATGACGAAAGTCATGTTGATTATTTCAATAACTTGAAAATTGCTTTGATGAAAAATAGTTTGTGAATAACAACTATATAACATCTTCTAAGAAGTTTCAATTATTGAAATGAGATTTTAGAACATGTAACCAACTTTGGATATAAACATAGTGTGTTCTCACATTTTTGTATAAGTCCAAAACCGGGAACCCAAAGTATGCGTACCCGTACGCGTACTGGCGGAAAGTTCGCATCCATGAATTTCTGCTGGAGTTTGAAAGTGAAAAAAAACTCAATACGGTTACTTAAGTACGCATACCCGTTCACATACTGATAAGTGCACAATTCATATGATTTTAGTGTCCATTCCATACTTGTTTAAGCTATTATTCTTGCATGTATTCGTATTATTACTCTTGTTTTCACTTATTTGTCTCTATTAGGTGAATCATCCAAAAAGGAGCTACAAAGTGCTGAAAAGATCTAGGAAAAGAATTATTCCAAGTATCCAAGAGCCCAAGTCCAAGAGAAGTGGAAGAAGTGCGACGAAAAGGAGCAAAACGCTCAAAATCAAGACTCAGGCCAAAGACCGAGATTAACTCATTCAAATTAAGGATTTATCATCACCATCTTGAATATAATTGAAATATAAAAAGAATGAAGAAAGAATGAGGTCATTCCGAGTTCGTATGAAGAAGTTGTGGCCAAAACGAGTTTTTATTGAATACCGAAGACACAACGGTACGCGTACGCATACCCTAGTTCCGAAAATTTCTGCTGGAATTTGAGGAACGCGTATGGATACGCATACCTATCAAGTAGCAAAACGTGTATAAACTCCTTGGAAGGCCTAAGGTCACTTTTGGGGTCGTTATTTCATATTTTTGGGTCGGGTTCTTGAACCGAACTAAATACTTTGATGGCCAAGCAATGTAAACCTATAAAAATAGGTATTAGGCCTTTCACATATCATATAATCTCATGTTATACTTTTGTTCTTCATTCATATTTTAGGATTTACCCCTTTAGGGGGAAACCGGGTAATTGTGTAATCATGAGAAACTAAACCTTTGTTGATTAAGGATGAATTCAATGTTCTAAGCGTGAAACTTTATTAATAATACAAATATATTGAGAGTTTTTATCATCATCGTTTGTCTTTACCATATCCGGGGTTTATGAGTGATTCTTAGATTGATTTGGGATGCATACTAGATTAGTTTGTTGATCGTTCTATCGCTAGTAGAAGTTATGAAATAAGTAATCGTCGATTAACTCTCTACACAAGTAGAAATAGCGAGACCTTACAGAGGGATTCTGTGGAGCGATTGCGAGTTAAGACAACACCAGAAAGTAAACCTTGATCTAAGAGTTTAACTACTGGGATCAACCTAAATTCACAAAGCTTAAGGCGTTCGATTGGATTACACCTTGAGTGATATACTACTTGGTGGTTCGTTGGATAGAATCTGATAGTCGGGAACTTTCGTATCCAATGATTGAAGGAGTTTTGGGGATAACACTGATCTAGCTGTTATTCTATGGTTGGCGATGAATGGTTCTTACGAACGATAGATAAGTATTCTAATCCTGTTAATGCTTGGTAACGGCGAAGGATTCCTTAATCATCCTTTTCTTTTCTTTATTGTATTTATATTTATCTTACAACCAATCCCCCTTTGTGATTTACTTTGCTAATACAAATAACCTATCAATTACAGAGCTCTCTGTGGGAACGATCTCTTACTAAGGCTATATAACCAGTTAATTAGTGGGAAATATATTTATTAATTTGTTGAGCCTACGACAGCCCATCAAATTTTGGCATCGCTGCCGAGGATCAGTTGCTAATTGATTTGTTATTTGTTTAGCTTGTTTTTGTTTTTGTTTTATTTTCTCTTTTACTATTGTGAGTCGTCATGTTTCCTTACGGAAATAACATGTACGGAGCACAAGATTACAAATACAACAGTGGTAATCAATATGGTTTTCAATCTCATTCATATGAAAACTACCAACCATCCTATGGGTATAATCAAAACCAATTTTTTGTCTATGATCAATATCCCAGAGAACCTTATGGATATTCTCATACATGTCAACAACCTTATGACGGGCATGTAAGTAAACAATCACGAGGATGGGAGGATAATTACACTTCTAATAGTTTATCTCCTGAACTTGAGCAGAAGTTTGATCAGATTATGCATTATTTAAAGGCCAGTATTTCCACAGTGGAGTCACTCAATGAGCAACTAAGCCCGCAGAACAATATGTCAACTGAATCTTACTTCAATATATCTAACCAAACTCCTGATCGTTTTTATGATCATGCACCTATTCAAAAAGGGGAGACTTGGTCTGGAAGTAGTGTGGTGAGTGAAGGTGTTGGTTTTGATGAATGTCTTGACCAATTCCAAGCGATGGCACAACATCAACAAGGGATACATACAATTGAAGATGAACAATATGAGCAACTTCAGGAAATTCAAAGGCATGCGGAGAACTTAAAAAAAAAATTTATCAACTCAATGAGACAAGAAATGAAGAAGTTTGGTCTCAAAGCCAAACCGAATCTGAAATTCCTATGGATGACGAAGATTCCGATGAAGATGAACAACCTTTTGAAATTCCTTTCAACAATGATACGATTATCCCAACTCCGGATCATAATAACGATCATTCGCCTATTCAAAAGGAGGAGATTGGGTATGACATATATATTGTTATAAATGGTGTAACATACTCAAACAGAGAAATTAGGAGTTGCATCAATGAACTAGACTTTTTAGAATCGGATTCCGTTTCCGATAAAGAGGTTGACGAAGAGATGGAGATTGAGAATGAAACCAAATTGATTCATTTCGTGGAAGACCCAATTGAGCTAGATAATATAACAGTTCGATAGAGGACCACGATATACTTGAGGTAAATAATTCACTAGAGATAATTGATGAGGATCTTAAATAGGGTTTGTCTAATCCTTTTCTTAATTCTATATCTATTAATCTTTTCCATCCAATCGAAGTAGTTTTTTAAAGAGTTGTTAACCCAACTTTAAAGAGAACACCTCACTTAGGATTGGAGTTGTGTGATTCCAAAGTTTTAACGGATTATTTTTCTTCTAAGTACCCACCACTTGATGTGTTTGATTCGAGTATTGTGCAGGTTCACCAAGCTGAGGAACCTTGTGAAGTTCCCGAATTCTATGTTCTCTATCCACTTCCGAGTGTAGAAAGAACTAAGTTTGGGAGAAACTTCAATAAAATGATAGCTTCAATATTTATATTTTGTGCTAATGTGTTTGTGAAGCTGTTATTTGAATTTCAGATTGTTATTTGAAAGGATTACCAAATTTTCAGATTGTTTGTGTAGGGACGATAACGTCGGGCTGACGACGTTAAACCAAGCACTTCTTAGGAGGCAACCTATCGGTTTTGTATCTCTATCCCTTTTTGTTTTTATTTTTCTTAGTTTTTCATATCATATCATATCATTCATTCCATCTTAGATTTTACAAGTACAATATCTATAATGAATGTTTTGACGAAACTATTCTCGTCAGAAAAATTCTGACTGCGCATTTGTCACGAAAACAGCTCCCGAGACTTCATACGGAGTACGATTTGAGTGGTTGACCCCAAATTTTAAAGGGGACAGACATACCTTTCTTTTAAAAAAATAAAATATTAATTTGGAGTCTGTTAAGTTGGAGCGATAGGCCTGGACATTTTAGTTTCGGTATTTTTTCCAGAATTTTTTCAGATTGCATGTCAGTCAGTCCGGAGGCCATAAAAGTCAGACCTTTATATAAACACTGTGCCCTTTTGACACAACATAGAAAATACGTAGGCGAACAACTTTCGTTTAGGATGTTTTTCCTAGTTCCATACCCATTTGTACAGTTTTGAGTTTTTCAGGGTTGTTATGTCAGAAATCAGAATTTTCGGTTTTGAACATTGAGGACAATGTTGAGTTTAAGTGTGGGGGAGTAGTTAATCATGTTTGGCTTGCATAAAAAAAATAAATCATACTCTTTGATTTCTTGTATTCTTGAGACTTCATCTTTTGGAAACCTTTTAAGGTTGGAACAGTTCTTACAACTACAGATTGAGTTCCACTTTATCGTCCTACAATCCTTAAATATATACGTTCATAATTGAATGCGAAACTCAGCTATGATAGTCATTTGAAAGAGTCATCCTCGCAATTAATCATTACTGAATCACTTTCTTTTTATTTTTGCATCTATGTAAAATTATTTTATATAATGCAAGAAACCATAGCTTAGTTTCGCATTCAAAATATTATTATAAATAAAAACTTGAAAGCCAAACATGCTTAACTACTCCCCGGCAACGGTGCCAAAATTTGTATGGGCTGTCGTAGGCTCAACAAATTAATAAATATATTTCCCACTAATTAACTGGTAATATAGCGGTAGTAAGAGATCGTTCCCATAGAGAGTTGTGTAATTGATATGTTATTTGTATCAGCAAAATAAATTAAAACACAAAGGGGGCTTGGTTTTAAGATAATAGAAAGACAATAAAGAAGAAAGGGATGATTAAGGAATCCTTCGCCGTTACCAAGCATTAACAGGATTATAATACTTATCTATCTTCCGTTAGAACCATTCATTACCAACCGTAGAATAGAAGGTACGCTTAGTTATCCCCAAAACTCCTTGTATCACCGGATAACAGGTACGCTTAGTCATCGGATTCTATTCGACTGAGCTGCCTTGAGGTACGATTACAAGATGTAACTTAATCGAGTGCTTTAGTGTTTGTGAAATTAGGTTTGATCCTAGCAGTTATGCTCAGTACTGTAGATGGGGAAAAACGGTTCGCCGGTTTTTAGGGAAGTGAAGAAACGATCGTGTTGTCGAGACTCCTCAACCGAGCAAAATGTTCAACCTCACATAGATGCACTGCAAAGCGAGTGCTTAGATTCAAGAGATCAATCTGTAGGACTCCGTCCTAAACCAAGACAATGGCCGTTCCAGAGTCAATTCGGTCACAAAGAGGGAGATGGGTTGATCTGTAGGAGGGAAGCTGAGAATTATGTGGGATCAATGATGATCAAGGATTGTGAGTGTGTTGAAGGTTTCTGCAAATTTGGTGAACTGATGAGTTCGAATAAGTTCGGATAGATTGATGAATTCTTGAGAGTAGTTACTCGATAAATTCTGTGTAGACAATTGCTGATAGCTAGTGATCCTTTGTTCTCCTAAATAATGGATTCAGAGACTTACTTATATTGCGTAAAGACCTTGATCCCTGTAAGTGTGACGGTTTCTTGAGTGAAAGAGTGGGGAAATAGGAAATCGTGGTAAAACCAATTACAGGTCATGTGGAGACTCGGTTAACCATCTACCCACTACTTTGCTAACTCCCTCAACCGTTGGCACGACTTAGTCACATTTGTCATTGTGGATGAATCCACGTTTTGTAGGCCTCCATACCAAAACCCTAATTGATATCCCCCAATGTGACGTGATTGATGTCTCACGAATCGTGGAGTCTGCATGACAGACGTGTATTGATTAGTCAGTTGTTGACTGATTAGACAGTGAGTCTAGATTTTGTTTAATTGGGCATGAGTGACGAGTACTCAGTGATTCATGGATTGAACATGCGTAGTTCTTTGAATGATGCTGATATTGCACGTGTTGGCAAAAATTGTAAATTTGATGATGGATTGTTGATAATATTGATAGTTGAATCAATATTTGGGCAACTGAGCAAGTATTGCTCAATTCGACGAATTACTGATAAATTACTAAATATTGATAGATGGATCGATATTTGAGAAACTGAGCAAGTATTGCTCAATTCGACGAATTACTGATAAACTACTAAATATTGATAGCTGGATCAATATTTGAGCAACTGAGCAAGTATTGATCAATTCGACGAATTATTTATTGGTGATGTGACCTAATAAAATATTAATCAATACATTGGTAGATTACCGAATATTATAATTAATCCAGATGCTGGTTGCTGAAACAACATAGATTCATTAGTGTTTGAATCTTGTTCAGGATGATGATTTGTGAAGCGTTTATTCAAAACCCTAATTTTAGATCAATTATCCGTCAATTGATGAATCGATGAAAATAGGTTATGAATGATAGAGGGACCGACCATATGGTATTATGGACGTCCATATGGATCCCAAGTGCTCGAGTGAGTATGCACCAGGGTCTTTAGTTGGCCGGCTGGTGAAAGAATGATGACTAAATGACGGTTTTATCATTTATTGAAATGTTTCTCGATTCAGCATTAGGTGATAAAACCTAATTATGAAAAAGTGGGGGACCGACCAAGAGGTCATGAAACCGGATCTTGGTGGTCGTGAGACCATCTGGTGGTCGTTTGAGCAAACTTCAGGTTGGTTGAAAAGAGTTTGGGCCCAGTATGAGCAATTGAGCAAATTAGGTCAGAATTGTGAAAATGTGTGGGACCGTCTCATTACAAGCCTTAGAGCCGCCCTTGGTCGGTCAAGAGAGCATGCCCGTGTCACCACAATGACCTATCTCAATCCTGAGAGTTTCAGTATTTTCTGATGTGCGTTTGAGCAACATGTTGGATTTTCAGAAGAGTTTGATCTTGACTGAAATTCTTGATTTTTGCTGGAATGAGCATGTATGCTCATTTGGTCAATTAAAATAAGATTATTTTAACATTTAATATGGCCATGACAGGCTAGCCGGTCGTGTGACCATGTTGGCTTTTGGCTTTTTTATGATTTGAGCAATATTTGAGAAAATACGACGAAATCATGATTTTTGCTCAAATTGAGGAGTTTCATGATATGAGGAAATAATAATTATAAAAGACTAGGGATTGTAAGGTATGGGACCGGACATGGGTAGGGAATTGCTGGGCGGCTATGTTGCCCGGTCCGCAACACCTTTTCCTATTTTATGTTATTATTTTTTCATGAAACCGTGAAACTATGGAGAAACCATGAATTTTGTTGAAACAGAGGAGTTTCATGAGATTAGGGAAATAATAATTATAAAATGCTAGGGATTGCAAGGTGTGGGACCGGCCACGGCTAGGGCATGGCCGGCCGGCTAAGTTGCCCGCTCCTGCAACATTTTCCCTATTTTACATTATTATTTCTCATGAAACCATGAAAATATGGAGAAACCGTGAGTTTTGCTCAAACAAGGAAAGTTGCTAGAATGAAGGAGTTTTCATGAGTTCATGAAAATAACAAAATAAAGAAAAATAATGGGAGAGGCATGGGACCGAGCACGACCGGCCATCCGGTGGGCCCGACCCATGGGTGCCTCTTATTATTTTACTATTATTATTGTTTTCTCCTATTTTGTGTAGGATTCCTCATTTATTCATATTTTTGAATGCTCGTTTGTGCATTCGAGTGCTCGGTCGTGCATCATTGTCGAGTACACTGGCACTATTTTATGGGGCATACTCTGTGATGGTCCAGATGCCCAGTTGTTGAGTATTTGTTATTAGTTTATGAAATTCAGTGGAGAATAATTCATGAAACTGGGTAATAAAGATGAGTAGTTGTTTATTATCAATTCATAAGATCAGCCGTGGATTCAATCATGAAATCGGAGTAATGAGATAAGATAGTTTGTTTATTGTCATTTCATGAGATCAAGCCGTGGATTCTATTATGAAATCGGAGCAATAAGATAAGATAGTTTGTTTATTGCTATTCCATGAGATCAAGCCGTGGATTCGATCATGAAATCGGAGCAATAAAAATAGATTATCTTTTGAGAATTCAGTAGTGAATGTCATGGCAGAATTAATCTATTGCAGAAATGGTATTAGCCAGTTAAAGGGTCATACACAGTCTGAAAGGTGCATAGTTAGAGAGCAGCGAGTGTTACTGGCAACCTAAAGGCATTATGCTCTCAATATTACAGAGAACCACCTGAGTCTATACACGGTATCTACATAGTAAGGGAACGGTGAGTGTCACCGACGTCCTGAAGGCGTTAATGCTCTCAATCATTCGGAGAACCGCCCAATTATGTTATTCTACATAGAGGGCACGATGAAATGTCAGGGATCGAATGCTCAGCTAGTGGAGGATTTCGAGAAACATATTCATCGTGGCTCATAAAATATGAATCATCACATGCCTGAAAGTCGTGTCAAAAACATGCAGTATCATGATTTTACGGTTTTGACCTTTGTTGAAAATCCACCATCTACAAGTATGCTCGGTTCACTTACTTGTGTTGTTTCCACACACGATTGCTTTACAGAATCCCTCTATAAGGTCTCATGTTTTCTACTTGTGTAGGAGATGCACGACAATTACGGACCGCTCAACTCACTACTAGCAATAGAATGATAAATAGACTAACCTGGTTGCGCACCCAAATCAATCTAAGAATCAATCATAAACCCTAGATATAATGAAAACAAAATATGATGATTAAAACCTCAAATAGACTTGTATTATTAATAAAGCTTCACTCTTGGAACGTTGAATTCATCCTTAATCAACAAAGGATTTAGTTTCTCATGACTACAAAATTACCCGGTTCCCCCCTAAAGGGGTAAACCCTAAAATATTAATGAAGAACAAAACTATAATATATGAGATGAGATGTGTGATTCCATAACCTAACACCTTTTTATAGGTTTACATTGCTTGGTCTCCAAGTATTTAGTTTTGTTCAAGAAACCGACCCGAAAACACGAACTAGCGACCCCAAACGTGCCCTAGGCCTTCAAGGAGTTTATACACGTTTTCTTACTTGCTAGGTATGCGTACCCGTACGCGTACCCTAGTCTCTTTGGTATTCAATAAAAACTCGCTTTGGCCATAACTTCTTCGTCCGAACTCGGAATGACCTCATTCTTTTTGAATTCTTTTTATCTTTCAATTATCTTCAAGATGGTGATGAGAAATCCTTAATTTGAATGATTTAAGATCGGTCTTTGGCCCTTTTTGAGCGTTTTGCTCCTTTTCGTCGCACTTCTTCCACTACTCTTGGACTTGGGCACTTGGATATTTGGAATACTTCTCTTCTTATATCTTTTCAGAATTTTGTAGCTCCTTTTTGGATGATTCACCTAATAGAGACAAATAAGAGAAAACAAGAGTAATAATACGAAAATATGCAAGAATAATAGCTAGAACAAGTATGGAATGGACAATAAAATCATATGAATTATGCACTTATCAAATTCCCCCACACTTAGCTTTTTCAAGTCCTCGAGAAAACTAAAATAAAACTAATCCTAAATACATGAATAACAGGCCTTTAAACCCCTTAGGTGTCCCTAGTGGACGATTTATAGTCTCGTGAGGGCTTACAAGAGGTATACCCACAAAACTTACTCCAATTTCTCGCCTTGTAAGAATCACTAAGGATAGACACAAAGTAGAAATCCAAATAATTAGCTTGCATAAGTTATTTAGCTGCAAACATCCCACATACATTCCAATCATCACACATTACCAATTACTTATGTGTGACATTCAACCTGATTGCAAAACTCTACTAAGATTGTCATTGTACTTGTTGCAACGTTTGTCACAACACTAGCATACTGAAATCACAAGGATAGATAAGAGAATGGAAATATAATAGTGAAGTGTGCAAATGTTGACTAAAGTGAAAGATGTTACCCACAATACTTGTGTGAACGTCGTCAAAGGATTCTTATTTATAGAGAACTAGTTGAGAGAAGCACCCATTTAACTCGACCACATGATTAGATACTCTAAGCGCATGTTCCTTTTCAACAAGTATGTGATAGTCGTCTTGGATCATGCGGTCCATGCTTGCTTAGGCGACGGAGACAGGGACAACGTTTCACACATACTGCTATCAAAGTGTCAAGAACCTCATCAATAGTCATTTTGACTTGCTATATAATGATGATATGGTTTTTGTTTCATCGACTATTATTAGTCCGAACTTCCGGACCTATCATTTATTAGTGTCGATAAATGAAGAGGACCCTTATTTATTTGTTTCTTTGTTTCTTTATTTATTTTTTTTCCGGCTCACTCTTTATGAGTGTAAGACAATTATCTTACGGGGCTTTTAAATAAATCAACCAATGATTACCTTTCTACAACATCCACGGCAGTATCAGGATCCCACCAAATCACTTTAGAGAAACATAAAACTGCAAAAATAAAAAGAAAGTGATTCAGTATTGATTAATTGCGAGGATAAATCTTTCAAACGACTACCATAGCTTATTTTCACATTCAATTATGAACGTATATATTTAAGGATTTTAGAACGATAAAGTCGAACTCAATCTATAGCCGTAAGAACTGTTTCAACCTAAAAAGGTTTAGAGTGTCATCCTAAATAACTCATAATTAACTCCAAAAGATGAAGTCTCAAGAATGCAAGAAATCAAGTTTTTATTTATAATAATTAAAAGAAAAGAAAAAAATAATAATAATAGTGTTTATATAAGGCTCCTCTTCTTTTATCGATATCAATAATTTTGTGATAGGTCCGGAATTTCGGAGTAATTATAGTCGATAAAAACAAAAACCATATCATCATTATATAGCAAGTCAAAAAGACTATTGATGGGGTTCTTGACACTTTGATAGCAGTATGTGTGAAACGTTGTCCCTGTCTCCGTCGCCTAAGCAAGCATGGATCGTAGGATCCAAGGCAACTATCATGTACTTGCTGAAAAGGAACATGCGCTTAGAGTATCTAATCATGTGGTCGAGTTAAATGGGTGCTTCTCTCAACTATTGTGCTATAAATAGAATCATTTGACGACATCTTTCACTTTAGTCAACATGCACACTTCATTTTTCTATTTCCATTTTCTTATATATCAATGTGATTTTAGTATGCGAGTGTTGTGACAAACGTTGCAACAAGTACGATGACTATCTTAGTAGAGTTTTTGCAAACAGGTTGAATGTCACACATAAGTAATTGCTAATGTGTGATGTTTGCAGCTAAAGAACATATGCAAGTTAATTATTTGGCTTTTTACTTTGTGTCTATCCTTAGTAGTTCTTCCAAGGCAAGAAAGTGGAGTAAGTTTTGTGGGTATACCTCTTGTAAGCCCTCACGAGACTATAACTCGTCCACTAGGGAGACCTAGGGGTTTAAAGGCTTGTTATACATGCTAAGTGTAACCGTTTTATCAACGAGATGGAGTTGTTGAATTTAGGATTAATTTATTTAGTTTGCTCGAGGACTATCAAAATCTAAGTGTGGGGGAATTTGATAAGTGCATAATTCATATGATTTTAGTGTCCATTCCATACTTGTTTAAGCTATTATTTTTGCATGTATTCGTATTATTACTCTTGTTTTCTCTTATTTGTCTCAAATTAGGTGGATCATCCAAAAAGGAGCTGCAAAGTGCTTAAAAGATATAGGAAAATAATTATTCCAAGTATCCAAGTGCCCGAGTCCAGGAGAAGTGGAAGAAGTGCGACGAAAAGGAGCAAAACGCTTAAAATCAAGACTCGGGCCAAAGACCGAGATTAACTCATTCAAATTAAGGATTTCTCATCGCCATCTTGAAGAGAATTTAAAGATAAAAATAATTCAAAAATAATGAGGTTATTCCGAGTTTGTATGAAGAAGTTGTGCCAAAACGAGTTTTTATTGAATATCGAAGACACTAGGGTACACGTACGGGTACGCATACCCTAGTTCCAAAAAATTCTGCTGGAATTTGAGTTACTCGTACGGATACGCATACCTCGCAAGTAGGAAAACGTGTATAAACTCCTTGGAAGGCCTAAGGTCACGTTTTGGGTCGTTATTTCATATTTTTGGGTCGGGTTGTTGAACCGAACTAAATACTTGATGGCCAAGCAATGTAAACCTATAAAAATAGGTATTTGTCCTTTCACATATCATCGAATCTCATATTATACTTTTGTTCTTCATTAATATTTTAGGGTTTACCCCTTTAGGGGGAAACCGGGTAATTGTGTAATCATGAGAAACTAAACCTCTGTTGATTAAGGATGAATTCAATGTTCTAAGCGTGAAGCTTATTAATAATACAAATCTATTGAGAGTTTTTATCATCATCGTTTGTCTTTACCATGTCCAGGGTTTATGAGTGATTCTTAGATTGATTTGGGATGCATACTAGATTAGTTTATTTATCATTCTATCGCTAGTAGAAGTTATGAGATAAGTAATCGTCGATTAACTCTCTACACAAATAGAAATCGCGAGATCTTACAGAGGGATTCTTTGGAGCGATTGCGAGTTAAGACAAAACCAGCAAGTAAACCTTGATCTAAGAGTTTAACTACTTGGATCAACCTAAATTCACAAAGCTTAAGGTGTTCGATTGGATTACACCTTGAGTGATCTACTACTTGGTGGTTTGTTGGATAGAATCTGGTAGTCGAGAACTTCCGTATCCAGTGATTGAAGGAGTTTTGGGGATAACACTGATCTAGTGTTATTCTGCGGTTGGTGATGAATGGTTCTTACGAACGATATATAAGTATTCTAATCCTGTTAACGCTTGATAACGGTGAAGGATTCCTTAATCATCATTTTCTTTTCTTTATTTTCTTTATATTTATCCTACAACCAATCCCCCTTTGTGATTTACTTTGCTAATACAAATAACCTATCAATTACACAGCTCTGTGTGGGAATGATCGGTTTTTTCATGAACTAAAACATTTATATAATAAGGAATGCAATCTTTGCAAACCATGGATATAATGTTCATGAATCGATTCGAGTGAATCAAAATCGATTTTGCTTCGATTGTATCTTGTATACTTCTATGAGATTAAAGCAATTGAACAACTCTCTAACTAGTTCATTTGAGTCATTTGAACTATTTATCGTGAAGATGAATAAGGTTGATATCAAAGTGCTCATATGGCTAACCATTGGTTAACTATTGTTGAACCAACTAAGTGTACACGTTTAGGTACGGTTACTCAAACCTATATGAAAGTGCATTTCATTTGTGTATAACAAGCTAAGTTCGATCTAACGGTTGAAAGATATTAGTTTGAATCTAATCAGGTTTTCATTTAACAGTGAATATTGAATGCTTTGTTACCAAGGTAACTTAGATTGCAAACCAGGATTTGAAGACTATATAAAGGGGAACTCTAGCAACTGGGAAACCTAATCCCCACACCTCCTGTGTTATACTAGTTGTATAAGATAGAGTCGATTCTCCTTTAACCTTAGTTTTTTCACGAAACCATGTAGGTTAACGACTTAAAGACTTCATTGGGATTGTGAAGCCAGACCCAACTATTTTCTCTGTAGTTGCGTGATGAGATCTTGCTGTTTCTATCGTGATTGAGTGCAATCGTAAGATTGGATTGAGATTAATTTCTCCGATAGGCAAGATAGAAAAGTAGTCACAAACACTTTCGTCTCATCGTTTATGATTCCACAATATCTTGTTTCATTAATCGATTAATATTATTGTGAGGTGATTGATATTTCTAGGCTGTTCTTCGGGAATATAAGTCCGGTATATCAATTGGTTTCTCTTCACCTTGATTTATCAAAAGACGGAACAAAACTCATAGGTATTTATGTGGGAGACAGAATTATCTATTCTTATAGACTTTTATGTGTGGGACAGATTTGTTTATCAAGTCTTCGACTTTGGGTCGTAGCAACTCTTAGTTGTAGGTGAGATCAGCTAAGGGAATCAAGTACGTAGTATCCTGCTGGGATCAGAGATGTAAGGAACGCAACTGTACCTTGAATCAATGTGAGATTGATTAGGGTTCAACTACATTCCAGATCGAAGTTAGTTTGTAGTAGGCTAGTGTCTGTAACGGCTTAATACAGTGTGGTGTTCAATCTGGACTAGGTCCCGGGGTTTTTGTGCATTTTCGGTTTCCTCGTTAACAAAACTTCTGGTGTCTGTGTTATTTCTTTTCAGCATTATATTTTGTTATATAATTGAAATATCACAGGTTGTGGTTGGATCGATCAATTGGTAAATCCAACCTTTGGTTGTTGATTGAAATTGATTGATACTTGAACATTGGTCTTTGGTACCGTTCAAGTTATCCTCTTATATTCAATCAGGCTCTCAAATTATTATTTGTTTGATTGCGGATTGAATTGAGAGATTGAGATATAACTCCTTGATATACTTTTCTTAAGATTGAGTCTGATTGTCCAGTTGATTCTCTTGAAAGTATATTGGAGTTAGTCCATACAGATTGCTAAGCGAAATATTGGGTGAGGTTGTTAGACCCCCGTTTTTTCAAAAAGTTTATTCTATCTTTCATCAATATTTGCATAATGACACAATAGACTTAACTTTTGAGCATATATGTGATAAGAATAGTTCACGAACGTAAACACATATATATCTCATAAGCAATTGCAATATATGAAATCAAAAATATTAAATACTGCAAAATCATCTTTCAAATAACTTTAGAATTTAAAAAAATAAATCTAAAAACATTGCAAGATGAAAATCGTTGAAATAACTATGTGTAATCACAAAAAAAAAAAATGTTATTCCAAACCTTAGTTATCCTTCTTAAACATAAGAATAAATTCTCATAAGAAGTTTCCTAGACAAAAATGAAATCAGACTTCTTTGATAACTTCATACCTCTCCATGACTCCATCATAAAAGGTATCGTTGATATCCTTGATTCTCTTGACCGTGGAGACTCCATGTTCATCAGTTAGAACATTCAACTTCCGATCAACAATGCGAGAAATTTGCCCGGCCTTGATGCAATCCGATATGAGCTTATTCTGGTTTTGTATCAAGACCTTTTGATTTTCAAGGATTTTGGTCTGACCATCAATGAGATGATTTATTGCAGTTGAAGGTTTGCAAATTCGACCTTTGACTCATTCTGAAAAATGAATTAAATCCTTGACTCATTCAGCAAATCCAAGAGTTGTACTCTTTCCTTGCAATCATCTTCTTCAAAACAAGTTCTTGAATCGAATTGCATCCTTTGATGTCTTCTTCCATATCAAGATTCACCACTTCCTGAGATCTTGAAGAGTTCTCCATATTTTTTTTGATAGGGATGGAAAACAATATAATATATATATATATATATGTTCGTGAACTAGAGAAGAAAACCCTTGTTATGGAAACCCCAAAAAAAAAGAAACAATTTTAAGAAGACGAATACACGGACGTTCGTGGACCGGTTATGGAAAGTTAATGGATCGGAGAAGATACAAAATAAGGAAATACTCTATCTGTTTTCAGATATTTTCGTAGCTCGATAATTAAAATATTCACTTTAAATTAGAGCACATGAAAGAGAATCAATATACATTAGTCACTAGGAGTCAAGATATGACTCAACATTCATTTTAAATACAAAACACACAACCAGATAATATCATGCAATAGACTTGAGTCTCCCACGAATATTATCCTTGCAACTCTCAAGTTAGTTCCAAGGTTAAAATTACCTAGAGACTAGGTAACAGAATGAGATGTAATCCCATTACGTATATTTAATGAAGAGCTGTAAATATCATCTGAGTGTTTGAATCATGTATTCCTTACCTTCCTTTGGTTAAATCCAGAAGATTTAGACATCGACCTTTTTGAATTTTCATCAGAAGGATTTCTCTGAGGATTAAGTCTAGGACCTCTTGAGATCCTCTTCAGAGAATAAAGATTACGGGAATCCCATCTTTTAGACTTATACCAACCAGACTTATTCTAATAACCACTGGGAACATGTACATAAGTGGTGTAAGGAGTTTCACCATTATGATGAACACGATTCTAGTGAGGATCTTTAGATGAGTAGTCTTGGAACCCTTTTTATGAGACTTCTGGTTCTCTGCAGGAATGTTCTCCGTTGTAGATATCGTCACACTATTTACTCCGCCAACTGTAAAAATAAGCAGATTTTGAAGATCAGAAATTTGTTTATTTCTAGAAAAGCAATTTGAACATTATAGTTCTTTTTCCCGCAGAATGAACAGATTCTTGGATAAGAAAACTTAGTAGAATCCCCTTTTTCTATTCATAGCCTCTTCAGATATCTGCAAATTATGCAAACGTTTCTTAGCAGATAATTCCTTAGGAATAATTTTCTCCATGCTAGGTAATACCACGGGTACTGAAGAATACTTACTTATCAAAATAAAGTTTTTCATTTTCAAGGAAATAAACTGTTCCTGGGCTAGAACGAGAGATGCAGCAAGTTTCTCTTTTTCAACACGACAGCTTTTCAATTCTGATGAATGAGTCTTGGTTAAACGTTCTTATCTAATTGAGTCTTCTTTAACATTATCTTCAAGCATACTAATATTTTCACACTGCAGAGTAGTTTCTTGAACGATTTTTTCGATATTGTTAGAAAAATACTCAATAATACCATAGAGTTCACGTTCCCTATCAAGTGACTTCTCAAGTTCATCAGTGAGCTGACCATACTTTTCTTCAAGAGATCTAATTTTGGAAACTTGGACATCAATAATCTCAGCTGATTTTTTAAGGTTCTGGTGAGCTCCATATCAGATTCTGACATAGTGTCAACTGTCATTTTAGAGGGAATGTTATCAGAATCTGATGGCAAAAGTTTTCTACCTCGGGATTTGGAAGAATCTGCTAAGGAGATATTTTTGAGGTAAACCCAAGACATTTGGCATAATCAAAAACTTTGGAAGATATTTCTATGCGCGTTAGAATGAGATAAACTTTTATCCACAGAAATCAGATTGCTACAAACACAGACTTATGAGGTCTTAGCGTGTTTTCCTGCTCTGATACCAATTGAAAAAGCGGGGGTATAACAACTGCACCCATAATTCGTTCGGCAATCTGCATGGACTAAACTCCAATGTAATTCCGAGAGCACCAACTTAAAAGCGAGACTCAATTAAGAATTATATCAAAGAGTCTATATATCTTTCTCAATACAAACAGCAAACCAAACAGATAGAAATCTGCGAGCCTGATTGATGTGAGAAAAAACTTGGACGATACCAAAGACCAATGCCCAAGTGTCAATCAAGTTATACCCAACAAACAATGTTGGATTTATCAACTGATTGAACTACGCACAACCTATGATATTTTATTTATATAAACAAATATAATAAGGGAAAGAAATAACATAGAAACCAGAAGCTTTGTTAACGAGGAAACTGCAAATGCAGAAAAACCCCGGGACCTGGCCCGGATTTGATCACCACATTGTATTAAGCCGCTACAGACTCTAGCCTACTAAAAGTTAACTTCGGACTGGAATGTAGTTGAGCCCTATCCAAGTATCACACCGATTAAGTACATTCGCGTTCCTTGCGCCTCTAGAACCACGCCGGATTCTGCACACTTGATTCCCTTAGCTGATCTCACCCACAAATAAGAGTTTCTACGAAAAAAAGTCGAAGACTTATAAACAAATTTGTCTCCCACAGATATGTTTATTCTTTATTCGGTTTTTGTTCCGTCTTCTGATGAATCAAGGTGAACATGAACCATTTAATAATCCGATCTTATACTCCCGAATAGCAACCTAGAAATATCAATCACCTCACAATAACCCAACTGATTAACAAGAAAAGTTATTGTGGAATCACAATAGTCTGAGACGAAGAACTGTTGTGATTAATTTTTATATCTTACCTATCAGAGATAAATATCGAGTAAATATTAGAGAAGATAAAACCCAATACGATAGAACAAGAAAGATCATAATACGCAACTACAGAGAAAATAGTTGGATCTGGCTTCAGGAATCCCAATGAAGTCTTCAAGTCGTTAACCTATAATGGTTTTGAAAATACGAGGGCACCCAAATACACCACAATATTTTTGTTTCAACCTATAAGTCCTCTTACCAAGTGTGATTGTCTACGGACAGAGTCGAGAAAATACAACAACTTCGGTATTCACACTTTGCGTGATTGTCTATGGATACGAGATTGAGACAATACGACTACCAAAGTGTGATACTTGATAATAGGTTCGGACTTAACCAAACTCTATAGGATCACTATCAAGTTTATCGGAGTTAACATAAAGTGCAATTTAATTTAAATTATATAAACAAATATAATTGCTGAAAGTAAAAGTAAATCACACGACAAGTTTTTGTTAACGAGGAAAACTGCAAGTGCAGAAAAACCCAGGGACCTAGTCCAGAATTGAATACTCTCAGAATTAAGCCGTTATACAAATTATATACCAACTTCGTATAGTTGAGACCAAACAACTACCCCTAGTTCACTTAGTTTCCTCAGTATCCCTGCGCTTCCGACTTCGAAGGTCACGCACTGGTACAATTACTTTGGATCGTATTCCAAACAACAAAGGAACAACGAATCTGTTTGGTAACAACTCTATTGATTCTTTTCAAGATAAAGATATCTCAAGTCATACGCAAAGGCTCTTTCGTTTAATCTAATAAATTCCTTTTCCTAGTTAGATCAATCTATCCAATAACTACCAAAGCAGTTAAGTTTAGATTCACAATCAATCAGTATAGATCTCAACGAGAAACTATAAAGCGATGCCGATCTTACGCAACTAATCAATCTAATAAATTCGATTCTAGTTGGATCCCAGCCGATCAAGGTTTGTGCACACACAAAGATACAAGAACTAATAAGAAATCTTCTTCGCCTTCAAATCTTCTTTAATCTTCAATAAAAACCTGCAAAACACCACTTAAATCTCTTGTGATAAATCACAGACAGAACGGAGTATGTTAGCAATGGATTATCACAAGATGTCTTTAGATGTAACAACAGTTCTAAAGATCCCATCGATACTTCGATCTAGTTTGAGTGAATCTTATATCAGAAGACAAGATTCTCAAGAAACAAACTAGGTGTAATCAAAGTTTCAATAACAGTTAGTCAATCAATTCAATCGAAAACTAATAACACTACAATTATTTAGTTTCCCAACAACGGTACTCGTGGAGCTTCTTGATCCACAGAAGTCTTTCAACGAGCGGTCCTAAGAGATTTCACCTAATAGGATACTTTTCTCTCTGAATAGATGGCTCCACCAGAAACAACAAGAAACGAAGTTTCATGGCTCTTAGGATAGTTTTCTAGAAATGCAAACTTAGGTATTTATAGATCAAGGATGTTTGGACATCAAGGAATTTCCAAAACCGAAAATATTCTCAAGATTTGCAATCAATGGAAAAATTCGGTTTTCATGTTTCCAATAAATGCTTGTCCAAAGTTTCTGAAATCTCTCAATAGAAAATCTTCAATTAGTAAATGCACATTATTAATTTTTATTCTCTAGAGATATGCATTTAATTGATGGTAATTAAAGCATATAAAACCAAAAACCTTAATTAAAAGATTCTCAATTTATTTCGGCACGAGATCTCCTTGAGTACTAAGGAATATCTTTGAACAATAAATGATAAGAGTTACTATACGTGTTCAAAGTATGTTGACATCTTTTCACTGTAAATCCTTATTCATATTTACATGGATTTACATTCGTGGAATCGGTTATACCACACTTCCGAACAAGTTTAGAATTGGTATCCCCGTATTCCATGTGGTTGATCAAATATCAAATTACATACATGGGTTCAATCATTTCTACCAATCACTAGGATCAGTTATACCTCAATATGGAAATACTTGTGATCGGTCACACAAGTTACCAGAACCGGTTGTCACACCAGTTACCAGGACCAGTTACTAATTACAAGGATCGATTACACAATACTCTGTGATCGGTCACATCAATTACTCGGATCGGTCATACTAATTACAAATATTGATCATACCATCTCATGGTGATTACTTAAGATCGGTTACACCATTCAATGAAAACCAGTCATACCAAACCATAAGTCATGCATTGTGATTATCTATACCAAGATACATAACCAAGGTTAAGATCGGTTCTACCATCTCACATATTGGTCATCCAAGGATTTGCAATGAATAGCCGAACCAATAAGCCTAATGATTTCCCTTTTGATTCACGAAACGAGTTCATGAATGTACTTTCTTTAAACGAATGTAAAACATTATTTCCTAGGATGAAATCTTCTTTACCATAATCCATTCACATTGTCATAACAATATATACAAGATTATGTCGATGTCATATTTACGAAGTTCAAAAGATAAGCGTTATACTTCGTAGTCTAATTCCATAATACCATGATCATACAATTATGACCATGTCACATCACTATAGTATTATACAATATGTATAATATATACAGCTTCGCAGTTATGTTTTCAATATAGCACGACTTGAAAGATACGTTAGGAATGAAACAGTTCAAATCAATATTACTAACCTCAAGTGGAAGGATAATGTCATCGTTGTAGTTCTCTATTTCTTCACATTCTTCAGGTCTTCGGAGTAATAATTGTATGTCTCAACATTCCTAGACTTTCTAGTCTAACCTAAATGAAGTTGACTCTAGTATACACTCTGGTTAGTATGAATCGTAACCGAACCGTGTATAATGATTTTTCCATGAAAGGTTAGTCGAAACTATCCAGACGAACTATAAGCTTAACCATTTTCATTTAACACTTTTATAATTTAATCTTGAGTCACGACTATATGTTATAATGTGATCAAATATGTATAGAGGTAGAGTTAGTCAAATGTTCATTATCTCATAGTTATAATTATGATCTGAATACGTGTATGTGTACTTACTTCCAGTTTGTGAGTTATTTTTATCATAGTATGTATACCGGGTATGTGTACCCTCAAGACAAAAACAGTTCAGGAACTTTTGGTATCCATACTAAGTATGTGTACCTTCCTGAGTTCACGAGTCAACATAATTTTTTGGTATCCATACTGGGTATGTATATCAAAGGTCGTTTCCGAACTATAGATACACCGGTACGTGTACTATGGCTCTGGACCTATAATAGTTACGCCAACACGTGAGCTGGTATGTGCACTCTCCTGAGTCCAGATTTACAGTAGTTCTATATCTCTCTAATAATCGATTTGAAACATTCTCGAATAACATCAATGATACATATCATTGTTTCAGGCTATTTTCAAATGATTAACTTGAATTATGATTTAGGTCATAAACAAATAAATTGTCCAAATTAATCAAGTTTTGAACGAATTTTCTTAAGCTTAGTCATTCATATTTCGAGAATAATTAACAAGATAAACTTGACTCGAAATTTCTATTGTGCAACTTTAAAGTCCACTTAATCATGCGACTTAATTTCATAGATAGAAAGGTGAAAACTTGAGTAATATGTTGGTTCAGTCTTCACATACCTTTTGTCAATGAAGTTCTCCAAATGCTTCAGTTGATCTTCGCCTTCAAACAGTAGAATGTAGTGATGTCTGATACTCGACTACACATTTCTGATCCTAATCCGAGGCATGACTAAATATAGACTAGAAACCAAGATGTAGTTTTGATCAACTAAACTTGACAACAAGTTTTAGATAGCAACACTTGTGAGTTCAACCGAGCAATGCTCTAACATGGTTTGTAACAGAGAGTCTGTACGCCCACAAAGCGTTGCAAATTCCAGGTTTTATTTAGTTTCTCTTTTTCTCATCTTTGTAAACACTTTGAGCCATGGATCAATATTTTGAGGGATTGTTTACCATGATGAGCTAATTGTCAAGTAACCACGGAAATTGATGAAGATATTTACACATGATTGATGGGTAATTATTTTTAATTATTTAATTTTCTCTAATTATTTCATTGTATCCACTTAATTACTGCTTCTACAGAGTTTTAAATTGATTGCATACTTTTCTTAATTATTTTTCATTCAGTTTGATAGGTTATACTTTGTTAAATTAGTTGATAATCTATGCTTAAGGGATACACATAATATTTGAGAGTATGTCTGATTATTAGTTTTTTAGAAATAAAAGGACCTAAAAGGTGACTAGAGGTTTGAAATCTTTATAACATCATTCAATCATGAGTAGCAGTGGACCCAGAGTCTTGGTTGTTCTGAAAATCTTGATATCACTTTCATTTTATTTTATTATTAGAAATTAGGTCTAAAAACAAATGTTTACAAGTCTGAGAATCAAACACTTTTCTTATCACTTTCTCCAACACATCAATATTATAATTTTTTTGGCTATCTTTTCTAGTTTACGGTTGGGAAATCATGAGTTCTCAATTGTAGAAAAAGTTTATGACTAGGAGTTTATGAGTTCCCAGCTGTAAACTGAAGAAAAAAAAACTCAGATTTTCTTAATCTACCTATTAATCATTTTCATTGATAATCTAATTCCTAGCACTTAGCTAAAAGAACTAATTAAAACTATTAACATTAACCAATAGAAAACAATTTGGCCAATTACAAATAATCTATGAACAAGGAGTTTTGCGTATATTATTTGATGACCTTATTTTATCATTTTTTCATCCCTTAAAACTTCCCTTTTGAGCCAGGGGGTACCATTATTAACAGGGTGATACCATTACATATATGATAAACAAATACTAATAAATACTGACCGTCAGATTGTTAACAGGGTGATACCATTGCAATAATAGTTTTTTTTTATACTCGCAAGATTGGGGTATACCAAGATTAATTGGAGTATACCAATTGAGACAAAATAAGGTTATCGGAAGTAAAACGCAAATCCCCTTATCCATATATCTTTCATATGACAAAATCTGTCGCTGATTAATTAACACTAATAAATCTGTTTAACTTAATTAATGTTGTTAGATTAATAAGTAGGATTAAAATTTATGAAAATATTTTAAGTTGGATTGAACTTAGTTCTGTAGGAGATCTTTGAGAAGAAAAAAATTATGTTTTGATAATTTTGTTTGTAACGGAAATAAAACCACACTAGCCAAACACTTTTGAAATGGGGTTTGCAAATTCTCAAAATAACAATGGAAATCAACACTTTCAGAACTGAAAGTATGAAAAGTCGGCAGGGTCGACAAACAAAGAAGATAATGACTACTATTAGCTGGCATGCTAGCAATAAGACATAATACCGACTAAAAGAGTTTTGACGTACATAGAAATGTGTTATAATGCTCCATTAATCGGGAAGGTATTAATTTCTTAACCTGTCGGCTATAGAGTTGTCGTCAGGGTTATAATTTTATAACATGACGAGAAACCGAGTCAGCATGTTATGCATGTTAAAACCCCGCCGAATTTTCATACTTTATTCAGTCCATATTGGTTAGTACATTCATTGAAATATAAAATCTAACCACTTTTGTGGGCATCACGGATGCACTTAGCACATGCATCAAGCCTTTGAACTGCTAGGCAACCCTAGTGAACGAGTTATAGTCTCGTGAGAGTTTACATAAGGATCTACCCACAAAATCTTCTACCCTATGTCTTAAAACTATCAATCCTCACTGGACGGGTCGGAGGAATATCCATGTGATTCATACTACAGAATTTTGGATACCATGAGATGATAACTTTCATCAAATGTGAATGTTTCCCCTTTTTCCTCCAAGTAGTGCGCTTTTACGGCCTGGTGCTACAAAAACACAACACAAACTTACTTTGTTGGTGTTTTTTAATCAGAAGATCAAACAACTTAGCTTATGTGAAAGAAACTCTAAAAATACTTACAAATTGTTGAGGGGATAAGCTAAAGTGGCTAGCGTTGAAAATTCGTTGTTGGATAGCAATAAAATAACGTATGCCTTTTTGGATAACTTGGTACCTATCATGAATTTGTTGAAGACTTCTTCTCTTTGGATTCCCACAGTCTCACCTATATTGGTTATATATCTTCGCCCAAAAGGTTGGGTTCTACCCTTATGGGGGAGAGATATACATCTCAAATTTCGGCGTACCATGTTTTGATTATGGTCAAATATTATGATGCCATGGTTGTATGTAGAGGTATGGAGAGTTAAAAAGAGTAGATGAAAAATGAACTTTGGAGAGTATATGTAAATTGGTGTGTATTTTTTATAGAGAGAACTAGTATATTTATAGGATAGTGCCAAAATATAGTTGTTCGGATAGCAAATCAATGCAATTATACTTGCAAAAATCTGAATTTCGAACTCGTCGTAAATGTTTAAGTTTCCTTACAACACCGACTAGGTATAGTCATCAGGATAGTTGTTTTGTTACCTGACGACCATTAGCATATTTGAACACAGGAAAATGATCACATCCATCAACATTAGTCGGCACTATAATGGTTTAAAAGAATTCCGACTAATTTGTTGTCGGCTTGATCGTTAATTTTCTTACATGCCGACTATTAGCGATTATGTACAGGAAATGGTTACATCCATCAAAATTTAATCGACACCATAGTGGTTTAAACAGATGTTAACTAATGTGTAGTCGGCTGGGTCGTTCTGTTTTCAATATGCCAACTATTAACATATTTACACTCAGGAAAATGGTCATATCCATCAATATTTAGACGACATCGTAGTGGCTAAAAAACATGTTACTAGCGTGCAGTCGGCTTGGTCGTTATGTTTTTAATATGCCGACCCTGTTAAACACACCGTTTTTGGTGCATGGGTCCTCAATCTAGGAAAAACAAGGGTGCCGACCCTGGTCTGATCGTTACTGTACAAGTATTAAAACCTTGCCAACTAAATTGTTGAAACTTTACGGTACTAAACAGACGACTCATTCAACATTTATAAATCCAACATTTGTCCAATAAGAACGGAAACATCCATCATTTGTCCAACAACAAAAGAAACATTTGTCCAATCATCCATAAAAGAACATATGTCCAACCATTAACCATAACATACTTGTCTATAAAGAAACATCCATAAATTAGAAATTCACTCATGACCGCGACCATGATCACCTCTCCGGCCTCGTTTAGCAGCATCGCCTCGTTGGCTTCCACCTGCACGACTACGACGCCCCTTTAGTTCAGTATTTTCTCGGCGGAACATTTCTGTGGCATCTTCATTATCAACATTCCTAGCAAAGTCAATGTGCTTAGTTTGTTGTTCAACCGACAAAGGCTCTCCTGTATCTCTCGCATAACACATCATCTTCACAAGAGTCTTTAAATTGTCCTTTTATTTTTAGATAAACAAAAACCGATCAATTAAACTTATTCAAAAGTCTTCATAGAACTTAAAAGAATAAGAGAGACACAATACTTACAAAATTCTTAAGACTTGTTGATGGGTCTTTCGCGGTGTTCTTCTTCTTACGACCAGGTTGATCAACAATTTCTTCCTGAATGACAGTAGGACGAGCAAAACTGGAGTACCACGACATGTAATTTTCAGGAGCTTCATGACATTCGGTCACCTCGTCCAAAAGACTCAAATAAACTCTATGGTCACGTCTATCGTCCCAATAAGAAATTTCTGGTGGTGCAGCGTAAACGACGTCAATAGTTTTGTGGGACGTGCTACACTCCTCTCTTACCACTTTAAAGAATGGTTCATCGTCGGGATATGGTTCTTCTTGAAAGTAACCGATTTTCCGCATTACTCGATATGGATCGTACATTGAAAATTCTTGGGGGTAAAACTAGGGACCATAGTAAAATGCAACATCATTTGTCCTTACGATTATTCTATCTTTTCTATCGTCTCGATACATATCGAATATTACCTCATCCGCAGTCATTTTGTCAAGGCAACTCGCATGTTGATAAGATGCTGAGGTATATCCTTCTCCCGACCACCAGTAAAAGTGTATCGGCATCCTCTTGGCTTGTGCTTCGCAAGATTAATATTGACTTTGATGTGGGGTTGGCTTTCACCAAGGACGGGAAATGCTCATATATCCAAACCTATGCAAACACAAAGTTTAGTAAGAATCCTATCTCACCAAACACTAACCACATGAACATTTTGCGAATATAAATGATTTAGAAATTAAATTACCTAAAATAGACTTAGATTCCTGTTAACTTGCTTGACCAATGACCTTGAATCCTTAGTCAACTCTGGATTCAAGAATCCAACCACTGCAATACCCCAAGAATACGTATGCATCTGATCAATGAGATGCAATAGTTGAAGATACTTGGCGTTGATCAAGTTTCCAGAACTATCGGGAAAGATACAGTTATCCAGGACGTATAGCAAATAAGCGGACGCAGTAACATTGACTCGCTCTTCGTCCACACTTCCCTCCTCATCATAAATCTTCTTGGTTCCACTGTGTGTGTCCCTCAACAACTTAAGCTCCAGCTTCTTGCTTCTATAACCATTCTTCATCAGAAACATAGAATCTGAATGTTTCTCATCCAAACCGAACAATATCTTGGTCAATTTGAAGAGATCCTCCCAAGAAATTTGATCATCTATCCATCTTTGGTGGCTTTTCCATCCACCTCGAGGGCTAGAATTTGATGGAAGTCATCGAGATTTATCACCATCTCACCAAATGGAAAGAGCATTATATCAGTCTCCCCATAAAACCTCTCACGAAATGAAGATATGGTAACTTTATCATACTCAATAACCGAACTCTTCACCGCAGTCCACAACGCGGAGTTCATGACAATTTCTTTCACGGTGTCACATTCCTTGTCAAGCGGTCATTTCTTCATCATAGTGCTTGAAGCTTGGCGCATCAAAAGACGGATGACATTCTTATGATCCTAAATAACATAAACCAAAAACACACAATTATGAAAACAAATAAAAATAAAAACATTAAAACATTGTCTTAAATAACAACAAAGTGAGATTAAGATTACTTATGAGAGTATAATAGATTTTATATGCCCACGAGTCTTTGTATCCAAAAAGAACATTTCTACCATCTTCGGGTAACCCTAGTAGAGGCTCACCTTCTTTCTGTACCTTCTTCAAGTGAGAAGGAGGCATGTGTGAAATAATAGTTTTATTAATAACCTTCTTTTTTCCCGGTTGCAGTTGCAACTTGAACCACTGTTTCTTGACCATTACCTTCTTCCTCATCTTCTTTATCTTCTTCGACAATTTCACCTTGTCCATCATTATCTTTATCACTGTTCTTCCGATCATCATTTTTATCACCAACATCATTACCTCCTGTAGCAGGTGGGATATCTTGATCATCATCATCATCATCGTTATCTCCTCCAGCAGCCGGAGTTCTTTGAATATCATCGTTATCATTACCCCTTCTACCAGATGGAATTGATTGGTCTTCATATGGAGTTCCATCAGAATCACTTAGTTCAGGTGGACCATGAGAATCGTTTTGTTCACGAATCTTGAGCGTTCCCGTCTCTACAAATTCCCCTCGATGTATTGCAGTCAAGAGTTTGTCGCCTGCGCGAGGAGGTTTTGAAAAAGGAGTAACAAGTTTTTTATTTTGTTGGACCTTTTGCAGCCTAAACAAGAACAATGGAAATACATTTCAATTATTCGTCAGGGTCAACCCTTGAACAAGGAAACGACTAAGTTACAACAGATATTAGCCATCAGGGACGATAATAAACTTAAGTGACGACTAAACAATAGTCGTCACCTTAGGAAAAATAAAACAATAACGACGAATAACACAATGCTACACAGAGAAACTAAGTTTTGATCACCATTTAGTCGACATTATCGATAACCTATACAGTAACGACTAATACATAGTCGGCAGGATACTATTCACATAACATGACGGCTAATACACAATGGAACTCAAGAGACGCAAGTATTTGCACAGCATTAGTCGACATTTTTAAAATTTTAATACTGACGACTAACAATCCAACATAATTAGTTGGCAAGGTATTAGGTTGAGTAGAGTGACGACCCTGCAAATATCACTTCCAGGGGATGAAAAATCGTTACTATATTCAAACAAAGAAGAAAACGACAATTCCTAAGTATGAAAAGTCGGCAAGGTCGACGAATAGACACCTTGACGAGCACATAACTGCAGTTCCATATTTTTAAATTTTCTGACCTAATTTGACATGCAAATGAAAAATTGAAGTATTTGGTTGAGTTTATATAATCATTTACTTTCTCAATCGCGTCGTTTCTTCGGCTTGAGCAGTTCCAAGGATTTCTTCTTCGTCAACTGGTTTTCTCTTCGGTTTATTTTGAACAGATTTTCCAATGCCACAGTCTTCAGTACTAGGTCTTCTATAACTTTGTTTCACTCGCGGCTTCATGTTTGAAGATTAACCGAAGATGAAATTTTCGAATCGATGATTACGACGAATTAATCGACGAGTTTTCAGTCGTTTTTAATGAAGACGGGGGACCAACTTAGTTGTCGGTATGGTAGGAGAAGAGGAAAGAAGAGAAGATGAAATGAAAATGAAATGACAGGGTGAATTAGGTTAAATTTTAATTATAATGGATAAGGATACTTTTATAACTTCACCGATTTTGGTATCCCTTAACCCTACAAAAGAGTCCCCTTAAAATTGAATATACCCAATTAATCTGGGTATACCCAATCGGGCCAGTTTTTTTATCGATCAGCCCATGTTGTAAAACCCAAGGGGTCAAATTAGTCATTCAGCCGGGTGTTAGATTCTGCAAAATGCCGCAAATGTAGTGAGTAGTGGATAGATAGAACCGGTTATTATTAGGGTTAAACTTGTCATCAATTTTAGAAGTTAGTAGATTTTAGCATGTATTATTTGAAATTGAGAAAAAAAAAAGAAAAAAAAAAAGCATTTTGGTGTCAATTCAGTTATCTCTCTTTTCTGTAGTGGGGCTGCTATTTCTTCAACCTCCTCCCCCTCTCTTTTTTTATGATTTCTACTGTCTGGTAAAGCAAAGTTGTAATTGCACTTCTTTGCTTCTGAAAAAGTTACTTGTAGAGAGAGAAAGTGAGAGGCTGACCAACTGAAATTATTATTACTTCATTTTTCATTTGCTATTTCTTCATCTACTTGTTCTGTTTCTGTTAGTCTGAGAACATTTTGTTTCAACTCTCATTTCTTAAAATTCTCCTCTTACAATGTCTGCTGCAAGCTAGTAGAGGATTATTTGAGTACACCAGACTCTTCTCCTTAAACTCTTTAATTAAGAAGAAGCTTCTCCTTAAAGCAACAGCAAGAAGAATAACAACAAATATGTTGTCTTCAAAACCCAAGTAAGTTTATTTCTTTGTTCTCTCTATGTATAACTATATAGATCTGATGTATGACTCATTGTTTTTCTATGTTTTGTTCAACTTCATTTACTTTGATTTTTCTCTAATCTGGGTATTTCTCATTTTTAGTTCATTCTTCTTCTTCATTAATGGTATGGATCTGGCTTGTATACATCTGATTTAGGCTGTTTTTCTATTTTTCTGTGGCTTTCTTCATTTGGACTTTTTCCTTGTCTACCTGATACAGTTTGATCATCAAAAGTTTCCGTTTTTGTTGATCACTGGTCAAAATTGTTTCGGGGTTCTTTGTTTTGATTTAGATTTAAAATGTTAGTAAGTTAGATGTCATGGTTGTTCTTTATTTAAGATAGAAGTAAAAATGTAATGCTCATCTTGATTGATTCTGCATTTTGATTTATGAGATTCTATTATTTGGCTATTGAACAGATCTGATGCTGCACCGCCAAACAAAACCTCCCCTGCTACCCCTAAGATTAGCAAAATAGCAAGGGGAGTATCAAAACCTGACAGTGGTTCACCTTCACCAGTGGCAAATTCGCGTCTTGGTACACCTTCTCCTGCACACAATTCACGTCTCTCAATTGAACGATCCCCAAAAACAGCTGAATCAAAAACTCCTACTGATCGGAGATCTCCTAGGGTTACTACTACAACACCAACTGATGTATGCTAAACGAGGAATCTTCGGACTCTGAATACTTAGTTTACTGTCATTTCATGTTTTTTTTTCTTATGAGCAACTTTCTTTGAAATTCTTAGGTTGTAATTTGACATTTGCAAATGCAGAAACAACCGCCACGCACAGCAAAAGGATCAGAGCTACAAGCTCAGTTAAATCAAGCCAAGGAAGATCTGACGAAAACAAAGGAGAAGTTAGCATTGATTGAGAAAGAGAAAGATCAAGCTCTTGAGGAGTTAAAGGAAGCGAAGAGAGTTGCAGAGGAGGCAGATGCGAAACTTGGGGAATCCATTGTTGCTCAAAAACGAGCGGAAGAAAACACTGAGATTGAGAAATTCCGAGCTGATGAATTGGAGCAAGTGGGAATTGAGACTTCTCAAAAGAAAGAAGAAGCATGGACTAAGGAGCTTGAAGCTGTACGAAGTCAACATGCTGTTGATGTGGCTGCTTTACTGTCTACCACTCAGGAACTGCAAACTATTAAGCAGGAATTAGCCATGACCGCGGATGCAAAGAACCAAGCGTTAAGTCATGCCGAGGATGCTACCAAGATCGCAGAAATCCATGCTGAGAAGGTGGAGGTGCTCACTGCAGAGTTGGGTAAATTGAAGGCCTTGCTTGATATAAAGGTGGAGAGAGAATCCAATGAGACCTCTGAGTTGGTAAAGAAGCTCGACATTGAGGTTGACTCTCTTAAAGAAGAAGTCAAGAAGTCTGAAGCTGCTGTGGTGAAATTAGCTGAAAGTGAAGAGCTAATTGAACACTTACAGCAAGAACTCGAAAAATCCAAAGCTGCCGAGGTGACTTTGGCAACCGAAAGTGAAGAGCTTATTGGACAATTAAGGCTAGAGGTTGATTGTTTGAAGATAGAAGTCAGCAAATCAAAAACTGATGCATCAAAGTTGGTCGAAAATGAGATTCTGATTGAAAATGCGAGGGCTGAAGTTGATTCTCTGAAAAAAAAGCTCGAGAAATTGAAATCCGTCGAAGATAAATTGGCAGAAAGAGAAGCCCTAGTTGAACATCTGAGGATTGATATGGATTCTCTTAAAGAAGACCTTGAGGTATCAAAATCTATGGAAGCAAAGCTGGAAGCTAAGTTGGCTGAAGGAGAAGCTCTGGTTAAGGAATTAAAGGTTGATGTAGAAACTGCAAAGCAAGCTGAACTTCATGCGATTAACTTGGTGGAGGAGATGAAGAAGAAATCCCAAGATTTAGAGATTCGAGTTGAGGAAGCAAATCGGTCTGAGAAATCTGCATCAGAGTCTTTGGATTCTCTTATGCAACAACTAGAGGGTAAGATTGGTTTATTACAGGACGCTGAATCTGATGTCGAATCTCTTAGAGAGCAGGTTGGATCCTTAGAGATTTCAATTGCGAGAGCAAGAGGAGATCTCGATGAATCAGAAAAACGTTATGATACAGTGAAAAAAGAATATTCTGAAATGGCCAAGACAATTGAATTTCTCAATGCTGAGCTAGAAACTGTCAAGGAAGAAAAAATGCAAGCTTTAAACCACGAGAAACTTGCAGCTTTAAGCGTTCAGAACTTGTTGGAGGAGAAAAACGAGCTTATAAACAAGTTGGAAGCTTCTAGGGATGATGAAGACAAGAGTAAGAAGGCGATGGAAAGTTTAGCATCGGCTTTACATGAAGTTTCTTCAGAAGCAAGAGAAGCCAAGGAGAAGCTTCTAGTCACTGAATCTGATTTAAAAACTGCAGAGGCTGAAATAGAAGATTTACAGATGGTTTTGAAAGAAACAAATGAGAAGTATGAAAACAGACTTGACGTATCCAGAAATGAAATTGATCTCTTATCGAACACTATTCATCAATCCAAGCTTGAAATTGAGAATTCTAACTCTGCTTGGGAAGAAAAGGAGAAGAATTTTGTAACTTCCATAAAGCAATTGGAAGAAGAAAATTTATGTGCAAGGAACGAAACCGAAAGGTTGGTTAGCTTACTCAAAGAAGCAGAAGAGGAAGCTAGGGTTGCCAAGAAGGATGGGATTCAGATGCAGATTAACCTAGAAGAAGCAGAATCTGAGGTTAGTTCTCTGAGGGGACTGGTGGAGGAAGTTAAAGTTGAGAGCATAGTGCTAAAGGATAGATTGTTGGACAAAGAGAATGAACTGCAGAGTATCATCCATGAGAATGAAGAGCTTCGAGTTAAAGAAGCCAATGCTCGAGAGAAAGTGGAGGAGCTGTCTAAATTTCTCGAAGAAGTAACTGCGAAAAAGAACACTGAAGAAAATGGAGATGTTTCCGACAGTGAAAAAGATTATGATTTGCTCCCTAAAGTGGTAGAATTCACAGTGGAGAATGGAAATACAGCTGAAAAGGAAAACTCGGTGTTGCAAACTCCATCTCAAAATGTTGAAGAAGAACACAGAAAAGATGATCTTTTGGAGAATTTGCGGATTGGAAATGGTAATCACAAAGAAAAAGAAGACAATACAGTTGAACTTGAGCCTAAAATGTGGGAGAACTTCAAGATTGGTGAGAAAGATTACTTGCCAGAGAAGGGAACTGAACATGAATCAGTTGATGACGATGTTGAATCTAAGATGGATGATGAAAGCCTGGATCAGGTAAACGGATTGTCATCAACAGAGAATATCGAAAATGGAGCAACCTCTCCAACAAAGCAACTTCAACAAAAGAAGAAGAAGCCGTTGCTGTCTAAATTTGGAAGTTTGTTGAAGAAGAAGAGCAGCACCAACAGTAAGTAGGAAGCAACTCCATCAACTGGGCACGACACAGCGCAACAATTATTAGATGAGCGTGGGGCTGATGCGCCGGCAAGTTTGATTTAATTTTTCAGTTTTTAATATTATCGTGTCTGATCAGAAGTGTTTGATTTCCGTATGTTCCTTGCTTGAATTCTTTTAAAATCAGAATAGGTGAATATAGAAGAAGAGGGTGGTTGTTATTATTCATAGATTGTTTTTTTCTGATGTTAATTCCTCCTATGTTGGGAGGAATACAACGTGGGTTGGGCATGGCAGTATTTGTGTATCTGAAGTTCTTTTCTTGTTCATGAAAAGGTTTGGTTAGAGTTCTCTATATTAATTAATTGTATTTTGTTATTCTCTTTGCACGAGAAATCAGTTTATAGTTATAAAACAGTAAACTGTCCGTCCATGTTTGCAAATTATATGGAAGTAAAGTTTTAGCTACTAAACATGGGTTGTCTCCATTTTCGTTTGATGTTTTCTGTAATTGGTGTAAAATAGGAGAGGAGATGGGGATAGATTGTTATTTCATTGATTACTAGTCTCATTTATTCTCTGCAAAAGTTGGGTACTTGATCTACTGGTGTTGGGAAAGGACATGACACAAGAGAGGAGTTTCAGGCAGGTGGCCTAAAACATTCTGAGTCAAATCTCAAGTACTTCCAAAGAAGAAACAGGTACTCCATAGGGGAGGAACAAATTTACTTTCACATGGTATCTTTTCTTCCTTCCCACTTTATTTTGCGACATTCATTCCAACAACTGCAGAGATAAAAAGCTGTCGATCTCTGACTTTTTGACTTGTTAATACACTAATCTCTCTGGCTTGGATTGTAATAAAATTAGCTAAAACAGTCTGTAACTCAGAAGTTTTCTTACCTTTTGTTGATTTGGTTAAAAGCAATTTAAGATATACTGTATCATTTTGTGCAGCGTTAGGATTAATAATCTCCACGATTAGCTATAGCTTTCACACTCAATATCATAGTAATAGGAAAGGGGTTACTCTTTTCAGTTGTCAATTTGATTTGAGTTGGAATCCAAGACGTCTAATTTCGTATCTCATACGAAAATAGTTAAAGCTATGCTTCACATTCCAATAGAGGGGTGTCCTCTAATATGACAAAAACGGGTCTTTCATAGGTAATATCAGAAACCCCTTATCTCAAATAATTTAAATAATTTTGTGATGACTAAACAACTCTTATTTAGTTAATTTTAATTTAATTAGATAATAATTAAATTAATGAAGTTTGTTGTATACTTGGTGAATTCTGAGACAAAGTTTTTGTGGGAAGAAAAACTAGAGAGAAGAAAAAAAAAATTTAGTCAATCACACTGGCCGTAAAATAAACTTCTACGATTAGAAATAATCCAAACCTGGACGTAAAATCAGTTCTATGGTTGGAATGAAAAGGAACCTAGACGTAAAATGAGCTTCTACGGTTGGAACTATCCAAATCTGGACGTAAAATGAGCTTCTACGGTTGGAACTATCCAAACCTGGACGTAAAACTACATGCAAATAGAATTCTACAGTTGGAATTAATCCAAACCTGGCCATGATTTCTTCATAACCACTTTTACGGTCGGAATTAATCCAAACCTGGCCGTAAAACTACATGCAAATAAAATTTCTGCGTTTGGAATTAATCCAAACCTGGCCATGATTTTTTCTACGGTTTTAAAGTTTTTATTTTAGTTAAAGGATAATCTAGACATTTTATATATGTGTTAGGATATCTCATAACCATTTTTTTGGACACTAAAAATCTAAATGAAACCCCTCTATTGGAATGTGACGCCCCAATGATAGCTTTCTAGTTAAACGGTTATCGTTTATATGTTGCAGCCTTAGAGGCCTGTCCTGCGTTGCTGGGACTAATGGACAAATGCGGTGGTGAACAAGTCAAGATCGAAACATCGCCAGGGTGGGCCATTATTTCCTTTTGAATCAATACGTGGTTTCACGTTTTTAAAGAATAAAGCTTGAGTTTCTGTACATATTAAATGATTGATAATGCGGTAAAAGGTCATGCGACAGCATCTTTTAACTTTGTGAAGATCCAAGGCTCAAGAGACGATATTTATAGAGATGAATTTGAATCTATAGAAGATCAAATTTCTTTTGGACCATTTTATTATCGAACGTTTCATTTTATCTAGCCTTCCATGGCTACGGAGAGAGGGATGCTTGGAAGTTGCATTACGCATAGCACTGAGAGATGCACAACTAAGTTCCATTATCAATTAAGTTTCTGCTTTTGATATAAAGAGCTTCCCCAGTTAAGGTGTCTATGGACCGTGGCTTCCAGTTTATGGGGTTTCACTGAAAATAAATCAAACAAGTGGTTGAGTAGCGAGACTTAAAGTTCCCAAGGATCCCAACTACAATCGTTTAGCAATTTCTTGTGACATTTCCATCTGCCATGCCTGTTGGAAATTCATCTGTACTTTGGTTTCTTATTACTCTTATTGTCACTCTTGGTCTTGGGGCTCTTGCAGCTTTTATCTCAATTATTATTATTAATCTCTGCATAAAAACCAAAACAAATGCAAGGGGCTGTCTACTTCTAGAAATAATAGTAATGCGGACTATGGAGCGGGAGTGTCCTCTTGTAGGATGCATGTGATGGGCACAGCTTGTAAACCTAGTTTTCTTTTGGGATCCTCACATGGAATGTCCATGCGGATTCTCTCTAGAATCCATATTACATGGTTCATGGGGTCATGTTTTATTATTTTTATGATTATCACCCCCCAATTTCTATCTAGCATGATTCTTGAATAGGTATGATGAAAAGAAGAGAAAATTTTTGACGGGGGCAAAATATGAAGGGGACATGGGGACCAATCAGAAACAAGCATTTTTCTTTATATTTTTAGATAGATTCCAACGAATTTGAATATTGGTTTTAACTTCGTAACGTGCCATTCGTTTTAAGTCAGACCAAATATTGTTAGTTAATCAAAAATAATAACTAACCTAAATTAACATAACACAACTTTAGGTTTAATATATTTTCTTAAACTCCTCGAGTTTGCTCGGGTTAGTAACAGGACCAAACTTTGTACCTCAAAAAAAAATTCGCATTGTATGGGACTGTTTGGAACAAACTTTGCTATTATTAGCTGTGTACTTGTATGCTTTGGTTTCAATTACAACTTTCAAAATTTAACCAGTAACTTTGTTTTTATGTCATCAGAATGGAAGATCAAAAGAAGTTTTATTCATTTGATTTGAATGAAATTGCTAATCCAAGGGAATCTATGGTGGCGAATAACGACGATAATGAGATTGTTCGAACTAATGTGGAAGAGATTATTGTTACTGGGGAGGCTATGGAAGATGACAACAACGACAACGAGATTGTTCGAACTAATGCGGAAGGGATTATTGTTACTGGGGAGGCTATGGAAGATGACAACTACGATAATGAGATTGTTCAAACTAATGCGGAAGAGATTATTGTTACTAGAGAGGCTATGGAAGATCACGAAACCATAATGGGAAAGACATTTAATTCCGACGATCATGCGTATGAATTTTATAATGCCTATGCAAGGAGAGTTGGATTCAGTGTGAGGAAACAATCAACTTCCAAAAGAAGAGCGGATAAAAAAATTATTGGGAGAATATTTTGTTGTTCACGTGAAGGCGAACGCGAAAAACATCCAAGAAGGACACCAACTAAAGCTCGAGAAGGGCACATTAGGAAGTTAAAACCAACAAGATTTAAGTTAATTATTATTTTTTATTAACTAACAAGATTTGGTTTGACTTAAAACGAAGGGCACATTAGAAAATTAAAACCAAAACTCAAATTCGTTGGAATCTATCTAAAAACAGAAAGAAAAATGCTTGTTTCTGATTGGTAAAGAAAAAAAAAGAGATTAATCACGTACTATAGTGATATCGGTAAAGAAAAAAAAAAGATTAATCGTAAGCAAAACCAGCAGCTCTGGATGCCTCCTACCATTGATGGGATCAGGGATGTGTGCAAAAGAAGAACACGAGAAAACAATAGTTATTCGAGCGAAACATTGGCATGAACCTATCTGGTCAAGGGAGCATCGTTGCAACTATCCAGTCAACTGAGCAGTGTTACAACTTGTATCTTTGGATAGTTAGGGCCAGCCAAGCAGTTGTCATTCATCAACATACTAGACCCTGCTTGTCCAATGTTTCTCCGATCGTGGCTGATCCTTGCATTGATGGACTAGGCACGAGGTGCGAAAAATCCAATAGATTTTGAAGGCTTAAAAATCGATGGATCTGTTTTCTTCTTCTTTATGTTTGGCTGATAGTCCATGTAAGACTATTAGGAGGGCATCCAACACATCACTGGTCGGCTACAGACACTAGATTAATAGTTTGTGCGTTTATGGACACAAAAATAAGGCTAAGCCTATTTTTTTTATTTTACATTAACTAGAGCTTTGTTATCTTGTGTCCTCGTGTCCAGGGTAACACAATCATTGCAATGAAAAATATTTTTCAATAAAACACATCAAATTTTAGTCGTATCGGTCACCGTCCAAAGAGAAGAAGATATAATAAAAAATCCAGAATACCTAATCATATTTTGGAACCAAAATTTGAAAAGCGACCGTTAAAACGGCCACGCCTATATAGCGTGTTCATGAGGGTCACCGATACTCGACACGGATAAACAGAAAAAAGAAAACGATGTTATATAGACCCGTTATAAAGGTTTTCACGCATGTGATAATCGTTTGTCTAAAATTGATTTCTAAATTTTTTAATTTGAAATTACGTTTCAGCATAAATTTTTTAGATCGTTTCTCCCGTTTCACACCCATTATATCTGTTTTTTAGAAAAAAAGAATATATAAATAATTTTTTACACGATTTTTATTTTCTAAAAAAAATGACTAAACAAATAAATTCAAAAAACATAGTAACAACGTTATTTAGACCGGTTATAACCGTTTTCACGCATTTTAAAACCGTTAGATAGGAAATTAAGACCATAATTAATTTATTTGTTCTAGTTAGCCATTATCACACTCGTTATTTAAAATAAAAAAAAATGTTCAGAAAACGCGTTTTTCTCTAAACAACACGTCTTTTACTCGAAACATGTTCATACCCGTCAAAACGCGATATAACGGTAACGACCTATGAACGTGACCTAACCTGTAACCCGTTTTTCAAACCTTGTTTAAAAATAAATACATGTATGTAATGTGCACATATATCAAATTTCGTCTAATTTGTAATTTTAATGCACGACTGTCATTTCTAATCTTGAGACCCAAACTCTAATCAAAAATTTCTAGGACCGAAACTCAAAGTCTAAGTAGCTCTTAAATTATACGAAAAAATCAGAAGTGATTGTTTCTTTAGGCATAAACGTCGATTAGTGGATTCCAAGGTTTGATAAACGGGTCACGGCTCAGGTCACAGGCACTAGGTGTGACCGTTATAACGCGTTTTGACGGGTATGAACATGTTTCTGGCTAAAAACGCGTTATTTAGGGGAAAAAACACTTTTTATACGTTTTTTTTAAAGAACGGGCGTTATAACAGTTAAATAGAAGAAAAAAAATGGTATGAAATTCCTATCTAACGGTTATAACATGTGTGAAAACGTTATAACGAGTCTAAAACACGTTGTTATTAAGTTTTATTTTTATTTTTTTTTTGTAAAAACTCCTCGCGTCCCTAAGTAGATGATGTATTCATTTTTAAATTTTGTCCCAGTAATAGATGACTTATATCATTAAAAATGAGATATTTCTAAAACTACCCTTTTAATAGATTATTGTTAGTATAAGAAATATGTATAATTTTGTTAGAGCATAGCTCGGTTGAACCTACCAAGCGTTGATATGTCAAGTTTGGTTGTCATATTTTAGTATCAAAACTCATCTAAAGTCGCTTGATTAAATACTAGAGTCAACTTCGTTTAGGTTAGAATAGAAAGTCTAGGAATGTTGAGACGTACAAGTATTACTCAGAAGACCTGAAGAATGTGAAGAAGTGACGACTACAACGAGGACATCATCCTTCCACTTGAGGTTAGTAATATTGACTTGATCTTGTTTCCATTCCTAACATATCTTTCGGATTATATTGAAAACATAACATGCGAAGATGTATATATAATACCCTAGGGGTTAGACTTGGTCATATTGTTATGATCAAAGTGTCAAAGAACTTATTGAATTACGAAGTATAAACGCTTATCTTTTGGAACTTCATAAATACGACATCAACATAATCTTTATATTTAGTTACTTGATTATGTGTAAGATATAAGTATGATTTCACCCTAGGAAAAAATATTTTATAACATTTGTTTAAAAGAAGTACATATATGTCATAATTGAAAGTAAATCATGATTGGTCATGTTCTTTATTGAATATCTTTTGAATGACCAATATAAGATGACAAGGTTGAACCTATCTTAACTTGTTGATATTTAGGGTATAACCGGTCATAGCATATACTGTGTAACATATTGTAATCGGTCACAAGCTACTTTGTGAAGCATGGTGTAACCCGTCATAAGCTACATTGGGAAGTTAGTTGTAAAGTGTAACCGGTCACAAGCTAATTTGGGAAGTTAGTTATAATCGGTCACAAGTTACTTTGGGAACCAAGGTGTAACCGATCACAAGCTAACTCGGGAAGTAAGGTGTAACCGATCACAAGCTACCTCTGGGAAGCAAGGTGTAACCGGTCATAATCTAGTTTGGGAAGCATGGTATAACCGATCACAACTTACATTGTGAGTCATGGTAGAACCGATCCCAAGAAGAAAAACCGAGTTTCCAATATTCACATATCTCTTTATGTTTTGTGTGAAGTTTGGAATTAGGGTTTGCTGAGAAACTTTTATATGTCGACATATTTGAACATGTATATAACTTTTATCAGTTCAAAGATATTCCTTAATAGTCAAGGCGGCCCCATACCAAAAAATTGAAAAGCATTTAGTTATCATTTTCATAATATATGTTTTAATTACCAACAATCAAAGCACATCCTCTGGAAACATTTTTAGTTAATGTGCTAGACTAAAAATAGATTTTTTCTAAGTGAGTTGTTGGAAAAATGGTTTGGTAATTAGTTGGAAATACGAAAACCGAAATTAGGTACTTTAATGTTAATATCTTGAGAATATTTTCGGTTTTGTAATTTCCTTGTTGTCCAAACAACCTTGGTCTATAAATACTTGAGTTTTCATTTCTTGCAAACTATCCTAAGAGTCAGGAAAACTTCATTCTTGTTGTTTCTGGTGGAGTCGTCTATCTGAAAAGGAAAGTACCCTAATTAGGCAAATCTCTTATGACCGCTCGTTTAAAGACTTTTGTTGGATCAAGAAACTCTATGAGTACCGTTGGTGTGAAAATAGATATTTGCATTGTTATTTTAGTTTTCGATTATTGATTTGATTGACTAACGGTTGTTGAAACTTTGATTGCACCAAGTTTGTTTACTTTTTGAGAATCTTCTCTTCTGATATAAGGCTCACTCAAACTAGATCAAAGTATCGATGGGATATTTAGAACCATTTTCTAAAGACATCTTGTGATAATCCATTATTAGCAGACTCCGTTCTGTGTGTGATTGATCACAAGAGGATTCAAGTTGTGTTGTGCAGGTATTGAAGGCAATAAAAGATTTGAAGACGAAGAAGATTTCTTATTAGTTTCCGTATCTTGTGGAGTTAGTGCATAAACCTTGATCGGATGGGATCCATCAAGAATCGTGTTTATCTTTGATATACTTGATTGTCTGGTTATGTACGATCGACATTACTTTATAGTTACTCTTTAAGTTCTATACTGATTGATTGAAATCTAAATATTCATTATTTTGGTAATCAAAGTTTAGGTTGATCTAACCTGACAAAGGAGTTTATTAGTTTAAACAGAAGAGTCTTTGTCAACAACTCATATATATTCAAGAAAGATTGATTAGAGTGGTTACCAAACAGATTCTTCCTTTGTTGTTTGGAATACGATCCAAAGGACTTGCTGTTATTCACGTGCATGAGTCTAGAATTCGAAGGTGCGGGGATACTGAGGAAACTAAGTAGATAGTGTTAGAGCATTGCTCGGTCGAAATCGCATGCGTTGCTATCTCAAGCATGTTTGTCAATGTTAGTGATCAAAACTATAAGTCCTGATTTCTAGCCTATTTGTAGATGTCTCGGACTAGGACATAGATTGTGTAGTTGAGATTTAGACTTCACGGCGTTCATCATTTGAAGACGAAGAACTACTAAGGGGAGCTTGTGTAACTTCATCGACAAAAGGTATGTGGATACTGAAACTTATCTATCACTTGGAAAGTCTATTCTACTTTATCTTTTATATTGAGACATAAGTCGTGTTACGATATAGTTTTCTATTATACACATTTGAGATTTCGAGTTGAGTTTAACTCGCTTATATATTTCTCGGAATATGTGTTGGAAAGCTTTCGCTTTGTCCAAGTTCATCTTACATTCGTGACGAAAGTCCGAATAAGATCATATGAAAATTTCCGAGTAACATCCCACATGGTTTGTGTGATACAATCATTTTGGTGAAGTCTTGGAATGTTTCATTATGATAATTTCAATAACTTGAAAATTGCTTTAATGAAAAATAGTTTGTGAATAACAACTATATAACATCCTCTAAGAAAGTTTCAATGATTGAAATAAAGAGTTTAGAATCATGTAACCATGTTTGGATATAAACATAGTGTGTAAATCACATTATTGTGTAAGTCAAAAACCGGGAGCCTGAAGTATGCGTACCCGTACGCGTACTAGTGGTTGCTGATGTCTGGGCAAGTATGCGTACCCGTACGCATACCGGCAGAAAGTTCACGCCCGTGAAAATCTGCTGGAGTTTGGAAGTTTAAGTAGTATGCGCACCCGTACGCGTACTGGTGTAACCAAACTCAAGTCCGGATACTCAAGTATGCGTACCCGTTTGCGTACTTGAGTGGGTTACTTTCTAAAATCGGTTGTGTACATGAACTTAAACATTTATGTTATAAGGAATGCAATCTTTGGAAACCGTGGCTATAATGTTCATGAATTGATTCGAGTGAATCAAACCGATTTTGTTTCAATTGTGTTCTTGTATACTTCTATGAAAATATAGCAATTGAACGACTTTTTAACTAGTTTCATTTGAGTCATTTGAACTAGTTATGGTTAAGATGAATATGGTTGATATGAGAGTTACCATATGGCTAAATTCGGTTAACTATTGTTGAGCCAACATGGTGTACATGTTTGGGTATGGTTTATAAACCTAAATGAGGGTACATTTCATTTGTGTGTAACAAGCTAAGTTCGATCTAACGGTTGAAAGATATTAGCTTGGTTGAATCAGGTTTTTCATCTAATGGTGAATAATGAAAGCTTTGTTACCAAGGTAACTTGGATTGCAAACCCTGATTTGAAAACTATATAAAGGAGAACTCTAGCAATTGAGAAACTTAATCCCCACATCTCATGTGTGTTACTAGTTGCATAAACTAGAGTTAATTATCCTTTAACCTTAGGTTTTCCTAAACCTTGTAGGTTAACGACTTGAAAGACTTCATTGGGATTGTGAAGCCAGACCCAACTATTTCTCTTGTAGTTGCGTGTTATGATCTTGCCTGATTCTATCGTTTGAGTACTATCTTCTCTAAGATTTGCTCGAGATTAATTTCTCCGATAGGCAAGATAAAACGTGATCACAAACATCTTCGTCTCATCGTTTGTGATTCCACAATATCTAGTTTCGCCATTATAAGATTTAGATTATTGTGAGGTAATTGATAATACTAGGATTTTATTTGGGAATATAAGACCGGTTTATCAATTGGTTCCTGTTCACCTTGATTTATCAAAAGACGGAACAAAAACTCTTGGGTATTTCTGTGGGAGACAGATTTATTCAATCCTATATACTTTTCTGTGTGAGACAGATTTGTTTATCAAGTCTTCGACTTTGGGTCGTAGCAACTCTTGGTTGTGTGTCAGATCAACTAAGGGAATCAAGTGCTTAGTATCTTGCTAGGATCAGAGACGTAAGGAGCGCAACTTTATCTTGAATCGGTGTGAGATTGATTAGGTTTCAACTACAGTCCAGTCCAGTCCGAAGTTCATTGGTAGTAGGATAGTGTCTGTAGCGGCTTAATACACTGTGGTGTTCAATCTGGACTAGGTCCCGGGGTTTTTCTGCATTTGCGATTTTCTCGTTAACAAAATTCTGGCATCTGTATTATTTATTTTCCGCATTATATTTTGTTATATAATTGAAATATCACAGGTTGTGCGTTAAGATAGAATATCCAAGATTTGGTTGTTGATTTACATTGATTGACACTTGAACATTGGTCTTTGGTACCGTTCAAGTTTACTCCTCTTATATTCAATCGTGATCGCAGGTTTCTATTTGCTGATTGCAGATTGAATTAAGAGTTAGAGATATAATACTCTTCTATATACTTTTCTCTAGATTGAGTCTGACTATCTAGTTGATTCTCTAGAAAGTATATTAGAGTAAGTCCTCTCAGATTTCCAAACGAATTGTTGGGTGTGGTTGTTAGACCCCCGCATTTTCAATTGGTATCAAAGCAGGAAAACACGTTTAAAGACCTTATAAGTCTGTGTTTGTATCGACCTGATATGGACGCATGATTTTGAATCATGAGTTTATGTAGTTAATGATTATGATGCTCCCGTTGTTGCAGTAGGAGATGCAACCGTTCCTAAGAATATTGGTGCATATGACGCTGCTGAGATACTTGCTTCAAAGCAAAACTCCGACGGTTTGAACGCCATCATACATGCCATTACCCCAGATCTTCAGCACCATGTGACCACGTGCACTCGGTCTAAAGATGCTTAGGATATCTTAGAAACCGTATTTTGAAGGTAACACCAGTGAGAAGGAAGTTAGGCTTCAAAACCTTAATTCCGATTGGGAAAACCTTTGTATGGCACATGAAGATTCATTTGATGAGTTTAATCACAAAGTGTCTGAAATTTTTAATGCATCTTTTGCATTGGGTAAGACTATTCCTGAAAAGGACATTGTGATGAAATTCTCAGATCGCTGCCATCTAGATACGATTCTAAGAAGCATGCCATAGTTGAGGGAAATAACCTTGATACTCTTTCCAGAAATACTCTTGTTGGAAAGATTAAATTACTTGATCTTGATCAGGATACAGTCAGAACCTCTGCGTTCAACGTCGTGACCATTGCAAGTGAAGCTTCCAACTTGTCATAGGCTGATGAATGTTATTCTAATCACTTTGATCTTAATAGATTACTGATTACACAAAAGATCAAGGATATGGTGAAGAAAAGCAAAAGATTTGAGAGATCATCTTCTCTCTCTAATGCTTCTGATGATTCAAGTCAAGAAAAGGGATCTCAGAGTGACAATGACCTACATACTGTTGAAGTGTGTGAGGAAGTTTCATCCCTCTCAGCAGAAGTTCCAGGTTACTCGAATTCTAGTTCGGAATATGAGTCTGACACTAAGATCCTAGATTTCCTGGATAATTCTGAAGAAATTCATCACGAAAAAAACGACCTAAAGAGTTGTTGAATAAACTTGAATCATCACTCCAGGTGAAAACTCTTGAGATTGACTGTCCTAACGATGAATTCACCAGAACCCTAACTTTGAAAGAAAAGGATATTAACTCTATCAAGTGTGACCTGCAAAGGCTATCAGGAAGCTCAGACAAAATTTCAGCAATGTTATTTGGTCAAAGGGCTTTTGGAAACACACAAGGTTTAGGGTTCAAAAGCAAGACAGTAAGCACATCTAATTCATTTGTTTTTTGGAAACACACAAGGTTTAGGGTTCAAAAGCAAGACAATAAGCACATCTAATTCATTTGTTCCAGCTGGTTCGGGACCAAGTGATCGTGTGCGTTACAAACATGAGTCACCTTTTCAAAGCAAATCCCTGCTTTGATCTTTTTGTGGAAGTACAAGTCATGTCCAGGATAAGTGTTGGAGATTTAAAAGGAACTGCAAAAGAATTTCCAAACTTCAAAATGACATGAAAAAGATGAATCTAATCCTGGAGAAGCAATATGTAATGCATGGATGCAAGAAGAAGTCCAAAAGAATCAAAGTCAGATGAGGTAAGTCTATTTACTCAACAAATCTTGAAATGTCACCTTGTGACACAAGATGTGAACATTATGTTCACTCTATTACTATCTAAACCATAGTAATATACTGTATCCTTATTTTGGACTTGGAAATAAGGATTACATCAAGGTTGTTCAATTCTTGTAAATCTTTTGTTGATTTCTTTTGCTATTTTGTGCAAGAAAATATCTTATTGTTGAAATAAATAATGGACCGTTAAGACTTTTTCAAGGTTCACTAGGGTTTTATTATCCTAAACTCTATTTATGTTCTCTTGCGAACATCCTTGTCCTTTGCCTTTTCTCTCGTCTGAAGATTCAGTCTAATGGATCCTATAACAAGAGGTACCACAAAATGATGTACAAGCAGTCAATGCGTATCCGTGTGAAGGAATATATAACTCAAGAAAAAGAAAGGTGAAGGATACGACTACTGATCCAGGTTCTTCCTCCTACCTATTGTCTATTTGTCATTCTGATAATAACTTTTGGGCTATGGTGAAGGAGTTCATCAGAAAAAGAAATGATTTAAATTCTCGAATCATTTCATCATTGGAAAATATCACTCACTATGAACAATTGTTGCCTCTAACCAAGAACAGTCTGCGTGAACTGAAAAGAGAACTTAGTGAGTTAACGGATATCTCTGAAGATTTGGAGGAATTGAATGATCCAATTATCAACGAATTATTCAATAATAAGAAAGAATTCTCTGTAGATTCCCTGAGAAATCTATACTGTGACGGACCGGAAAATTACGCCTTTGGCGCGTTGCCCCGCAGGCCGTAACTCCCCCAGTGCGCCATGATGAAGCTACGATCCGGGCCTCAAAGCTAGGAAAATACACGTCCATTTTCCCTTGCAATCATGCTCGTGGAGCATGATGCATCTAACTTAGATTCCACACCATTCCAAATTACCCTTGATCCGCGAAGGGCTTATTAAGAAAACAAAAACTTTCCTAAAACGGCAAAAACAGCCATTTGAGGCCCTAAACAACGGAATTTGGCTAGATTCTGGTGACCATGTGGATCTTTGGATCAACATGTCTTGATCTTTGGGCCGTTTCCCATCAAAATAGACTTCTCTTGAGCTAAATTACGACACTCGGGTTTTTAGCCTATGTCGAACACCTTGATAGGAAGTATGAGCATCCAGTGAATGAAATGCAAATTGCCTCATCAAGTTTGGCCACAATCATCTCTTGCATCGAGATACCGAGCCTGACGATATGAGAGGCCAGAATGTCGCAATCATCTCCCAATTAGATGATATGAGCGACAAAGTGCTGGACCGGCAATGCTGCAACTCATTGCGGCTGCCTACGTACCCTTCCTTACTCTAAAAAGATCAAGCACAGACCGTAGTTCATCCACGAAGGGACAAAAACTCAAAACAACTCGTTTTCGAGGTCGTAGCTTAGCAATAATGGCAATGGCCTGATCCGTAGGCCATTCCGTCAAAGATGCATAATGATTATGCATCATCGGGTCCGCGGCGTGTCATAGTGATGCCTAAGCATCAAATGCGCTCTTCGAAAGGCTACGCAGCTACAAATGCGCCTTAGACATCATTTATACTCTTCCGGCTAAGCTATGAAGCTTACCTGGCGCATAGTCCGCATATGCACCTTCAACCAATTACCCCTCCCTATATATGTCTTAATGGAATTTCTACAAGTATGTTTAGGGGACAAAATTGACATGCTTGCTTCACTGTTCATCGCAATGATTGCGTTCATTTGCAATTATTGCGTTACTTCGCATTAATTTCTTTACTTCGCAATGATTGCATACAATGATTGCGCAACACTCGTTCGGCCAGTCCTCTCTGGCCTGATGCACAATGATTGTGCAATATTGGCTCTAGGCCAATAAATTTCGTAATGCCCAATTATTACGCTGCAAGTTGAAAGCCATCTACCCAACTGGCCTAATGCATCATGATGATGCAACATTGACCCTTGGCCAAATGACAAACATAATGCGCCATTTTGGCGCGACATTGGCCTTAAGGCAATCTACCGCGTACCACGGAATAGAAGCTTTAGATGAAGCTTCATCTCAGGCCATAACGCATCTTTTATCATGCGCCATGCTAAAAACACAGGGTGTTACACTCTTCACTCGTTTAAAGAATTTCGTCCCGAAATTCAAAACCAAAAACTATTATGGACAATCTCTTCGGTTTGGATTTCCTGAGGAAAATTCCTATACCAGATGCTCAGAAATCACGGGTTTCTTCAAGTTATCGTAAACAACAATTTAGACCTTCTGAGCAACCGTCCCATACCGCCTGCCCAGGAACCCAAAAGTTCCAACAACAATACCAAGAATCACAATTGGCCAGTGCCAAGAGGATATCTCGACCATTTATCCTAGATGGTATCCCATACCACCACCCAGGAATCCCTAAGGTTCACAAGTTTAAAGATGTCATCGAAATGACAATATTTTAGCACAGTACTGTGCGGAACAATTTCCAGTTGCCCACCGTCCCTGACGGTCATCCAGGTTTCCACTCGTAAGAGGGATGCTATCCGGGCCTGACAACGCACACCCTTGTCCAGTTGCCAACGTGTGGGGATGATCAGTCCCATTGTCTACCCACCGTCCAAGACAGTCTTCCAGATATCCACTTGTAAGTGGGGTGCCACTTAGGCCAGGAAAACTCACAGTACTTGAACAAGCTCAACTCGATTCCCATAATAACTGGCTAAGCAGATACAAACTCTTTCTTCGAAAAAGTTGGCCTACTCTACAACTTTAAGTTTCCATTAAGGAAAATACTCGCCAAAGAGTCCACTTCGCACAAGTCCGTAGAGTTTTCTCGGAACTTGCTCTGATTCCAACTGTGACGGACCGGAAAATTATGCCTTTGGCGCGTTGCCCCGCAGACCGTAACTCCCCCGGTGAGCCATAATGAAGCTAAGATCCGGGCCTCAAAGCTAGGAAAATGCACGTCCATTTTCCCTTGCAAGCATGCTCGTGGAGCATGATGCAGCTAACTTAGCTGCCACACCGTTCCAACTTACCCTTGATTCGCGAAGGGTTTATTAAGAAAACAAAAACTTTCCTAAAACAACAAAAACGACCATGTTGATAAATTCTGGTGACCATGTGGATCTATAGATCAACATGTCTTGATCTTTAGGTCATTTCCCATCAAAATGGACTCCTCTTGAGTTAAATTACGACACTCGGGTATTTAGCCTATATCGAACACCTTGATAGGAAGTATGAGCATCCAGTGAATGGAATGCAACTTGCCTCATCAAGTTTGGCCACAATCATCTCTTGCATCGAGCTACCGATCCAGATGACATGAGAGGCTAGAATGTCGCAATCATCTCCCAATTAGATGACATGAGCGACAAAGTGCTGGACCGGCAATGCTGGAACTCATTGCCGCTGCCTACGTACCCTTCCCTGCTCTAAAGGGATCAAGAAAAGACCGTAGTTCATCAACGAAGGGATAAAAACTTAAACCAACTCGTTTGCGAGGTCGTAGCATAGCAATAATTGTAATGGCCTGGTCCGTAGGACATTCCGTCAAAGATGCATAATGATTATGCATCATCGGGTCCGCGGCGTGTCATAGTGATGCCTAAGCATCAAATGCACTCTTCGCAAGGCTACGCAGCTATAAATGAGACTTAGGCATCACTTATACTCTTCCGCCTAAGCTATGAAGCTTACTTGGTGCATAATCCGCATATGCACCTTCAACCAATTACCCCTCCCTATATATGTCTTAATGGAATTTCTACAAGTATGTTTAGGGGACAAAATTGACATGCTTGCTTCACTGTTCATCGCAATGATTGCGTTCATTTGCAATTATTGCGTTACTTCGCATTAATTTCTTTACTTCGCAATGATTGCATACAATGATTGCGCAACACTCGTTCGGCCAGTCCTCTCTGGCCTGATGCACAATGATTGTGCAATATTGGCTCTAGGCCAATAAATTTCGTAATGCCCAATTATTACGCTGCAAGTTGAAAGCCATCTACCCAACTGGCCTAATGCATCATGATGATGCAACATTGACCCTTGGCCAAATGACAAACATAATGCGCCATTTTGGCGCGACATTGGCCTTAAGGCAATCTACCGCGTACCACGCAATAGAAGCTTTAGATGAAGCTTCATCTCAGGCCATAACGCATCTTTTATCATGCGCCATGCTAAAAACACAGGGTGTTACACTCTTCACTCGTTTAAAGAATTTCGTCCCGAAATTCAAAACCAAAAACTATTATGGACAATCTCTTCGGTTTGGATTTCCTGAGGAAAATTCCTATACCAGATGCTCAGAAATCACGGGTTTCTTCAAGTTATCGTAAACAACAATTTAGACCTTCTGAGCAACCGTCCCATACCGCCTGCCCAGGAACCCAAAAGTTCCAACAACAATACCAAGAATCACAATTGGCCAGTGCCAAGAGGATATCTCGACCATTTATCCTAGATGGTATCCCATACCACCACCCAGGAATCCCTAAGGTTCACAAGTTTAAAGATGTCATCGAAATGACAATATTTTAGCACAGTACTGTGCGGAACAATTTCCAGTTGCCCACCGTCCCTGACGGTCATCCAGGTTTCCACTCGTAAGAGGGATGCTATCCGGGCCTGACAACGCACACCCTTGTCCAGTTGCCAACGTGTGGGGATGATCAGTCCCATTGTCTACCCACCGTCCAAGACAGTCTTCCAGATATCCACTTGTAAGTGGGGTGCCACTTAGGCCAGGAAAACTCACAGTACTTGAACAAGCTCAACTCGATTCCCATAATAACTGGCTAAGCAGATACAAACTCTTTCTTCGAAAAAGTTGGCCTACTCTACAACTTTAAGTTTCCATTAAGGAAAATACTCGCCAAAGAGTCCACTTCGCACAAGTCCGTAGAGTTTTCTCGGAACTTGCTCTGATTCCAACTGTGACGGACCGGAAAATTATGCCTTTGGCGCGTTGCCCCGCAGACCGTAACTCCCCCGGTGAGCCATAATGAAGCTAAGATCCGGGCCTCAAAGCTAGGAAAATGCACGTCCATTTTCCCTTGCAAGCATGCTCGTGGAGCATGATGCAGCTAACTTAGCTGCCACACCGTTCCAACTTACCCTTGATCCGCGAAGGGTTTATTAAGAAAACAAAAACTTTCCTAAAACAACAAAAACGACCATGTTGATAAATTCTGGTGACCATGTGGATCTATAGATCAACATGTCTTGATCTTTAGGTCATTTCCCATCAAAATGGACTCCTCTTGAGTTAAATTACGACACTCGGGTATTTAGCCTATATCGAACACCTTGATAGGAAGTATGAGCATCCAGTGAATGGAATGCAACTTGCCTCATCAAGTTTGGCCACAATCATCTCTTGCATCGAGCTACCGATCCAGATGACATGAGAGGCTAGAATGTCGCAATCATCTCCCAATTAGATGACATGAGCGACAAAGTGCTGGACCGGCAATGCTGGAACTCATTGCCGCTGCCTACGTACCCTTCCCTGCTCTAAAGGGATCAAGAAAAGACCGTAGTTCATCCACGAAGGGATAAAAACTTAAACCAACTCGTTTGCGAGGTCGTAGCATAGCAATAATTGTAATGGCCTGGTCCGTAGGACATTCCGTCAAAGATGCATAATGATTATGCATCATCGGGTCCGCGGCGTGTCATAGTGATGCCTAAGCATCAAATGCACTCTTCGCAAGGCTACGCAGCTATAAATGAGACTTAGGCATCACTTATACTCTTCCGCCTAAGCTATGAAGCTTACTTGGTGCATAATCCGCATATGCACCTTCAACCAAGTACCCCTCCCTATATATGTCTTAATGGAATTTATACAAGTATGTTTAGGGGAGAAAATTGATATGCTTGCTTCACTATTCATCGCAATAATTGCGTCACTTCGCAATGATTGCGCAACACTCGTTCGGCCAGCCCTCTCTGGCCTGATACACAATGATTGTGCGATATTGGCTCTAGGCCAATAACTTTCGTAATGCGCATTTATTACGCTGCAAGCTCAAAGCCATCTACCCAACTGGCCTAATGCATCATGATGATGCAACATTGACCCTTGGCCAAATGCCAAACATAATGCGCCATTTTGGCACGACATTGGCCTTAAGCCAATCTGCCGCGTACCACGAAACAAAAGCTTTAGATGAAGTTTCATCTCAGGCCATGACGCATCTTTTAGCATGCGCCATGCTAAAAACACAGGGCGTTACACTCTTCACCCCTTTAAAGAATTTCGTCCCCGAAATTCAAAACCAAAAACTATTGTGGACAATCTCTTCGGTTTGGATTTCCTGAGCAAAAGTCCTATATCAGATGCTCAGAAATCACGGGTTTCTTCAAGTTATCGTGAACAACAATTTATACCTTCTGATCAACCGTCCTATACCGCCTTCCCAGGAATCCAAAAGTTCCAAAAACAATACCAAGAATCGCAATTGGCCAGTGCCAAGAGGATATCTCGACCAGGTATCCTAGATGGCATCCCATACTACCACCCAGGAATCCCTAAGGTTCACAAGTTTAAAGATGTCATCGAAATGACAATATTTTAGCACAGTACCGTGTGTAACAGTTTCCCACCGTCCTTGACGGTCATCCAGATTGCCACTCGTAAGTGGGATGCTAGCCAGGTCTGACAATGCACACCCTTGGCCAGTTTCCAAATTGTGGGGATGATCAGTCTCATTGTCTACCCACCGTCCCAGACGGGCTTTCGGATATCCACTCGTAAGTGGGGTGCCACCTAGGCCAGGCAAACTCACAATACTTGAACAAGCTCAACTCGATTCCCATAGTAACCGGCTAAGCAGTTACAAACTCTTTCTTCGCAAAAGTTGTCCTACTCTCCAAATTTAAGTTTCCATTAAGGAAGATACTTGCAAGTGCGTCCACTTCGCACAAGTCCCTAGAGTTTTCTCGGAATTTGCTCTGATTCCAACTGCGACGGACCGGAAAATTACGCCTGCGGGGTAACTCCCCCGGTGCGCCATGGTGAAGCTACGATCCGGGCCTCAAAGCTAGGGAAATGCACGTCCATTTTCCCTTGCAAGCATGTTCGTGGAGCATGATGCAACTAACTTAGCTTTCACACTGTTCCAACTTACCCTTGATCCGCGAAGGGTTTATTAAGAAAACAAAAACTTTCCTAAAACCGCAAAAACGACCATGTGGATAAATTCTTGTGACCATGTGAATCTATAGATAAACATGTCTTGATCTTTGGGTCGTTTCCCATCAAAATGGACTCCTCTTGAACTAAATTACGACACTCGGGTTTTTAGCCTATGTCGAACACCTTGATAGGAAGTATGAGCATCCAGTGAATGGAATGCAACTTGCCTCATGAAGTTTGGCCACAATCATCTCTTGCATCGAGTTACCGAGCCAGATGATATGAGAGGCCAGAATGTCGCAATCATCTCCCAATTAGATGATATGAATGACGAAGTACTGGACCGGCAATGCTGCAACTCATTGTCGCTGCCTACGTACCCTTCCCTACTCTAAAGGTAACAAGCAAAGACCGTAGTTCATCCACGAAGGGACAAAAACTTAAACCAACTCATTTGCGAGGTCGTAGCTTAGCAATAATGGTAATGTCCTGGTCCGTAGGACATTCCGTCAAAGATGCATAATGATTATGCATCATCGGGTCCGCGACGTGTCATAGTGATGCCTAAGCATCAAATGCGCTCTTCTCAAGGCTACGCAACTATAAATGATCCGTAGGCATCATTTATACTCTTCCGTCTAAGCTATGAAGCTTACTTGGCGCATAGTCCGCATATGCACCTTCAACCAAGTACCCCTCCCTATATATGTATTAATGGAATTTATACAAGTATGTTTAGGGGAGAAAATTGTCATGTTTGCTTCACTATTCATCGCAATGATTGCGCAATACTCGTTCGACCAGCCCTCTCTGGCCTGATGCACAATGATTGTGCGATATTGGCTCTAGGCCAATAACTTTCGTAATGCGCAATTATTACGCTTCAAGCTCAAACCCATCTACCCAATTGGCCTAATGCATCATGATGATGCAACATTGACCCTTGGCCAAATGCCAAACATAATGCGCCATTTTGGCGCGACATTGGCCTTAAGCCAATCTATCGTGTACCACGCAACAGAAGCTTTAGATGAAGCTTCATCTCAGGCCGTAACGCATCTTTTAGCATGCGCCATGCTAAAAACACAGGGTGTTACACTCTTCACCCCTTTAAAGAATTTCGTCCCCGAAATTCAAAACCAAAAACTAGTGTGGACAATCTCTTCGGTTTGGATTTCCTGAGCAAAAGTCATATACCAGATGCTCAGAAATCACGGGTTTCTTCAAGTTATCGTGAACAACAATTATACCTTCTGAGAAACCGTCTCATACCGCCTGCTCAGGAATCCAAAAGTTCCAACAACAATACCAAGAATCGCAATTGGCCAGTGCCAAGATGATATCTCTACCAGGTATCCTATATGGCATCCCATACTACCACCCAGGAATCCCTAAGGTTAACAAGTTTAAAGATGTCATCGAAATGACAATATTTTAGCACAGTACTGTGTGGAACAGTTTCCAGTTTCCCACCGTCCTTGACGGTCATCCGGGTTGCCACTCGTAAGTGGGATGCTAGCCGGGCCTGACAACGCACACCCTTGGTCAGTTGCCAACGTGTGGGGATGATCAGTCCCATTGTCTACCCACCATCCCAGACGGTCTTCCGGATATCCACTCGTAAGTGGGGTGCCACTTAGGCCAGGAAAACTCACAGTACTTGAACAAGCTCAACTCGATTCCCATAGTAACCGGGTAAGCAGTTACAAACTCTTTCTTCGCAAAAGTTGGCCTACTCTCCAACTTTAAGTTTCCATAAAGGAAAATACTCGCTAATGAGTCCACTTCACACAAGTCCCTAGAGTTTTCTCGGAACTTGCTCTGATTCCAATTATGACGGACCGGAAAATTACGCCTGCGGGGTAACTCCCCCGGTGCGCCATGATGAAGCTACGATCCGAGCTTAAAAGCTAGGCAAATGCACGTCCATTTTCCCTTGCAAGCATGTTCGTGGAGCATGAGGCATCTTACTTAGTTTCCACACCATTCCAACTTACCCTTGATCCGCGAAGGGTTTATTAAGAAAACAAAAACTTTCTTAAAACGGAAAAAACGACCATGTGGATAAATTCTGGTGACCATGTGGATTTATAGATCAACATGTATTGATCTTTGGGCCGTTTCCCATCAAAATGGACTCCTCTGGAGCTAAATTACTACACTCGGGTTTTTAGCCTATGTCGAACATCTTGATAGGAAGTATGAGCATCCAATGAATGGAATGCAACTTGCCTCATCAAGTTTGGCCACAATCATCTCTTGCTTCGAGTTACCGAGCCAGATGATATGAGAGGCCAGAATGTCGCAATCATCTCCCAATTAGATGATATGAGCGACAAAGTGTTGGACCGGTAATGCTGCAACTCATTGCGGCTGCCTACGTACCCTTCCCTACTCTAAAGGGATCAAGCACAGACCGTAGTTCATCCACGAAGGGACAAAAACTTAAAAAATCTCGTTTGCGAGGTCATAGACAAGCAATAATGGTAATGGCTTGGTCCGTAAGACAATCCGTCAAAGATGCATAATGATTATACATCATCAGGTCCGCGACGTGTCATAGTGATGCCTAAGCATAAAATGCACTCTTCGCAAGGCTATGCAGCTATAAATGAGCCATAGGCATCATTTATACTCTTCCGGCTAAGCTATGAAGCTTACTTTGCGCATAGTCCGCATATGCACCTTCAACCAAGTACCCCTCCCTATATATGTCTTAATGGAATTTATACAAGTATGTTTAGGGGAGAAAATTGATATGCTTGATTCACTATTCATCGCAATGATTGTGTTCATTCGCAATGACTGTGTTACTTCGCAATGATTGCGCAACACTCGTTCGTCCAGCCCTCTCTGGCCTGATACACAATGATTGTGCGATATTGGCTCTAGACCAATAAATTTCGTAACGCGCAATTATTACGCTGCAAGCTCAAAGCCATCTACCCAACTGGACTAATGAATCATGATGATGCAACATTGACCCTTGGCCAAATGCCAAACATAATGCGCCATTTTGGCGCGACATTGGCCTTAAGCCAATCTACCGCGTACCACGCAACAGAAGCTTTAGATGAAGCTTCATCTCAGGCCATGACACATCTTTTAGCATGCGCCATGCTAAAAACACATGATGTTACACTCTTCACCCCTTTAAAGAATTTTTTTCCCGAAATTCGATACCAAAAACTATTATGGACAATCTCTTCGGTTTGGATTTCCTGAGCAAAAGTCCTATATCAGATGCTCAGAAATCACAGGTTTGTTCAAGTTATCGTGAACAACAATTTAGACCTTCTGATCAACCATCCCATACCGCCTACCCAGGAATCCAAAAGTTCCAACAACAATACCAAGAATCGCAATTGGCCAGTGCCAAGAGGATATCTCGACCAGGTATCCTAGATGGCATCCCATACTACCACCCAGGAATCCCTAAGGTTCACAAGTTTAAAGATGTTATCGAAATGACTATATTTTAGCACAGTACTATGTGAAACAATTTTCAGTTGACTACCGTCCCTGACGGTCATCCAGGTTGCCACTCGTAAGTGGGATGCTAGCCGGACCTGATAACGTACACCCTTGGCCAGTTGCCAACGTGTGGGGATGATCAGTCCCATTGTCTACCCACCATCCCAGACGGTCTTCCGGATATCCACTCGTTAGTGGGGTGCCACTTAGGCCAGGAAAACTCACAGTACTTGAACAAGTTCAACTCGATTCCCATAGTAACCGGCTAATGATGTGTTTTCAAAGTTGTTGTAGTAATAAGATTCGTTTAAGACTTGTGAAAGCATATTTTAGACTTAATTTTAAATAAAAATATAGAAAACTTAAATAAAAGTGATATGAAAAATATGGAGAAGACTGGGGCTATGGATTCCACTAATTACCAATATCAAAGTGATTTTATATTCTCTAATTATAATTATGCAAATCCTTCATTCAAATTGATTCTAAATACTGCAAAAGCTGATTTTTTTAGAAATAACAATTGTAAATCGAAAGTATGGGACATCAAAACCTTAGGCTAGCATGCTCCATCAATTGAAATAACAATTGTTTAACAAAAACCATTTTTTTTCTATTTAATTATCAAGGCAAATAATCATATAATAATTGCATATATTAAATAAAATAGAGATTACCACATTTTATTGGAGAAATAGCTTCCTACGTCGCCCCAGAGGATGGGTTTAGCTCATCATTGTATAAACTTGCTCAAAGTATTGATTCATGCTCAAAATTTGTTTACAAAGATGAAATGGAGAGAAAATAATGAAAAATCGGGTGTTTGCAACGTTTATCATTGTTGCAAAACACTGTTACAAAGAACGATAGAAAAGAACTGATGTTTTTGTATCTCTGCGACCCTCGTGTGTCTGTCGTTGTCACTGTTGATAAACGACTGCCTCTGGTGGTCTTTTGTTCTTCGTGTTCTTCCTAGCAGCAGCAGAAAAGTTTTCTCAGACGGGCCTAAAAACCTATATTTCAGGGAATCTGGCAATAGTTTTAGGTCCAACTTAGGAGGCTCTTCTAAGGAAGAAACTAGGGTAGACTTAGAAACTGGTAGTGGTTCGACTCTAGGCTTCCATCCATTACTAGTATCTAACAAAGGGGTTGAATCTAACAAAGCATTCACCTCATTAATCACATTATCATCATCAAAATCAATCCCAAAGTGAGCTAGGCATTTCTCTAATGGATCTTGTAAAAAAGTGTTTGGTAATGACTACTCGACTAATGTTCCTATCATGTTCACCTCTTCTATGTTCGAGTCATCTAGTTCAGAGGGTAGCTTACTAATATTAAAAATGTTCAGCTCAATAGTCATATTACCAAAAGATAATTTCATAATACTATTTCGACAGTTAATGATCGCATTGGATGTAGCTAAAAACGGGCGACCTAAAATTACAGGTATCTGGTTCTCTGGGTCAGGGACAGGTTGGGTATCTAGGATAACAAAATCCACTGGATAAGTAAACTTGTCAACCTCTATGAGAACATCCTCGATCATACCACGAGGAATTTTAATGGACCTATAAGCTAACTGAAGTGTCATCTGGGTAGGTTTTATCTCACCAAGTCCTAGCTTAAGGTACACATGATATGGTAGTAAGTTCACAGTAGCTCCTAAGTCAAGCAACGCTTTCTCAACACGGTATTTACCTATTGTGAAAGAAATGGTAGTGGACCCTGGGTCTTTATACTTAGGAGTAATGGTATTCTGAATAATAGAACTCACCTGACTATCTAGAAAGGCTTTCTTCTGGACATTAAGCTTTCGATTTCGCGTACACATATCCTTGAGAAACTTGGCATAAGAGGGAATCTGCTTAATTGCATCTAGTAGTGGAAGGTTGATAGTTACCTGCTTAAAAACCTCCAATATATCATTAGAATTGGACTCCCTCTTAGTTGGAACTAGCAGCTGTGGGAATGGATCTCTAGGGACAAAGCCGGTCTCAATATGACCCTCATTGGTCTATTTAGAGACTCTATCAGTCTCCTCAGTTTCTGGTTCAGAAGGGTGTACTACAGCATGTTCACTATCAGGCATGGAAACCTTGTTGTCTATCTCTCTACCACTCCTAAGGGTTTTAATAGCATTCACATGATCAGATGGTCTTTCACCTATTTCATTAATTCATCTAGGGTTGGGTTGAGTCTGACTAGGAAAATTACCTCTTTCTCTTAAAGACTCATTTATCTGACAAACCTGGGTTTTCAACTCGGAAATAGCCTGAGAGTTAGCCTGACCTATTCTCTTATTTTCTTCTAAACCTTGAGCAACAGATTGCTGAAACTGCACAGTGTTACGAGTTAACAAAGCAAGAGACTCTTCTAAACTCATAATCTTCTTATCCGAAGGGTTCTGAAACTGTGCCGGAGCTGAAGGATTCTTAGTATATCCAAAACCTGGGGGAACCTAAGCATTACTAGACTGACCTTGATTATGTCCCTTGGACCAAGAAAGGTTTGGATGGTTTCTCCAGCCAGGGTTATAGGTTTCTGAATATGGGTCAAACTTTTGTCGGTTATCAAACCTAGTGTTGTTTTAAAGAGCATTGGCTTGCTCTTCAACAGCATGGCCTTCCCAAAAAGGCTCATTTCTTCCACTACTACCACTAGAATGACCTAATTCTAAGGCTTCTAACCTTTTGGCTATAGCTGCTATTTTGGCATCTGACTCATAAGATCCTTCTACCCTATTAACATTCCCTCTACTTACAAGAATTATTTTCTGGGGTTCCCTACTATTTTCCCATTGTTGGGTCTTATCGGAGATTTCATTAAAAAATGTCATCGCTTCATCAACAGTTTTATTCCCAAACCCACCTGTGCATAAGGACTCAACCATGGTTATTGTTGAATAATATAAACCCTCGTAGAGGATCTGAACTAACCTAACCTTCTCCAAACCATGATGAGGACATTGAGATATCAAGTCATTGAACCTTTCTAAGTACCTATATAAAGATTCTCCCTCTTGTTGGGAAAAAGTACATATTCGTGTCCTAATAGACGATGTTTTATGCCTTGGGAAAAACTTATGTATAAAGGCAGAAGTAAGTTGGTCATAGGTTTCAATTGACTCAGAGTCCAAACTATACAGCCAAGATTTGGCTTTATCTTTTAAGGAAAAGGGGAATAACCTAAGTTTCAACGCATCATCACTTAGGTTCTTAATTTTCAGAGTACTAAAAACTTCCTCAAATTCCCTAACATGAAAATAAGGGTTCTCATTCTCCTTCCCTAAAAACATTGGGAGCATCTGTAAAGTCCCAGGTTTCAGTTCATAATTTGCCTCGGTTTCAGCTAACTTGATACAAGACGGGCGAGAGGTCTTAGTTGGGTTTAGCAAAGCTTTCAAAGTTGCCATTTCTGACACTACCAAAGGACTAGGAGTACTAGGGGTACTTTCCTCACAAAGGGACATATTCTCAAAACTGAAGTTTCCAAAAACGGGGCTCTCAAAAGAAGAGTCTTCGAGCTCCCCATCTTCACAAGAAGAACTACTAGGTTTTTCACTAATCAAACGACCTAGAGTGTTTCTTTTCCAAGCTCGTTTAAAAACTTCGGGCATACACTAGAAAAACAAAATCAAAAAGAAAAGTCCTTAAACGGAAGGGATGTTCTATGCAAACACAAACAAGGCTGACTCCACCACAGCAAACCTACTGATTTATAGCAAACAAAAAGCATGATGGCTCCACTTAGATTGTTTCTAGACCATCTTCTAATCCTTCGAACGGGAATTCGTTACAATTTAAGCAAACCCCTCTGGAATCAATCCGAGTCAAAGTAAGTTGAATAGAGGCGAGGGAAGCTCGGTGGAGCTTTGATACCCAAGGCCTCACCGGTATTACAAGGCGGCGCAGTCACGCATTCAACTTACAGAAACCGTTAAGAACTTCGAAGTATGCTTAAAAGAGTAACCAATATTTTTCGAATGACTTTCCTGTTAAGCTCGTTACCCTATCGGTCTCGTTCTAGTCAAAATTTTAGGCTTAGATTCGCGTTTGGTGTCGTTTTCCTAAGGCGGGCAAGAAGAGAACGGTGATGAAATCCGAACCCTTATCTTGTATGGCCAGTCCTTGCCCTTTACTAGGAATTTAAAGCAGCCGTTTTCAAGTCCTCAACATATATGCATACGAAGGAAGACAGTAGCTCGCTGACAGGGGATTCGCGAGTGTTTCGACAAACTTACCTCCCGTACCAGACGAGGGATGAACCTTTGTAGTCGACTCGGGCCACGACTCCTATGTCATGTACGAACCCGAGGGGCCGAGGTGATATCGTAATCACCGTCCTTCTCTGCAAACAATTTATATTTAAACTACCCTCGTAGGGTTTAAAAATAATGTCCCAAAATTTAAAGTCCAAAGTCCAAAAAAAAATATAAAGTGCAAAAGAAAAAGAAAGTCTAAAAAAAAATAAAAATCTAAAAAAATAAAAATGTCTCTCTTTTTTTATATAAAAAAATCTTCTTCTTTCGCTCCTTTCGCCTTGCCTTTTACTCCAGTCTTTAAGTATTCACCAAAAGCTTTGGCAAAATTTTCTTTCGCTCCAAATTCCAAAATCTGAAAGAAAAAGACAAAAACCCAAAAACGTAAAGAAGAACAAATAAAAAAAAAATCTAAAAAATCTAGCCTAAAGACAAGTCCGCGTCGGCGGCGCCAAAAATTTGATGTGTTTTCAAAGTTGTTGTAGTAATAAGATTCGTTCAAGACTTGTGAAAGCAGATGTTAGACTTAATTTTAAATAAAAATATAGGAAACTTAAATAAAAGTGATATGAAAAATATGGAGAAGACTGGGGCTATGGATTCCACTAATTACCAATATCAAAGTGATTTTATATTCTCTAATTATAATTATGCAAATCCTTCATTCAAATTGATTCTAAATATTGCAAAAGTTGATTTTTCTAGAAATAACAATTGTAAATCGAAAGTATGGGACATCAAAACCCTAGGCTAGCATGCTCCATCAATTGAAATAACCATTGTTTAAAAAAACCATTTTTTTCCATTTAATTATCAAGGAAAATAATCATATAATAATTGCATAAATTAAATAAAATAGAGATTACCACATTTTATTGGCGAAATAGCTTCCTCCGTCGCCCCAGAGGATGGGTTTAGCTCATCATTGTATAAACTTGCTCAAAGTATTGATTCATGCTCAAAATTTGTTTACAAAGATGAAATGGGAAGAAAATAATGAAAAATCGGGTGTTTGCAACGTTTATAATTGTTGCAAACCACTGTTACAAAAAACGATAGAAAAGAACTGCTGTTGTTGTATCTCTGCGACCCTCGTGTGTCTGTCGTTGTCACTGTTGATTAACGACTGCCTCTGGTGGTCTTTTGTTCTCCGTGTTCTTCCTAGCAGCAGCAGAAAAGTTTTCTCTGCAACACGATCAATCTCCTCTGTTGTTACTCTAAACTCTCCCAAACTCTCCCAAACTCTCCATCCCCCGCTCTACTAATCCTCTGCACCTTTTATAGCCTGTCATGCACAAGAAATCTCCTTCATAACTGCGAATGATTCTTCATTACTCGGCATTAAGGAAAATATTCTCGGGAATATTTTCTTACTTTTTTTTTTAACTTCCGAGCCTTGATTTGATCCAAACGCACTCCTTACACGCTCCAAAATATGTTTACAAGGCTGTATACCCGTGCAGGGCTGATATCTTCACGCCACATCCACCAGAAAAACCGTGTTTTGTTCACTCCTCTACTTTCTTCCACACGAGATTGTAGCCAATTTTAACCGAAAATATCAATCATATCATGTCTGTTACGCTCCATAAAGTCATCCCCATGAATAACAGCCATTGAATCTCTTCCTAAGATGTCTAGAAATCGAATCAAAATTATGTTCTTCACTGCCAATTTTTCCCGCCAAAACACGTTTTCAAACTGAAGAAGAAGGGGTGTCCCCTATCCTGAACTAGTTTCCCTTTAACACTTGCCTTATGGGGTGCAAACAGTAATTATTGGGCGTAAATAGTAATTTTTCTGGGGTTTCTCCGGCACATTTTTGGGGTGCTTCCGGTGCATTTCTGGGGTGCCTTTAGTACTTTATCCTGGGGTGTAAAACACCACTTTTCGAGCCAATTTTGCCACAAGAGCTTATTTCTCTAAAAATACATACAAATACATAAAATAAGAAAATAAATACAAAATATAGCACTAACAATACATACAATTGAGACATATTAGACACATAAATGCGTCTATCAGCTAAGCAGTTACAAACTCTTTCTTCGCAAAAGTTGGCCTACTCTCCAACTTTAAGTTTCCATTAAGGAAAATACTCGCCAATGAGTCCACTTCGCACAAGTCCCTAAAGTTTTCTCGGAACTTTCTCTCATTCCAACTGTGCCGGACCGGAAAATTATGCCTTTGGCGCGTTGCCCCGCAGGCCATAACTCCCCCGGTGCGCCATGATGAAGCTATGATCCGGGACTCAAAGCTAGGCAAATGCACGTCCATTTGCCCTTGCAAGCATGCTCGTGGAGCATGATGCAACCAACTTAGCTTCCACACCGTTCCAACTTACCCTTGATCCCCGAAGGGTTTATTAAGAAAACAAAAACTTTTCTAAAACGGAAAAAATGGCCATTTGAGTCCCTAAACGATGGAATTTGATAAATTCTGGTGACCATGTGGATCTTTAGATCGACATGTATTGATCTTTGGGACGTTTTCCATCAAAATGGACTCTTGTTGAGCTAAATTACGACACTCGGGTTTTTAGCCTATGTCGAACACCTTGATAGGAAGTATGAGCATCCAGTGAATGGAACGCAACTTGCATCATCAAGTTTGCCAACAATCATCTCTTGCATCGAGCTACTGAGCCAGATGATATGAGAGGCCAGAATGTCGCAATCATCTCCCAATTAGATGATATGAGCGACAAAGTGCTGGACCGGCAATGCTGCAACTCATTGTGGCTACCTACGTACCCTTTCCTACTCTAAAGGGATCAAGCACAAACCGTAGTTCATCCACAAAGGGACAAAAACTTAAACCAACTCGTTTGCGAGGTCGTAGCCTAGCAATAATGGTAATGGCCTGGTCCGTAGGCCATTCCGTCAAAGATGCATAATGATTATGCATAATCGGGTCCGCGACGTGTCATAGTGATGCCTAAGCATCAAATGCGCTCTTCGCAAGGATATGCATCTATAAATGAGCCTTAGGCATCATTTATACTCTTCCGGCTAAGGGCTGAAGTTTACTTGGAACATAGTACGCATATGCACCTTCAACCAAGTGCCCCTCCCTATATATGTCTTAATGGAATTTATACAAGTATGTTTAGGGGAGCAAATTAACATGCTTACTTCACTATTCATCGCAATGATTGCGTTACTTCGCAATGATTGCATACAATGATTGCGCAACACTCGTTCGGCCATCCCTCTCTGGCCTGATGGACAATGATTGTGCGATATTAGCTCTAGGCCAATAACTTTCTTAATGCGCAATTATTACGCTGCAAGCTCAAAGCCATTTACCTAACTGGCCTAATGCATCACGATGATGCAACATTGACCCTTGGACAAATGCCAAACATAATGCGCCATTTTGGCGCGACATTGGCATTAAGTCAATCTACCGCGTACCGCGCAACAGAAGCTTTAGATGAAGGTTCATCTTAGGCCATGACGCATATTTTAGCATGCGCCATGCTAAAAACACAGGGTGTTACACTCTTCACCCCTTTAAAGAATTTCTTTCCCGAAATTCAAAACCAAAAATTATTATGGACAATCTCTTCAGTTTGGATTTCCTGAGCAAAAGTCCTATATCAGATGCTCAGAAATCACGGGTTTCTTCAAGAATCGTGAACAACAATTTAGACCTTCTGAGCAACCTTCCCATACCGACTGCCCAGGAATCCAAAAGTTCCAACAACAATACTAAGAATCGCAATTGGCCAGTGCCAAGAGGATATTTCGACCAGGTATCCTAGATGGCATCCTATACTACCACCCAGGAATCCCTAAGGTTCACAAGTTTAAAGATGTCATCGAAATGACAATATTTTAGTACAGTACTGTGTGGAACAGTTTCCAGTTGACCACCGTCCCTGACGGTTATCCAGGTTTCCACTCGTAAGTGGGATGCTAGTCAGGCCTGACAACGCACACCCTTGGCCAGTTGCCAACGTGTGGGGATGATCAATCCCATTGTCTACCCACCATCCCAGACGGCCTTCCGGATATCCACTCGTATGTGGGGTTCCACTTAGGCAAGGAAAACTCACAGTACTTGAACAAGCTCAACTCGATTCGCATAGTAACCGACTAAGCAGTTACAAACTCTTTTTTCGCAAAAGTTGAACTACACTCAAACTTTAAGTTTCCATTAAGGAAAATACTCGCCAATGAGTGCACTTCGCACAAGTCCCAAGAGTTTTCTCGGAACTTGCTCTGATTCCAAATGTGACGGACCGGAAAATTACGCCTGCGGGGTAACTCCCCCGGTGCGCCATGATGAATCTACGATCCATGCCTCAAAGCTAGGCAAATGCATGTCCATTTTCCATTGCAAGCATGCTCGTGGATCATGATGCAGCTAACTTAGCTTCCACACCGTTCCGAATTACTGTTGATCCGCGAAGGGTTTATTTAGAAAACAAAAACTTTCCTAAAACGGCAAAAACGACCATTTGAGGCCCTAAACGATGGTATTTGGATAAATTCTGGTGACCATGTGGATCTACACATGTATTGATTTTTGGGACGTTTCCCATCAAAATGGACTCCTCTTGAGCTAAATTACGACACTCGTGTTTTTAGCCTATGTCGATCACCTTGATAGGAAGTATGAGCATCAAGTGAATGGAATGCAAATTGCCTCATCAAGTTTGGCCACAATCATCTATTACGTCGAGCTACCAATCCAGATGATATGAGAGGCCAGAATGTCGCAATCATCTCCCAATTATATGATATGAGCGACAAAGTGCTTGACCGGCAATGCTGCAACTTATTGCCGCTTCCTACATACCCTTCCCTACTCTAAAGGGATCAAGCACATCCCGTAGTTCATCCACGAAGGTACAAAAACTTAAACCAACTCATTTGCGAGGTCGTAGCCTAGCAATAATGGTAATGGCCTGGTCCATAGGCCATTCCGTCAAAGATGTATAATGATTATGCATCATCGGGTCCACGGCGTGTCATAGTGATGCCTAAGCATCAAATGCGCTCTTCGCAAGGGCATCTATAAATGATCCTTAGGCATCATTTATACTCTTCCGGCTTAGCTATGAAGCTTACTTGGCGGATAGTCCGCATATGCACCTTCAACCAAGTACCCCTCCCTATATATGTCTTAATGGAATTTATACAAGTATGTTTAGGGGAGCAAATTGACAAGCTTCCTTCATTATTCATTGCAATGATTGTGTTACTTCGCAATGATTGCGTATAATGATTGCGCAACACTCGTTCGGCCATCCCTCTCTGGCCTGATGCACAATGATTATGCGATACTGGGTCTAGGCCAATAACTTTCGTAATGCACAATTATTACGCTGCAAGCTCAAAGTCATCTACCCAACTGGCCTAATGCATCATGATGATGCAACATTGACCCTTGGACAAATGCTAAACATAATGCGCCATTTTGGCGCGACATTGGCCTTAAGCCAATCTACCGCGTACCACGCAACAGAAACTTTAGATGAAGCTTCATATCAGGCCATGACGCATCTTTTAGCGTGCGACATGCTAAAAACACAAGGTGTTACACTCTTCACCCCTTTAAAGAATTTCTTTCCCGAAATTCAAAACCAAAAACTATTGTGGACAGTCTCTTCGGTTTTGGATTTCCTGAGCAAAAGTCCTATATCAGATGCTCAGAAATCACGGGTTTCTTCAAGTTATCGTGAACAACAATTTAGACCTTCTGAGCAACCGTCTCATACTGCCTTCCCAGGAATCCAAAAGTTCCAACAACATTACCAAGAATCGCAATTGGCCAGTGCCAAGAGGATATCTCGACCAGGTATCCTAGATGGCATCCCATACTACCAACCAGGAATCCTTAAGGTTCACAAGATTAAAGATGTCATCGAAATGACAATATTTTAGCACAATACTGTATGGAACAGTTTCCAGTTGACCACCATACCTGACGGTCATCCAGGTTCCCACTCGTAAGTGGGATGCTAGCCGGGTCTGACAACGCACACCCTTGGCCAGTTTCCAACGTGTGGAGATGATCAGTCCCATTGTCTACCCACCATCCCAGGCGGCCTTCTGGATATCCAGTCGTAAGTGGGGTGCCACTTAGGCCAGGAAAACTCACAATACTTGAACAAGATCAACTCGATTCGCATAGTAACCAGCTAAGTAGTTGCAAACTCTTTCTTCGCAAAAGTTGGCCTATACTCCAACTTTAAGTTTCCATTAAGGAAAATACTCGCCAATGAGTCCACTTCGCACAAGTCCCTAGAGTTTTCTCGGAACTTGCTCTGATTCCAACTGTGACGGACCGGAAAATTACGCCTGCAGGGTAACTCCCCCAGTGCGCCACGATGAAGCTACGATCCGGGCCTCAAAGCTAGGCTAATGCACGTCCATTTGCCCTTGCAAGCATGCTCGTGGAGGATGATACATCTAACTTAGCTTCCACACCGTTCCAAATTACCTTTGATCCACGAAGGGTTTATTAGGAAAACAAAAACTTTCCTAAAACGGTAAAAACGACCATTTGAAGACCTAAACGATGGAATTTGGCTAAATTCTGGTGACCACATGTATTGATCTTTGGGTCGTTTCTCATCAAAATGGACTCCTCTTGATCTAAATTACGACACTCTGGTTTTTATCCTATGTCGATCACCTTGATAGGAAGTATGAGCATCCAGTGAATGGAATGCAAATTGCCTCATGAAGTTTGGCCACAATCATCTATTGCGTCGATCTACCAATCCAGATGATATGAGAGGCCCGAATGTCGCAATCATCTCCCAATTAGATGATATGAGCGACAAAGTGCTGGACCGGCAATGCTGCAACTTATTGCGGCTGCCTACGTACCCTTCCCTACTCTAAAGGGATCAAGCACAGACCGTACTTCATCCACGAAGGGACAAAAACTTAAATCAACTCGTTTGCGAGGTCGTAGCCTAGAAATAATGGTAATGTCCTGGTCCATAGGCCATTCCGTCAAAGATGCATAATGATTTTGCATCATCGGGTCCGCGGCGTGTCATGGTGATGCCTAAGCATCAAATGCGCTCTTCGCAAGTCTACGCAGCTATAAATGATCCTTAGGCATCATTTATACTCTTCCGGCTAAGCTATGAAGCTTACTAGGCGGATAGTCCGCATATGCACCTTAAACCAAGTACCCCTCCCTATATATGTCTTAATGGAATTTTTACAAGTATGTTTAGGGGAGCAAATTGACATGCTTGGTTCACTATTCATCGCAATGATTGCATTCATTCGCAATGATTGTGTTACTTCGCAATGATTGCGTATAATGATTGCGCAACACTCGTTCGGCCAGCCCTCTCTGGCCTGATGCATACTGATTGTGCGATATTGGCTCTAGGATAATAACTTTCGTAATGCGCAATTATTACGCTGCAAGCTCAAAGCAATCTACCCAACTGGCCTAATGCATCATGATGATGCAACATTGACCCTTGGCCAAATGCCAAACATAATGCTCCATTTTGGCGCGACATTGACCTTAAGCCAATCTACCGAGTACCACGCAACAAAAGCTTTAAATGAAGCTTCATCTCAGGAAATGACGCATTTTTTTAGCATGCGCCATGCTAAAAACACAGGGTGTTACACTCTTCACCTCTTTAAAGAATTTCGTCCCCGAAATTCAATACCAAAACCTATTGTGGACAATCTCTTCGGTTTGGATTTCCTGAGCAAAAATCCTATACCAGATGCTCAGAAATCACGGGTTTCTTCAAGTTATCGTGAACAAAAATTTAGACCTTCTGAGCAACCGTCCCATACCGCCTGCTCAGAAATCCAAAAGTTCTAATAAAAATACCAAGAATCGCAATTGGCCAGTGCCAAGAGGAGATCTCGACCAGGTATCCTAGATGGCATCCCATACTACCACCCAGGAATCCTTAAGGTTCACAAGTTTAAAGATGTCATCGAAATGACAATATTTTAGCACCGTACTGTGTGGAACAGTTTCCAGTTGTCCACCTTCCCTGACGATCATCCAGGTTACCACTCATAAGTGGGATGCTAGCCGGGCCTGACAACGCACACCCTTGGCCAGTTGCCAACGTGTGGGGATGATCAGTCCTATTGTCTATCCACCATCCCAGACAATCTTCCGGATATCCACTCCTAAGTAGAGTGCCACTTCGGCCAGGAAAACTTACAGTACTTGAAAAACCTCAACTCGATTCCCATAGTAACCGGCTAAGCATTACAAACTCTTTCTTCGCAAAATTTGGCCTAGTCTCCAACTTTAAGTTTCCATTGAGGAAAATACTCGCCAATGAGTCCACTTTGCACAAGTCCCTTGAGTTTTCTCGGAACTTGCTCTGATTCCAACTGTGACGGACCGGAAAATTACGCCTTTGGCGCGTTGCCCCGTAGGCCGTAACTCCCTCGGTGCGCCATGATGAAGCTACGATCCGGGCCTCAAAGCTAGGCAAATGCACGTCCATTTGACCTTGCAAGCAGCTCGTGGATCATTATGCAGCTAACTTAGCTTCCACACCGTTCCAACTTACCCTTGATCGCGAAGGGTTTATTAAAAAAAAAAACTTTCCTAAAACGGCAAAAACGATCATTTGAGGCCCTAAACGATGGAATTTGGCTAAATTCTGGTGACCATGTTGATCTATAGATCAACATGTCTTGATTTTTGGGTCGTTTCCCATCAAAATGGACTCGTCTTGAGCTAAAGTACGACACTCGGGTTTTTAGCCTATGTCGAACACCTGATAGGAAGTATGAGCATCCAGTGAATGGAATGCAACTTGCCTCATAAAGTTTGTCCAGCATCATCTCTTGTGTCGAGCTATCGAGCCAGATGATATGAGAGGCCCAAATATCGCAATCATCTCCCAATTAGATGATATGAGCGACAAAGTCCTGGACCGGCAATGCTGCAACTTATTTCGGATGCCTACGTACCCTTCCCTACTCTAAAGGGATCAAGCACATACCGTAGTTCATCAACGAAAGGACAAAAACTTAAACCAACTCGTTTGCGAGGTCGTAGCCTAGCAATAATGGTAATGCCCTGGTCCGTAGGCCATTCCGTCAAAGATGCATAATGATTATGCATCAACGGTTCTGCGGTGTGTCATAGTGATGCCTAAGCATCAAATGCACTCTTCGCAAGGCTACGCAGCTATAAATGAGTCTTAGGCATCATTTATACTCTTCCGGCTAAGCTATGAAGCTTACTTGGCGCATAGTCCGCATATGCACCTTAAACCAAGTACCCCTCCCTATATATGTCTTGATGGAATTTCTACAAGTATGTTTAAGGGAGCAAATTGATATGCTTGCTTCACTATTCATCGCAATGATTGCGTTCATTTGCAATGATTGTGTCACTTCGCAATGATTGCTTTACTTTTCAATGATTACGTACAATGATTGCGAAATACTCGTTCGTCCAGCCCTCTCTGACCTGATGCATAATGATTGTGCGATATTGGCTCTAGGCCAATATCTTTCGTAATGCGCAATTATTACACTGCAAGCTCAAAGCCATCTACCCAACTGGCCTAATGCATCATGATGATGCAACATTGACCCTTGGCCAAATGCCAAACATAATGCGCCATTTTGGCGCGACATTGGCCTTAAGCCAATCTACCGCATACCACACAACAAAAGCTTTAGATGAAGTTTCATCTCAGGCCATGACGCATCTTTTAGCATGCTCCATGCTAAAAACACAGGGTGTTACACTCTTCACCTCTTTAAAGAATTTCGTTTCCGAAATTCAAAACCAAAAACTATTGTGGACAATCTCTTCGGTTTGGATTTCCTGAGCAAAAGTCCTACTACAGATGCTCAGAAATCACGGGTTTCTTCAAGTTATCGTTAACAACAATTTCTACCTTCTGAGCAACCGTCCCATACCACCTGTACAAGAATCCAAAAGTTCCAACAACAATACCAAGAATCGCAATTGGCCAGTGCCAAGAGGATATCTCGAACATGTATCCTAGATGGCATCCCATACTACCACCCAGGAATCCCTAAGGTTCACAAGTTTAAAGATGTCATCGAAATGACAATATTTTAGCACAGTACTGTGTGGAACAGTTTCCACTTGACCACCGTCCCTGACGGTCATCCAGGTTGCCACTCGTAAGTGGGATGCTATCCAGGCTTGACAACGCACACCCTTGGCCAGTTGCCAACGTGTGGGGATGATCAGTTCCATTATATACCCACCATCCCAGACTGTCTTCCAGATATCCACTCGTAAGTAGGGTGCCACTTTGGGAAGGAAAACTCACAGTACTTGAACAAGCTCAACCCGATTCCCATAGTAACCGGCTAAGCAGTTACAAACTCTTTCTTCGTAAAAGTTGGCCTACTCTCCAAATTTAAGTTTCCATTAAGGAAAATACTTACCAGTGCGTCCACTTCGCACAAGTCCCTTGAGTTTTATCGGAACTTGCTCTGATTCCAACTGTGACGGACCGGAAAATTTTGCCTTTGGCGCGTTGCCCCGCAGGCCGTAACTCCCCCGGTGCGCCATGATGAAGCTACGATACGGGCCTCAAATCTAGGCAAACGCACGTCCATTTTCCCTTGCAAACATGCTCGTGGAGCATGATGCAGCTAACTTAGCTTCCATACCGTTCCAACTTACCCTTGATCTGCGAAGGGTTTATTAAGAAAACAAAAACTTTCCTAAAACGGCAAAAACGACCATTTAAGGCCCTAAACGATGGAATTTGGCTAAATTCTGGTGACTATGTGGATCGATAGATCGACATGACTTAATCTTTGGGTCGTTTCCCATCAAAATGGACTCCTATTGAGCTAAATTACGACACCCGAGTTTTTAGCCTATGTCGAACACCTTGATAGGAAGTATGAGCATCCAATGAATGAAATGCAACTTGCCTCATCAAGTTTGGACACAATAATCTCTTGCATCGAGCTACCGAGCCAGATGATATGAGAGGCCCGAATGTCGCAATCATCTCCCAATTAGATGATATGAGCGACAAAGTGCTGGACCGGCAATGCTGCAACTCATTGCGGATGCCTACATACCCTTTCCTACTCTAAAAGGATCAAGCACAGACCGTAGTTTATCCACGAAGGGACAAAAACTTAAACCAACTCGTTTGCGAGGTCGTAGCCTAGCAATAATGGTAATGGCCTGCTCCGTAGGCCATTCCGTCAAAGATGCATAATGATTATGCATTATCGGGTCCGCGACATGTCATAGTGATACCTAAGCATCAAATGCGCTCTTCGCAAGGCTACGCATCTATAAATGAGCCTTAGGCATCATTTATACTCTTCCGTCTAATCTATGAAGCATACTTGGCGCATAGTCCGCATATGCACCTTCAACCAAGTACCCCTCCCTATATATGTCTTAATGGAATTTCTACAAGTATGTTTAGGGGAGAAAATTGACATGCTTGATTCACTATTCATCGCAATGATTGCGTTCATTTTCAATGGTTGTGTTACTTCGCAATGATTGCGTAAAATGATTGCGCAACACTCGTTCGGCCATCCCTCTCTGGTCTGATGCACAATGATTGTGCGATATTGGCTCTAGGTCAATAACTTTCCTAATACGCAATTATTACGGTGCAAGCTCAAAGCCATCTACCCAACTGGCCTAATGCATCATGATGATGCAACATTGACCCTTGGCCAAATTACAAACATAATGCGCCATTTTGGCGCGACATTAGCCTTAAGCCAATCTACCGCGTACCACGCAACAGAAGCTTTAGCTGAAGCTTCATCTTAGGCCATGACGCATCTTTTAGCATGCGCCATGCTAAAAACACAGGGTGTTACACTCTTCACTCCTTTAAAGAATTTCGTCTCCGAAATTCAAAACAATAAACTATTGTGGACAATCTCTTCGGTTTGGATTTCCGGAGCAAAAGTCCTATACCAGATGCTCATAAATCACGGGTTTCTTCAAGTTATCGTGAACAACAATTTAGACCTTCTGAGCAACCGTCCCATACCACTTTCCGAGGAATCCAAAAGTTCCAACAACAATACCAAGAATCGCAATTGGCCAGTGCCAAAAGGACATCTCGACCAGGTATCCTAGATGGCATCCCGTACTACCACCCAGGAATCCCTAAGGTTCACAAGTTTAAAGATATCATCGAAATGACAATATTTTAGCACAGTACTGTGTGGAAAAGTTTCCAGTTTCCCACCGTCCCTGACGGTCATCCAGGTTTCCACTCGTAAGTGGGATGCTAGCTGGGCATGACGACACACACCCTTGGCCAGTTGCCAACGTGTGGGGATGATCAGTCCCATTGTCTACCCACCATCCCAGACGGTCTTCTGGATATCCACTCGTAAGTGGGGTGCCACTAAGGCCAGGAAAACTCACAGTACTTGAACAAGTGATAGACGCATTTATGTGTCTAATTTATCTCAATTATATATATTGTTAGTGCTCGATATTGTACTTATTTGGATATTTTATTTATTTGTAGGTGTTTTTAGAAGAATAAAGTTTTGCGGCGAAATTGGCTGAAAATGCGGCGTTTGGACCTCCGTTGATAGAGTACCGGAAGCGCCCCAGAAGTGTACCGGAAGTACCCCAGAAATACCCCGGAGGAACCCCGAAAAAAGTGCGGAAAATGCCCCAGAGGACACTTGCTATACGGACCCTTGATTTTGGATAAGGGGTAACCTAATTAATAAGGGGTGACCCATTTCCAGGCAGCTGCTAAAGGGACACCAGAACTGGATAGGGGGAGATCACATTTCTTCACGTTTTCAAATTAATGTTTTGGCGGGAAACTTCATGCATGTTTACTGGCAGAGTTGGATTCGATTAATGGACGGTTTCTAAAGAGATTCAACCCCTAAAATCAGTTGGGCTGGATGTGAATGGACTAAACAGAGATGGTACATGTGTTTTTATCGATCAGATTGGGCTGGAATAGCCGGGAGAAGAAATCAGAGTCCAAATAGGACACGCATGGTTCTGTTTACGTTTCAAAGATTTTTTGAGGAGATTCTGGGAGAGTTTTACGCTAAAGGAAACTCTACTTGGTCATGTTAAAGTCTTGGGAGAGTTTTGGGGCAACAGAATAGATCATAAACGCGTACAGGGAGATCAGAGAGAGATATTCTCTCAACAGCGCAGAGAAGAAAAAAGAAAAGAAAAAGTCGGATTCAGTAGAGATTTTTGGGGATTAAAAGACTATATAAGAGTTGGTTCAAGTCATAGAAGGGTTAGAAACCTTTAGGAGAGAGTTTAGAGTCGATGAGAGCCTAGGAGAAGCAATTATAGAGGAGACAACGCTGCTGCTGCTGCTGCCATTAAAGCTTCTGAAGAACACGAAGAACAGACTCGCAGAGTCAGTCGTTCTTCAGCAGACTTATTTTCGTACCACTGTCGTTGTTTCACAGCAGTAGATAGTTATCGTTTACAGCAGTCTTAAATTACCATACTCTTTTGTAACAGTGGCGCTGTAACACCACTACAGCGTTGCAAATTCCTTTTTCATCTTATATTCATCAATAAGAACACCTATTTTAGCCATGAATTTATCTTGTGAGTGTGTTTTTGGGATGAGGAGCTAAACCCATTAGCCAAGGCGACGGAGGAAGCCATTGGTCCTTATTTATGGTATAATTCTAACTTTATTATTTATTTGCAATATTATTACATGATTATTTGCATGGAATTTAATTGAAAAATTATTTTTATTGAATAATTGTGATTCATTTTGATGAGCATGCTTAGTTTAAGACTTGATGTTTACTTGTGTTTACATTATTACTTCAAAAACAAAAGGCAAATATTAGAAATTTAAAGAAAAATTGCATGAATATTAATTATTAGAATTTATAATGGTCAATGGTGGAATCCTAGTCTTGGTGTTTTTCTCTAAAGGTTTGAACTATTTTATTTATTTGTGTTTAATTTAAATCTAAAAAATTGTTTTCTTCACAAGTCTGAAAAGACCCTTTTTACCACTACTACTACAATCACTATTTGAAAACCATCAAATTTTTGGCGCCGCCGACGCGGACCTGTGTTTAGTTAGCATTTTTTTTTAGATTTTTTTATTTTATTATTTTGTTCTTCTTTACGTTTTTGTTTTTTTTTTGTTTCCTTGCAGATTTTTGAAGATTGGAGCGAAAGACAATTTTGCCAAAGCTTGTGGTGATTTACTTAAAGTTTGGGAGCGAAAAGCAAAGCTAAAGGAGCGAAAGAAGAAGAATTTTATTTATTTTTGATAAAAGAGAGAAAAAAAAAGAGAGACATTTTTTTTTGTTTTTTTTTAGACTTTCTTTTCTTTTGTATTTTTTTTTATGGACTTTGGACATTAATTTTGGGACATTTTTATTTTATTTTTAAACCCTACGGAAGGGTACCCTTAAATATAAACTGTTTGCAGGGAAGGACGACGATTACGATATCGTCTCGGCCCCTCGGGTTCGCACACGGCATAGGAGTCGTGGCCCGAGTCGACTTCAGCGGTTCTTCGCCCGTCTGGTACGGGAGGTAAAATTCTAAACACCCGCGAATCTCCTGCAAGCGGGTTACTGGACTCCTTAAGGTGAATATATGCTGAGGACTTGAATATGGACTGTTTTTAAATTCCTAGTAAAGGGCAAGGACTGGACCATATAAGATAAGGGTTCGGATTTCATCACCGCTCCCTTGCCCGCCTTAGGAAAACGAAACCTAAAGCGAACCTAAGCCTAAAATTTGGACTAGAAAGAGACCTATAGGGTATCGAGCTTAACAGGACAATCATTCGAAAAATATTGGTTACTCTTTTAAGCACACCTCGAAGTTCTTGACGGTTTCTGCGAGTTGAATGCGTGACTGCGCCGCATTGGATCGGTGAGGTTTTGGGTATCAAAGCTCCACTGAGCTTCCCTCGCCTCGATTCAACTTTAACTCGGATTGATTCCAGAGGGGTTTGCTAAATTGTAACGAATTCCCTTTCGAAGGATTAGAAGCTGGTCTAGAAACAATCTAAGTGGAGCCATCATGCTTGTTGTTTGCTAGAAATCTTTAGGTTTGCTGTGGTAAAGTCGAGTCAGCCTGCTGTGTGTTTGCTAGAACCTTCCTGTTAGGATTTTTATTTCTTTTTGAATTCTTTTTAGTGTATGCCCGATTTTGTTAGGGCTTGGAAAAGAGATACTCTAGGTCGATTGATTAGCGAAAAACCTAGTAGTTCTTCTGATTTAAGCAGGGAGCTCGAAGATTCTTCTTTGGAGAGCCCTGTTTTTGGAAACTTCTGTTTTGAGAATCTGTCTCTTTGTGAGGAAGTACCCCTAGTACTTCTGTTGTGCCAGCGATGGCAACTTTGAAAGATTACATGTTCCCAACTAGGACCAACCGAGCTTCATGCATTAAATTGCCAGCCACTACGGCTAATTTCGAGATAAAACCTAGTATTCTTCAAATGATCCCTATATTCTTAGGAAAAGATGATGAGAACCCTTATTTTCATATTAGGGACTTTGAGGAAATCTGTGGGACAATTAGGATAAAGGACCTTACCGATGAAGTCTTGAAACTTAAGATGTTTCCCTTTTCTTGAGAGACAAAGCCAAGACCTGGCTAACAACCTACCGTCTGAATCCATAGAAACATGGCAGGAACTTATCGCTGCCTTCTATATGAAATTCTACCCTAAGCATAAAACTGCAGCTGTTAGGCAGAAAATTAGTGCTAGTGTGCAACAAGAGGGAGAGTCTCTTTATAGGTTTTTAGAGCGATTCAATGATCTCCTATCTCAGTGTCCTCACCATGGATTTGATAATATGAAACTTGTACAGATTATTTATGATGGTTTAGACTATTCGACCAAAGCCATGGTTGAGTCTATGTGCGCTGGTGAGTTCACTAGTAAAAATGCTGATGATGCTTTTACCTTCTTAGGAGCTATCGCTGAAAAATCCCAACAGTGGGAATCTTGTGTTGAACCCCCTAAAAGACTCTTGGTCAATAGAAGTAGCACCAATATGGTAGATACGAGTTTTGCGTCAGATGCTAAGTTTGCTGCTTTATCAGAAGGTTAGAAGCTTTAGAAATGGGTCAGTCTAAAAATAGGTCCCTTGTTGAACCTAATAGAGCCTCTCAAGTCTCTAGTTGTGGAATAGAGCCCGATAATTCATTTTGGGAAGGTCAGGTTAGTGAAGAGCAAGCCCATGCTGTCTATAACAATCTAGGTTTGAGAACCGTCAGAAGTTTGACCCATACTCAGAAACCTACAACCCTGGTTGGAGAAACCATCCTAATTTCTCTTGGTCTAAGGGCCAGAGTCAAGGCCAGTCTAGCAATTCTCAGCCTCCCCCAGGTTTTGGTTTTAAGAACTCTTCAGGTCAAACCCAGTTTCAGAACACTTCCGAGAAAAAGATCTCTACCTTAGAGGAAGCTATCACTATGTTAGTAATAACCATGACATGCTATCAAAGAACCACATGAGCTTTCAACAAGAAACTAGGCAGGAATTGAAGAATATTCCCAGAGTCTTGCCAATTAGAACTTCAAGTAGGACAAATAGCTAAGTTTATAAGTGAGAGAGAGGATGGAAGGTTCCCTAGTCATACTGATCCTAACCCTAGAGGAGAGAAATCGTACAATCATGTGAATGCTGTCACAACCCTAAGAAGTGGAAAGAAAGTTGACAACAAGGTCGCCATGCCTGATAGTGAACATGCTGTAGTTCACCCTGCTGAGCCAGAAAATGAGGAGACTGATAGAGTCTCCAAAGAGACCAATGAGGGTCCTGTTGAGCCTCACTTTGTTCCCAGAGCCCCGTTTCCCCAGCTGCTAGTTCCGACTAAGAGGGAGTCCAACTTTAATGATATATTGGAGGTTTTTAAGCAGGTTAATATCAACCTTCCATTATTAGATGCAATTAGGCAGATTCCCTCTTATGCCAAGTTCCTTAAGGACTTGTGTACGCGAAAGCGTAAGCTCAGTGTCCAGAAGAAAGCCTTCATAGCTAGTCATGTGAGTTCTATTATTCAGAATACCACTACTCCTAAGTATAAAGACCCAGGGTCCCCTACCATTTCTTGTACAATAGGTAAGTACCGTGTTGAGAAAGCGTTGCTTGACTTAGGAGCCAGTGTGAACTTACTGCCATACCATGTGTACCTTAAGCTAGGACTTGGTGAGATGAAACCTACCCAGATAACACTCCAGTTAGCTGATAGGTCCGTTAAAATCCCTCGTGGTGTGATCGAGGATGTTCTTATTGAGGTCGACAAGTTTATTTATCCAGTGGATTTCGTGGTCCTAGATACCCAACCTGTCCCCGACCCAGAGAACCAAATACCTGTGATTTTAGGTCGCCCATTCTTAGCTACGTCTAATGCGATCATAAACTGTCGAAATGGTATTATGAATCTATCTTTTGGTAATATGACTATTGAGCTGAATATTTTTAATGTAAACAAGCTACATTCTGAGCTAGATAGCACATGTATTGAAGAGGTGAACATGATAGGAACCTTAGTTCAGGAGTCATTACCAAACATCGTACCGGAAAATACATTGGAGAGTTGTTTATCCCATTTTAGCCTGGATTTCGACGATGATAGTAACATTGAACAAGTAAATGCTCTGTTGGATTCTGTTCCTATGTTAGATATTGATATATGGAAAGATAGGTTCGAACCATTACTAGCTTCTGAGTCTATCTTAATACCTTATTTAAAAGAGCCTCCTGAGTTGGAGTCTAATTATACATTTTTAGGCCCACCCGAGTCTTTCCCTGTGATTATAGCCTCCGATTTGGATAGTGATCAGGAAAGTAGTCCAGAGACCGTGCTTCAAGAAAATAAGGAAGCCTTAGAGTGGACCATAGAAGATATGAAGCAAGCTGAGGATGAACCACCTGATTATGACTTAGAGAAAGCAATTGACCTTTTTCAAGAACCCGATGGTCTAGAAATTAGGAACATTGTGACTAGTCATTGTAGAGGCACCCAAAATTCTAAGTTTGGGGGTAGAGATTGTCAATTATCCCCAATAGAAGTCCCTAACTTGGGACTCAAGCCTAGTGAGGTATCGCTTGAGTATTCAGACTCCACAACCTGATCGCCTGATAATGTCCAGGAAAAATCCAATGTTAGAGACCCGTTTTTCGGATGAATCTGTTTGCCGAGACACTCATATGAAGCCCAAGTGGGCACCTCAGATAAATCCAGTTGTCTTGCGAGAAACTTTAGATCAGGTTGTGCTCTATCTGCTCATTTTTCTGATCTTGAGCATTTGTCTCCTATTGTGGCAGTTCTATTTGGTCTTATGGACCCACAATTTTCGACTATTGGTATACGACTTTGGAAGGTGAAAATTCTTTTTGAGGTATTTGATGTCTAGCTAATGACTATAAATTTAGCATTTACTGGGAGGCTCCCGCGTTCATGTGATACGGTAATATCCTTCCTTATTTCTTTTCCCTCCAGTGGTAATAGTTTCTCCTTGTTCATGCTTTTATTTCATCTTAGAACATTGAGGACAATGTAAGATTTAAGTTTGGGGGTGGGGAAGAAACATTTTTGTACCTTTTTGCAATAAATAAACTCCAGAGCCTAGAAATTTATGCCTATTGAGGATTGCACTAACTAATCTAAGTGGATGGAAGCATTTTGATTGTAGGAGTTTGAGGAACCAATCTGATTAGATGGAAACATCTAAAGAGTCTATTCATAAAAGCACAGAGCTCAGATGTTAGAAATAACATGATAGTTTCACCATATCTCGTTGAGTCCTTTTCACTTCTATTTTTATTTTTTTGTTTTTAAACTATGTTTCTCTAAGTGATAGGTGGGGCCCACGATTCAAGTTGTTACCAATGCTAGGGTGAATTAGAGTGATTGAGATACCATGAAAAAAAAAAAAAAAAAAAAAAAAAAAAAGTTGAAAAAAAAAGTGAAAAAAAAAAAAAAGATGAAAAAAAAAGAGATGAAAAAAAAAAAAAAAAAAAAAAAGAAAGAAAGAAAAAATTGAGACCAGACCATTTGACCAAAAGGAATAAATTCAATAAAGTCGACCACTGGTACCCTTGTATATGCCAGTTGTGTTGACCTAGAGTTAGGTTATCGACCACTGGTACCCTTGTATATGCCAGTGTGTTGATATTAGTCAGACTAGTATCTCAATCCATTAGGATAGGTTCATTTTGGCGGAGGCCTTCAGACAGATATGGGAAACGTCGTTCACTTAGTAAACATCAAAACCATCTATGTTTTCTATATCCATCTTCTTGATCTATCCATGTGATTAGTTTGACTCCGAATATGATGTCCATAGTGCAACTATCTGAGTAGAGCTCTGTCACTTTATATGAATTTTAGTATGCTTGAGTGCAAACTCGTGTACAGCAATTGGAATTTCGCATCAGGGTACTTCTTCCTGTAGTCAATAAGTATGCCAACCAAGGAGATTCTTTAGTGCCTTCCAAGGTTCTGCGTAGATAGCTAAGGTCTGGAGTACAGGTTTTGTGGGTATCTCTGGTAAGCCCTCCCGAGACTATAACTCGGCCACTAGGGCCACCTAGGGGTTTAAAGGCTTATTGCATACGCTAAATGCAATCGACGATGCCTGCGACAGTGAGTTAGGATTTTATTTTGTAGTTTTGATTTGCTCGGGACTAGCAAATAATAAGTTTGGGGGTATTTGATAGACGCATTTATGTGTCTAATATCTCATTGTATATATTGTTAGTGCTCGATATTGTACTTATTTGGTTATTTTATTATTTGTAGGTGTTTTTGGAAATAATCTCTTGCGGCGAATTGGCTAAAATGTGGCGTTTGGACCTCCGTTGATAACGTACCGGAAGCGCCCAGAAGTGTACCGGAAGTATCCCAGAAATACCCCGGAGGAACCCCGAAAAAAGTGCGGAAAATGCCCCAGAGGACACTTGCTATACGGACCCTTGATTTTGGATAAGGGGTAACCTAATTAATAAGGGGTGACCCATTTCCAGGCAGCTGCTAAAGGGACACCAGAACTGGATAGGGGGAGATCACATTTCTTCACGTTTTCAAATTAATGTTTTGGCGGGAAACTTCATGCATGTTTACTGGCAGAGTTGGATTCGATTAATGGACGGTTTCTAAAGAGATTCAACCCCTAAAATCAGTTGGGATGGATGTGAATGGACTAAACAGAGATGGTACATGTGTTTTTATCGATCAGATTGGGCTGGAATAGCCGGGAGAAGAAATCAGAGTCCAAATAGGACACGCATGGTTCTGTTTACGTTTCAAAGATTTTTTGAGGAGATTCTGGGAGAGTTTTACGCTAAAGGAAACTCTACTTGGTCATGTTAAAGTCTTGGGAGAGTTTTGGGGCAACAGAATAGATCATAAACGCGTACAGGGAGATCAGAGAGAGATATTCTCTCAACAGCGCAGAGAAGAAAAAAGAAAAGAAAAAGTCAGATTCAGTAGAGATTTTTGGGGATTAAAAGACTATATAAGAGTTGGTTCAAGTCATAGAAGGGTTAGAAACCTTTAGGAGAGAGTTTAGAGTCGATGAGAGCCTAGGAGAAGCAATTATAGAGGAGACAACGCTGCTGCTGCTGCCATTAAAGCTTCTGAAGAACACGAAGAACAGACTCGCAGAGTCAGTCGTTCTTCAGCAGACTTATTTTCATACCACTGTCGTTGTTTCACAGCAGTAGATAGTTATCGTTTACAACAGTCTTAAATTACCATACTCTTTTGTAACAGTGGCGCTGTAACACCACTACAGCGTTGCAAATTCCTTTTTCATCTTATATTCATCAATAAGAACACCTATTTTAGCCATGAATTTATCTTGTGAGTGTGTTTTTGGGATGAGGAGCTAAACCCATTAGCCAAGGCGACGGAGGAAGCCATTGGTCCTTATTTATGGTATAATTCTAACTTTATTATTTATTTGCAATATTATTACATGATTATTTGCATGGAATTTTAATTGAAAAATTGATTTTTATTGAATAATTGTGATTCATTTTGATGGAGCATGCTTAGTTTAAGACTCTTGATGTTTCATGCTTGGTGTTTACATTTATTACTTCAAAAATCTACAAAAGGCATAATATTAGAATCACTCTAAAAGAAAAATTGCATGAATATTAATTATTAGAATTTATCAAATAATGGGTCAATGGTGGAATCCAAGTCTTGGTGTTTTTCTCTAAAGGTTTGAACTATTTTATTTATTTGTGTGTTTAATTTAAATCTAAAAAAAATTGTTTTCTTCACAAGTCTGAAAAGACCCCTTTTTACCACTACTACTACAATCACTATTTGAAAAATCATCAACAAGCTCAACTCGATTCCCATAGTAACCGGCTAAGCAGTTACAAACTCTTTCTTCGCAAAAGTTGGCCTACTCTCCAACTTTAAGTTTCCATTGAAGAAAATACTCGCCAATGAGTCCACTTCGCACAAGTCTCTTGTGTTTTCTCGGAACTCTCTCTGATTCCAACTACGACGGACCGAAAAATTACGCCTCTGGCGCATAGTCCGCATATGCACCTTAAACCAAGTACCCCTCCCTATATATGTCTTAATAGAATTTCTACAAGTACGTTTAGGGGAGTTAATTGACATGCTTGCTTCACTATTCATCGCAATGATTGCATTCATTCGCATTGATTGCGTACAATTATTGCGCAACACTCGTTCGGCCAGCCCTCTCTGGCCTGATGTACAATGATTGTGCGATATTGGCTCTAGGCCAATAACTTTCGTAATGCGCAATTATTACGCTGCAAGATCAAATCCATCTACCCAACTGGCCTAATGCATCATGATGATGCAACATTGACCCTTATCCAAATCCAAAAAATAATGCGCCATTTTGGCGCGACATTGGCCTTAAGCCAATCTACCGCGTACCACGCAACAGAAGCTTTAGATGAAGCTTCATTTCAGGCCATGACACATATTTTAGCATGCGCCAGGCTAAAAACACAGGATGTTACAGTCTTCACCCCTTTAAAGAATTTCGTCCCCGAAATTCAAAACCAAAAACTATTGTGGACAATATCTTCATTTTGCATTTCCAGAGCAAAAGTCCTATACCATATGCTCAGAAATCACGGGTTTCTTCAAGTTATCGTGAACAACAATTTAGACCTTCTGAGCAACCGTCCCATACCGCCTGCCCAGGAATCCAAAAGTTCCAACAACAATACCAAGAATCGCAATAGTCCGGTGCCAAGAGGATATCTCGACCAGGTATCCTAAATGGCATCCCATACTACCACCCAGGAATCCCTAAGGTTCACAAATTTAAAGATGTCATCGAAATGAAAATATTTTAGCACAGTACCGTGTGGAACAGTTTCTAGTTTCCCACCGTTCCTGACGATCATCCAGGTTTCCACTTGTAAGTGGGATGATAGCCGGGCCTGACAACGCACACCCTTGGCCAATTGCCAACGTGTAGGGATGATCAGTCTCATTATCTACCCACCATCCCAGACGGTCTTCCGGATATACACTCTTAAGTGGGGTTTCACTTAGGCCAGGAAAACTCACATTACTTTAACAAGCTCAAATCGATTCCCATAGTAACTGGCTAAGCAGTTACAAACTCTTTCTTCGCAAAAGTTGGCCTACTGTCCAACTTTAAATTTCCATTGAGGAAAATACTCGCCAATGAGTCCACTTCGCACAAGTCCCTTGAGTTTTCTCGGAACTTGCTCGGATTCCAATTATGACGGATCGGAAAATTACGCCTTTGGCGCGTTGCCCCGCAGGCCGTAACTCCCCCGGTGCGCCATGATGAAGCTACGATCCGGGCCTTAAAGCTAGGCAAATGCACGTCCATTTGCCCTTGCAATCATGCTCATGGAGCATGATGCAGCTAACTTAGCTTCCACGCCGTTCCAACTTACCTTTGATCCGCGAAGGATTTATTAACAAAACAAAAACTTTCCTAAAACGGCAAAAACGGCCATTTGAGGCCCTAAACGATAGAATTTGGCTAAATTCTGGTGACCATGTGGATATATAGATCGACATGTCTTGATATTTGGCCGTTTCCCATCAAAATGGACTCCTCTTGAACTAAATTACGACACTCGGGTTTTTAGCCTATGTCGAACACCTTGATAGGAAGTATGAGCATCCAGTGAATGGAACGCAACTTGCCTCATCAAGTTTGGCCACAATCATCTCTTGCGTCGAGCTACCGAGCCAGATGATATGGGAGGCCCTAATATCGCAATCATCTCCCAATTAGATGATATGAGTGATAAAGTGTTGGACCGGAAATGCTGCGACTCATTGCGGCTTCCTACGTACCCTTCCCTACTCTAAAGGAATCAAGCACGGACCGTAGTTCATCCACTAAGGGACAAAAATTTAAACCAACTCGTTTGAGAGGTCGTAGCCTAGCAAGAATGGTAATGGCCTGGTTCGTAGGTCATTCCGTCAAAGATGCATAATGATTATGCATCATCGGGTCCGCGACGTGTCATAGTGATGCCTAAGTATCAAATGCGCTCTTCGCAAAGCTGTAGCTATAAATGAGCCTTAGGAATCATTTATATTCTTCCGGCTAAGCTATGAAGCTTACTTGGCGCATAGTCCGCATATGCACCTTCAACCAAGTACCCCTCCCTATATATGTCTTAATGGAATTTCTACAAGTATGTTTAGGGGAGCAAATTGACATGCTTGCTTCACTATTCATCGCAACGATTTCGTTCATTCGCAATGATTGCGTACAATGATTGCTCTATGCCAATAACTTTCATAATGCACAATTATTGCGCTGCAAGATCAAATCCATCTACCCAACTGGCCTAATGCATCATGATAATGCAACATTAACCCTTGGCCAAATGCCAAACATAATGCGCCATTTTGGCGCGACATTGGCCTTAAGACAATTTACCGCGTACCACGCAACAGAAGCTTTAGGTGAAGCTTTATCTCAAGCCATGACGCATCTTTTAGCATGCGCCATGCTAAAAACACAGGGTGTTACACTTTTCACCCCTTTAAAGAATTTCGTCCCCGAAATTCAAAACCAAAAACTATTGTGGACAATCTCTTCGGTTTGGATTTCCTGAGCAAAAGTCCTATACCATATGCTCAGAAATCACGAGTTTCTTCAAGGTATCGTGAACAACAATTTAGACCTTCTGAGCAACCGTCCCATACCGCCTGCCCAGAAATCGAAAAGTTCCAACAACAATACCAAGAATCGCAATAGGCCAGTGCCAAGAGGATATCTCGACTAGGTATCTTAGATGGCATCCCATACTACCACCAAGAAATCCCTAAGGTTCACAAATTTGAAGATGTCATCGAAATGAAAATATTTTAGCACAGTACCGTGTGGAACAGTTTCTATTTTCCCACCGTCCCTGACGATCATCCAAGTTGCCACTTGTAAGTGGGATGATAGTCGGCCTGACAACGCACACCCTTGGCCAGTTGCCAACGTGTGGGGATGATCAGTCCCATTGTCTATCCAACATCCCAGACGGTCTTCCGGATATCCACTCGTAAGTGGGGTGCCACTTAGGCCAGGAAAACTCACAGTACTTGAACAATCTCAACTCGATTCCCATAGTAACCGGCTAAGCAGTTACAAACTCTTTCTTCGCAAAAGTAGGAATACTCTCCCACTTTAAGTTTCCATTGAGGAAAATACTCCCCAATGAATCAACTTCGCACAAGTCCCTTGAGTTTTCTCGGAACTTGCTCTGATTCCAACTGTGACGGACCGGAAAATTACGTCTTTGGCGCGTTGCCCCGTAGACCGTAACTCCCCCGATGCGCCATGATGAAGCTACAATCCGGACCTCAAAGCTAGGCAAATGCACGTCCATTTGCCCTTGCAAGCATGCTCGTGGAGCATGATGCAGCTAACTTAGCTTTCACACCGTTCCAACGTACCCTTGATCCGCGAAGGGTTTATTAAGAAAACAAAAACTTTCCTAAAACGCCAGAAACGACCGTTTGAGGCCCTAAATGATGGAAATTGGCTAAATTATTGTGACCATGTGGATCTTTAGATCGACATGTCTTGATATTTGGCCGTTTCCCATCAAAATGGACTCCTCTTGAACTAAATTACGACACTCGGGTTTTTAGCCTATGTCGAACACCTTGATAGGAAGTATGAGCATCCAGTGAATGGAACGCAACTTGCCTCGTAAAGTTTGGCCACAATCATCTCTTACATCGATCTACCGAGCCAGATGATATGAGAGGCCCGAATGTCGCAATCATCTCCCAATTAGATGATATGAGCGACAAAGTGCTGGACAGGCAATGCTGCAATTCATTGCGGCTGCCTACGTACCCTTCCCTACTCTAAAGGGATCAAGCACAGACCGTAGTTCATCCATGAAGGGACAAAAACTTAAACCAACTCGTTTGCGAGGTCGTAGCCTAGCAATAATGGTAATGGCCTGGTCCGTAGGCCATTCCGTCAAAGATGCATAATGATTATGCATCATCGGGTCCGCGACGTGTCATAGTGATGCCTAAGCATCAGATGCGCTCTTCGCAAGGCTACGCAACTATAAATGAGCCTTAAGCATCATTTATATTCTTCCGTCTAAGCTATGAAGCTTACTTGGCGCATAGTCCGCATATGCATCTTAAACCAAGTACCCCTCCCGATATATGTCTTAATGGAATTTCTAGAAGTATGTTTAGGGGAGAAAATTGACATGCTTGCTTCACTATTCATCGCAATGATTGAGTTCATTCGCAATGATTGTGTTACTTTTCAATGATTGCGTACAATGATTGCGCAACACTCGTTCGGCCAGCCCTCTCTGGCCTGATGTACAATGATTGTGCGATATTGGCTCTAGGCCAATAACATTCGTCATGCACAATTATTCCGCTGCAAGCTCAAATCCATCTACCCAACTGGCCTAATGCATCATGATAATGCAACATTGACCCTTGGCCAAATGCCAAACATAATGCGCCATTTTGGCGCGACGTTGACCTTAAGCCAATTTACCGCGTTCCACGCAATAGAAGCTTTAGGTGAAGCTTCATCTCAAGCCATGACGCATCTTTTAGCATGTGCCATGGTAAAAAACAGGGTGTTACACTTTTCACCCCTTTAAAGAATTTCGTCCCCGAAATTCAAAACCAAAAACTATTGTGGACAATCTCTTCGGTTTGGATTTCCTGAGCAAAAGTCCTATACCATATGCTCAGAAATCACGGGTTTCTTCAAGTTATCGTGAACAACAATTTAGACCTTCTGAGCAACCGTCCCATACCGCCTGCCCAGGAATCCAAAAGTTCCAACAACAATACCAAGAATCGCAATAGGCCAGTGCCAAGAGGATATCTCGACCAGGTATCCTAGATGGCATCCCATACTACCACCCAGGAATCCCTAAAGTTCACAAATTTGAAGATGTCATCGAAATTAAAATATTTTAGCACAATACCGTGTGGAACAGTTTCCAGTTTCCCACCGTCCCTGACGATCATCCAGGTTGCCACTTGTAAGTGGGATGATAGTCGGCCTGACAACGCACACCCTTGGCCAGTTGCCAACGTGTGGGGATGATCAGTCCCATTGTCTACCCAACATCCCAGACGGTCTTCCGGACATCCACTCGTAAGTGGGGTGCCACTTAGGCCAGGAAAACTCACAGTACTTGAACAAGCTCAACTCGATTCCCATAGTAACCGGCTAAGCAGTTACAAACTCTTTCTTCGCAAAAGTAGGCATACTCTCCCACTTTAAGTTTCCATTGAGGAAAATACTCGCAAATGAGTCAACTTCGCACAAGTCCCTTGAGTTTTCTCGGAACTTGCTCTGATTCCAACTGTGACGGACCGGAAAATTACGTCTTTGGCACGTTGCCCCGTAGACCGTAACTCCCCCGATGCACCATGATGAAGCTACAATCCGGACCTCAAAGCTAGGCAAGTGCACGTCCATGTTCCCTTGCAAGAATGCTCGTGGAGCATGATGCAGCTAACTTAGCTTTCACATCGTTCCAACGTACCCTTGATTCGCGAAGGGTTTATTACGAAAACAAAAACTTTCCTAAAACGGTAGAAACGACCGTTTGAGGCCCTAAATGATGGAATTTGGCTAAATTCTTGTGACCATGTGGATCTATAGATCGACATGTCTTGATCTTTGGGTCGTTTCCCATAAAAATGGACTCTTCTTGAGAGAAATTACGACACTCGGGTTTTTAGCCTATGTCGAACACCTTGATAGGAAACATGAGCATCCAGGTTGTCACTCGTAAGTGGGATTCTAGTCGGGCATGAAAACGCATACCCTTGATAAGTTGTCAACGTGTGGGGATGATCAGTCCCATTGTGTACCCACCATCCCAGATGGTCTTCCGGATATCCATTCGTAAGTGGGGCGCCACATAGGCCAGGAAAAGTCACAGTACTTGAACAAGCTCAACTCGATTCCCATAGTAACCGGCTAAGCAGTTACAAACTATTTCTTCGTAAAAGTTGGCCTACTCTCCAACTTTAAGTTTCCATTGAGGAAAATACTCTCCAATGAGTCCACTTCGCACAAGTCCCTTGAGTTTTCTTGGAACTTGCTCTGATTCCAACTGTGACGGACCGAAAAATTACGCCTTTGGCGCGTTGCCCCGCAGGCCGTAACTCCCCCGGTGCGCCATGATGAAGCTACGATCCGGGCCTCAAAGCAAGGAAAATGCACGTCCATTTTTCCTTGCAAGCATGCTCGTGGAGCATGATGCAGCTAACTTAGCTTCCACAACGTTCCAACTTACCCTTGATCTGCGAAGGGTTTATTAAGAAAACAAAAACTTTCCTAAAACGGCAAAAACGGCCATGCGGATAAATTCTGGTGACCATGTGGATCTATAGATCAACATGTCTTGGTCTTTGGGCCGTTTCCCATCAAAATGGACTCCTCTTGAGCTAAGTTACGACACTCGGGTTTTTAGCCTATGTCGAACACCTTGATAGGAAGTATGAGCATCCAGTGAATGGAATGCAACTTGCCTCATCAAGTTTGGCCACAATCATCTCTTGCGTCGAGCTACCGAGCCATATGATATGAGAGGCCCGAATGTCGCAATCATCTCCCAATTGGATGATATGAGCGACAAAGTGCTGGACCGGCAATGCTGCAACTCATTGCAGCTGCCTACATACCTTTCCCTACTCTAAAGGGATCAAGCACAGATCGTAGTTCATACACGAAGGGACAAAAACTTAAACCAACTCGTTTGCGAGGTCGTAGCCTAGCAATAATGGTAACGGCCTGGTCCGTAGGCCATTCCGTCAAAGATGCATAATGATTATGCATCATCGGGTCCGCGACGTGTCATAGTGATGCCTAAGCATCAAATACGCTCTTCTCAAGGCTACGCAGCTATAAATGAGCCTTAGACATCATTTATACTCTTCCGTCTAAGCTATGAAGCTTACTTGGCGCATAGTCAGCATATGCACCTTAAACCAAGTACCCTCCCTATATATGTCTTAATGGAATTTCTAGAAGTATGTTTAGTGGAGCAAATTGACATGCTTGCTTCACTATTCATCGCAATGATTGTGTTCATTCGCAATGATTGTGTTACTTTGCAATGATTGCGTGCAATGATTGCGTACAATGATTGCGCAACACTCGTTCGGCCAGCCCTCTCTGGCCTGATGTACAATGATTGTGCGATATTGGCTCTAGGCCAATAACTTTCGTAATGCACAATTATTGCGCTGCAAGCTCAAATCCATCTACCCAACTGGCCTAATGCATCATGATGATGCAACATTGACCCTGGACAAATGCCAAACATAATGCGCCATTTTGGCGCGACATTGGCCTTAACCAATTTACCGCGTACCACGCAATAAAAGCTTTAGATGAAGCTTGATCTCAAGTCATGAGGCATCTTTTAGCATGTGCCATTCTAAAAGCACAGGGTGTTACACTCTTCACCCCTTTAAAGAATTTCGTCCCCGAAATTCAAAACCAAAAACTATTGTGGAAAATCTCTTTGGTTTGGATTTCTTGAGCATAAGTCCTATACCATATGCTCAGAAATCACGGGTTTTTTTAAGTTATCGTGAACAACAATTTAGACCTTCTGTGCAACCGTCCCATACCGCCTGCCCAGGAATCCAGAAGTTCCAACAACAATACCAAGAATCGCAATTGGCCAGTGCAAAGAGGATATCTCGATCAGGTATCCTAGATGGCATCCCATACTACCACCCAGGAATCCCTAAGGTTCACAAATTTAAAGATGTCAATGAAATGACAATATTTTAGCACAGTACTGTGTGGAACAGTTTTCAGTTGCCCACCGTCCTTGACGGTCATCCAGGTTGTCACTCGTAAGTGGGATTCTAGTCGGGCATGAAGACGCACACCCTTGATCAGTTGCCAACGTGTGGGGATGATCAGTCCCATTGTGTACCCACCATCCCAGATGGTCTTCCGGATATTTACTCGTAAGTGGAATGCCACTTAGGCCAGGAAAAGTCACAGTACTTGAACAAGCTCAACTCGATTCCCATAGTAACCGGCTAAGCAGTTACAAACTATTTCTTCGTAAAAGTTGGCCTACTCTCCAACTTTAAGTTTCCATTGAGGAAAATACTCGCCAATGAGTCCACTTCGCACAAGTCCCTTGAGTTTTCTCGGAACTTGCTCTGATTCCAACTGTGACGGACCGGAAAATTACGCCTTTGGCGCATTGCCCCGCAGGCCGTAACTCCCCCGGTGCGCCATGATGAAGCTACGATCCGGGCCTCAAATCAAGGAAAATGCACGTCCATTTTCCCTTGCAAGCATGCTCGTGGAGCATGATGCAGCTAACTTAGCTTCCACAACGTTCCAACTTACCCTTGATCCGCGAAGGGTTTATTAAGAAAACAAAAACTTTCCTAAAACGGCAAAAACGGCCATGCGGATAAATTCTGGTGACCATGTGGATCTATAGATCAACATGTCTTGATCTTTGGGCCGTTTCCCATCAAAATGGACTCCTCTTGAGCTAAGTTACGACACTCGGGTTTTTAGCCTATGTCGAACACCTTGATAGGAAGTATGAGCATCCAGTGAATGGAATGCAACTTGCCTCATAAAGTTTGGTCACAATCATCTCTTGCGTCGAGCTACCGAGCCAGATGATATGAGAGGCCCGAATGTCGCAATCATCTCCCAATTGGATGATATGAGCGACAAAGTGCTGGACCGGCAATGCTGCAACTCATTGCGGCTGCCTACATACCTTTCCCTACTCTAAAGGGATCAAGCACAGATCGCAGTTCATCCACGAAGGGACAAAAACTTAAACCAACTCGTTTGCGAGGTCGTAGCCTAGCAATAATGGTGACGGCCTGGTCCGTAGGCCATTCCGTCAAAGATGCATAATGATTATGCATCATCGGGTCCGTGGCGTGTCATAGTGATGCCTAAGCATCAAATACGCTCTTCTCAAGGCTACGCAGCTATAAATGAGCCTTAGTCATCATTTACACTCTTCCGTCTAAGTTATGAAGCTTACTTGGCGCATAGTCCGCATATGCACCTTAAACCATGTACCCCTCCTTATATATGTCTTAATGGAATTTCTAGAAGTATGTTTAGGGGAGCAAATTGACATGCTTGCTTCACTATTCATCGCAATGATTCCTTTCATTCGCAATGATTGTGTTACTTCGCAATGATTGCGTACAATGATTGCGCAACACTCGTTCAGCCAGCCCTCTTTGGCCTGATGCACAATGATTGTGCGATATTGGCTCTAAGCCAATAACTTTCGTAATGCGCAATTATTACGCTGCAAGCTCAAAGCCATCTACCCAACTGGCCTGATGCATCATGATAATGCAACATTGACTCTTGGCCAAATGCCAAACATAATGCGCCATTTTGGCGCGACATTGGCCTTAAGCCAATCTATTGCGTACCACGCAATAGAAGCTTTAGATGAAGCTTCATCTCAGGCCATGACGCATCTTTTAGCATGCTCCATGCTAAAAACACATGGTGCTACACTCTTCACCCCTTTAAAGAATTTCGTCCCCAAAATTTAAAACCAAAAACTATTGTGGACAATCTCTTCGGTTTGGATTTCCTGAGGAAAAGTCCTATACCAGATACTCAGAAATCACGGGTTTCTTTAAGTTATCATAAACTACAATTTAGACCTTCTGAGCAACCGTCCCATACCTCCTTCCCAAGAATCCAAAAGTTCCAACAACAATACCAAGAATCACAATTGGCCAGTGCCAAGAGGATATCTCGACCAGGTATCCTAGATGTCATCCCATACTAACACCCAGGAATCCCTAAGGTTCACAAGTTTAAAGATGTCATCTTAATGACAATATTTTAGCACAGTAATGTGTGGAACAGTTTCTAGTTGCCCACCGTCCCTGACTGTCATCCAGGTTGCCAGTCGTAAGTGGGATGCTAGCCGGGCCTGACAACGCACACCTTTGGCCACTTGCCAACGTGTGGGGATGATCAGTCCCATTGTCTACCCACCATACCATAAGGTCTTCCGGATATCCACTCGTTAGTGGGGTGCCACTTAGGCCAGGAAAACTCACAGTACTTGAACAAGCTCTACTCGATTCCCGTAGAAACCGGCTAAGCAGTTACAAACTCCTTCTTCGCAAAAGTTAGCCTACTCTCCAACTTTAAGTTTCCATTGAGGAAATTGCTCGCCAATGAGTCCACTTCGCACAAGTCCCTTGAGTTTTCTCGGAACTTGCTCTGATTCCAACTGTGACGGACCGGAAAATTACGCCTTTGGCGCATTGCCCCGCAGGCCGTAACTCCCCCGGTGTGCCATGATGAAGCTACGATGAAGGCCTCAAAGCTAGGCAAATGCACGTCAATTTTCCCTTGCAAGCATGCTCGTGGATCATGATGCAGCTAACTTAGCTTCCACACCGTTCAAACTTACCCTTGATCCGCGAAGGGTTTATTAAGAAAACAAAAATTTTCCTAAAACGGCAAAAACAGACATTTGAGGACCTAAACGATGGAATTTGGCTAAATTCTGGTGACCATGTGGATCTATGGATCAACATGTCTTGATCTTTGTACCGTTCGCATCAAAATGGACTCCTCTTGAGCTAAATTACGACATTCGGGTTTTTAGCCTATGTCGAACACCTTGATATGAAGTATGAGCATCCAGTGAATGGAACACAACATGCCTCATCAAGTTTGGCCACAATCATCTCTTGCGTCGAGCTACCGAGCCAGATGATATGAGAGGCCCGAATGTCACAATCATCTCCCAATTAGATGATATGAGCGATAAAGTGCGGGACCGACAATGCTGCAACTCATTGCGGCTGCCTACGTACTCTTCCCTACTCTAAAGGGATCAAGCACAGACCGTAATTCATCCACGAAGGGACAAAAACTTAAACCAACTCGTTTGCGAGGTCGTAGCCTAGCAATAATGGTAATGGCCTGGTCCGTAGGCCATTTTGTCAAAGATGCATAATGATTATGCATCATCGGGTCCGCGACGTGTCATAGTGATGCCTAAGCATCAAGTGCGCTCTTCGCAAGGCGACGCAGCTATAAATGAGCCTTAGGCATCATTTATACTCTTCTGGCTAAGCTATGAAGCTTACTTGGAGCATAGTCCGCATATGCACCTTCAACCAAATACCCCTCCCTATATATGTTTTAATGGAACTTCTACAAGTATGTTTAGGGGAGAAAAATTACATTCTTCCTTCACTATTCATTTGTGTTACTTCGCAATGATTGCGTACAATGATTGCGCAACAGTCGTTCGGCCAGTCCTCTCTGGCCTGATGCACAATGATTGTGCGATATTGGCTCTAGGCCAATAACTTTCGCAATGCGCAATTATTACGCTGCAAGCTCAAAGCCATCTACCCAACTGGCCTAATGCATCATGATGATGCAACATTGACCCTTGGACAAATGCCAAACATAATGCGCCATTTTGGCGCGACATTGTCCTTAAGCCAATCTACCGCGTACCACGCAACAGAAGCTTTAGATGAAGCTTCATCTCAGGCCATGACACATCTTTTAGCATGCGCCATGCTAAAAACACAGGGTGCTACACTCTTCACCCCTTTAAATAATTTCGTCCCCGAAATTCAAAACCAAAAACTATTGTGGAAAATCTCTCGATTTGGATTTTCTGAGAAAAAGTCCTATACCAGATGCTCAGAAATCACGGGTTTCTTCAAGTTATCATGAACAAAAATTTAGACCTTCTGAGAAACTGTTCCATACCTCCTGCCCAGAAATCCAAAAGTTCCAACAACAATACCAAGAATCGCAATAGGCCAGTGCCAAGATGATATCTCGACCAGGTATCCTAGATGGCATCCCATACTACCACCCAGGAATCCCTAAGGTGCAAGGGTTTAAAGATGTCATCGAAATGACAATATTTTAGCACAGTACTGTGTGGAACAGTTTCCAGTTGCCCACCGTCCATGACGGTCATCCAGGTTTCCACTCGTAAGTGGGATGCTAGCCGGGCCTGACAACGCACACCCTTGGCCAGTTGCCAACGTGTGGGGATGATCAGTCCCATTGTCTACCCACCATCCCAAACAGTCTTCCGGATATCCACTCGTAAGTGGGGTGCCACTTAGGCCAGGAAGACTCACAGTACTTGAACAAACTCAACTCGATTCTCATAGTAACCGGCTAAGTAGTTACAAACTCTTTCTTCGCTAAAGTTGACCTACTCTCCAACTTTAAGTTTCCATTGAGGAAAATACTCGCCAATGAGTCCACTTCGCACAAGTCCCTTGAGTTTTCTCGGAACTTGCTCTGATTCCAACTGTGACGGACCGGAAAATTACGCCTTTGGCGCGTTGCCCCGCAGGCCGTAACTCCCCCGGTGCCCCATGATGAAGCTACGATCCGGGCCTCAAAGTAAGGACAATGCACGTCCATTTTCCCTTGCAAGCATGCTCGTGGAGCATGATGGAGCTAACTTAGCTTCCACACCGTTCCAACTTACCCTTGATCCGCGAAGAGTTTATTAAGAAAATAAAAACTTTCCTAAAACAGAAAAAACGGACATTTGAGGCCCTAAACGATGGAATTTGGCTAAATTCTGGTGACCATGTGGATCTGTGGATCAACATGTCTTGATCTTTGTACCGTTTCCTATCAAAATGGACTCCTCTTGAGCTAAATTACGACACTCGGGTTTTTAGCCTATGTCGAACACCTTGATAGGAAGCATGATCATCCAGTGAATGGAATGCAACTTACCTCATCAAGTTTGGCCACAACCATCTCTTGTGTCGTGCTACCGAGCCAGATGATATGAGAGGCCCGAATGTCACAATCATCTCCCAATTAGATGATATGAGCGACAAAGTGTTGGACTGACAATGCTTCAACTCATTGCGGCTGCCTACGTACCCTTCCCTACTCTAAAGGGATCAAGCACATAACGTAGTTCATCCACGAAGGGACAAAAACTTAAACCAACTCGTTTGCGAGGTCGTAGCCTAGCAATAATGGTAATGGCCTGGTCCGTAGGTCATTCCATCAAAGATGCATAATGATTATGCATCATCGGGTCCGCGGCGTGTCATAGTGATGCCTAAGCATCAAATGCGCTCTTCGCAAGGATACCCAGCTATAAATGAGCCTTAGGCATCATTTATACTCTTCCGTCTAAGCTTTGAAGCTTTCTTAGCGCACAGTCCGCATATGCACTGTAGCGCCCCCTAAGCTAGCAGCTGACTAATCCAAGAGATTAACTAAATAAAGAGGCACTACGAGTCTAATTCAAATACTTAAACATTCAATTAAGAAATCTGCTACAAAATTTATCCCAAAACTAACCCCGCTCAGAATATATATACATGAACTTCTCTCAAATGATACATATATAATAGTCAATTGGTTTACAGATTTAATAAACAACATAATAAACATAGCGGAAGTTAACTAATTAACGGAGTCAACACTTGAGGCTTTCGCTGCGCAACTCTGATTTGTCTCTGAAAACTGAAAGTGGGAATAATTAACATTTAACTTCTAAGTAATCATAGACAAGATTAAGAAAAACAATAATGTTCTTCCCAGACATTAAATCGTGACCAAGTCACTGAGATACACAAACACGAATATGGACAAGCTCTTTCTTCAAGCAATGTATACTATGGTTGTGCAATTCCGAACTCGCAAATCCACACCTAATCGTAAATATGGATGTCGATAATTCCGAACTTGCAAACTGTCGACCGATATAAGCATAAAAGCCGAATTCATGTAGATATAAATACGAAAGAGCATATCCTTACAGAAGTATACAAACATTTATATGGACAAACTCCTTCTTCAAACAATGTATACTATGGTTGTGCAATTCCGAACTCGCAAATCCACACCTAATCGTAAATATGGATGTCGACAATTCCGAACTCGCAAACTGTCGACCGATATAAGCATAAAAGCTGAATTCATGTAGGTATAAATGTGAAGGAGCGTACCCTATATACCACAAGTGGAAATTTTAATTTCCCATAACAATTCATAATGACATACCTCACAAGTCCTTTCCATTTCATGGAAAGATTCAAAGAATCAACAGAATTATGATAATGCAATTTAAATAAAGCATGGAATGCACACTAGAAAATGCATAAAGCATAAACTTTTTGTAAAAGAAACAACAATGGTTACAAAAGAGTCAAATGTATTCCCACCTCTTTTGATGACAAGCCACGCCTACTTCGAGATCCACGATCCACTGGTTCATCCTTTGAATCGATCGTTGTTAATATACACTAACTGTTAATCACACAAGAGTCTAAGAATCTAGATAAAAAGGCTCACACAAGAATCATACAAGTCTTTCTAATGATTCTAGGCCCATTTAAGGTTCTACATCTTTTATTTATATATCTTTAGCATATCTAAGGTTTACTAATTTAATTAGGTTGGTTCTATGGTCCATTAGATAGGTTTTATAAGTATCTACAACTTTGTAGAAGAAACCAAGGGCTAAATCAGACCATAAGGGTCCATTTCATCATAATAGGAAACTGGCATTAAGCCAAAGCCCATGTCTATGGAACAAGCCCATTAACTAAGGTCCAGTCCATTCTGAGTCAACTAGCGGTTTCACTAACGGTCAATGTTATCAACTAACAGTCAACGTCCATAGTCAAGTCCATGTCAATGGTCAAAGGAGTCAACTCAGTCAAGATTCACTGAGTCAGGGACAAGCTAGGTCAGTCATGTTCTGACTGAGCTGAAAAGCTCAAGGCCAAAGCCTTTGCACAGGCCAGAGAGCACTAGTGCACAATCACTATGAAGCACCAAAACTCTTAACTATAATTTCAATCTCAATAAATACATTCTAACAGAAATCTACAATTCAATACAACTGTAATATAATCCTACCTCATTTGTAGTAGTTGTAACACTCTTTCTGCAATCTCAATTCAACATTCATATAATCTCCCAACAAATACATTCAACCACTAACACCATCTGCATTCATTAATCCTCAACCCAAGCACTCCCAACATGATCTCATACATTGCCTGCACATTCATCTCTACCACCAAAGACACACACCCTTTCATTCTATCTTTATAGACAACATCACCATCTCTAACTCAGTACCTTGCCAAACCACCACCACCAACATCATATCGACAACATCTTATTCCTAGTTATCACTACCACTACTCTTTCGCCTGAAATTCTGCAACACAACACTATAATATTTAACACCAAACCACTAAAGTCAGCACCCCCACTACTTGTAACTCAACATAACCACTACCATTAACTCAATTCTTCTCTGCAATAACAATTTGTCCTAACAAACATCTATACTCATCAATTCAGTTCAATTAGCTTTAACTTAAACTCATTACAGCACCACCAGATACTGAATTCCATTTCCACCAAATTTCAGACACAAATAACCATAATCATTATTATAACTCAGCCACCTTGTTTATCACAGAAGCATCCAACATATCATTTCACTAACACCAACTTCTTGTTCAGTTCACTACAATTCTATGCAAAATCTCTGTAACTCAACATCTCATATCCATGAACTCAAATTTAAAAACATAAAAGTATTACCAACTGAACTAAGAAGAACAATTACCTCTGCTACTTATAATATCCATCAGTTGCGGCCAAACTAAAGACTACTTCAACTGAACTCAGTTCAACACTATCACTTCCATCAAACCTCACTGCCAGAACTAACCTATACAACTCATACACCTCCAACTCCAATTCTGTAATTTCATGCAAACACATTCCGGGCCAATTCTCTCCTTTTACACCACCACTGCAACTTCAACATTTCCTCCTCCTTCTTGCTTTGACAGTAAACATCACCCTGTCTCAATCAACTCTCACTCCAATCTTCAAACTACAACCCATATCTTCATCTCTACCTATAATACCAAAATCATCTTTTATATCTTTATATACTCAATATGCCCAAGAAAAATCTTATATTCATCTATAGTTTCTAAATTTCTAAATTAAAACCACAATTAAAACCCATATAACTAACTTCAACATAAATCTAACCAAACCTACTAGATTCATTGGCTCTTATCCAATTTACGTATAACAGATCCAAAATAAAGAATCCTAATTTTAATTTCTCAAATTACCTTTTCTGTAGGTTCTCCATCAGTCACCTGAAATCAACACCACCACAAACTAAAACTAACCCTGCTCTTCTTCTCTCGATCTCAGACTCGCAACCATCCTCGCCTTCATCGAATCTCATAGAAACCATAATTTCCATCACTTTCACTGTTCTCAGAAACCCTAAATAATCCTCAAATAACCCTGCAGCTTCAATCAAACATCAATTTAAAAACAGACCCGTCTTCTAACTTCTTCTTCTTTATCCTCAATCGAATTCTTGAATTCATTTACAGAAACCTCAACTTCAGAACCCTATCTTCGATTTAACAACATCACAATCTTCTTCTTCATAAACACAAAAACACCAACTCCTTCTTTATCTACAAAGTTTAATCAATTGATTCTCCCGAAATCAAATCTCAATTTCATCTCTCGGGTTCGCTAGAAGAAGAAAAGGAAAGAAGAAGAAATAATAAGAAGAAGTAAGAATAAAGAAGAAGAGAAAATGAGAACGGTTTTATCCTCTCTGATCAGCTAGGGATAAGGTGTACGAGAATTACTGAGGCACCCAAGAATTGGATAAGGGCTTCCAAGGCGGCTAAACTATTTTTCCCTTCAAACAAATCTGATGATATCTTCTTCGTTCGATATCCGATTGACACGTTCAAGTAGTCCATTTATCTATTCAGAAGTAATAGTTTCGTACCTAGATCGTTGTTAGATTAATTTCTATTAATTAACGTTTGTGTTAAACTAATCGAGTTATTATCGGATAATCGTCTCTTGATCATTGCTAGACCAGTCAAATAGCGTTGACGAGCTTGAGGGTCCTTTCATTCTCCCCACCTTATACATTTTCGTCCTCGAAAATCAATCATCCTTCTGGTCTTTAAAAACTCCCCACCTTATACAATAACTGCATCTCTTATCTAAGCGCAAACAACATAAACAAAGCACAAACCTATATGACTCTATAACTAAAATCTAAAATTTGTAGCTCTAAGTTCAATTACACTGAGTTAAGTTCTATCAAATACGGAAGTCTAAGTTTCTTACACTAATTTCTATCTTATAAAATACTTGTCTCTATTTACAAAGGAGATTCCTACGAATTTATTTCTAAGTGAAATAATATCTATCGGTTTCCTAAAGAATAATACTAAGCTTCTATGATCGGTCATCTCTGAATGCAGTTGCCCTGTCAAGGATGCCCAAGCCCAACAATTCCTTCCTACGAACAGAGAAAACACAACCTTCACTATTCAGCACTGGGGATTAAATAAGTACTAACTTATTATGACTAAATAATTTCTAAATTCTATTGTAACTGATTTGACTTAAAAAATTTACTTCATATTAATTTCAACGTATCTATTTGTTTATTTCATTATGTGACTTGATATAAGTAAATAACCGCTAATAATTTTCCATAGTCGTTTGGTATTAATATTTTATCATTGTTATTACATTTATTTCTTATTTCTTAGGCCGATAAAAGTTAATCGTAATTAATCATAATGTCATGTCAGGTTTAATTTTATTATTAATATTAGATTCAGTTTGATCTAGCTTCATTTCCTAAAATTTTATTTATTGCTAATAATCCTTAAGTTGTATTCTTAATAAAAATTACATAGTATTATCATTTGCTTGTCCAAGATATACTAGATTCGGTTTGCTATCACTATCCTATAATTATTATCCAAATGATATTTGCAATAACTCTAAAATTTATAATAATTAGTATTATCATTTGCTTATTTTATCAAAAGTTATTGTCTTAATTATATTACCATTTTCATTATTCTTTTATCAATTTTTCCTATTTGGTTACTAGCATAATTAAAATATGTCTAGAATAACTATTTAGTAATGATACTTTGTTTAATTTATTAAGCCCTAATCTTGTAAATATAATTTTACTTCCACGTAAAGATTGATTGATTTATATTCAAATTGAATTTGTATATCTTGTTAAATATTGGCGTCGGTAATTTAATATGATTTATATTTGAGTCTATATAAATTTTAACTTGTCCTAGATTTTGATATTATTAATAAGTATCTTATTCATAGGAAAATTTATTGTCCTTTAAGTCTAATATTGTTCTAAGCATTCAAGTACTATAAATATCACTTTATGTGTATAATTTAGTGTTTTAGTGAATCGTTTACTGGACTAAAGATAATCTGGGTATAAGATCGTTAACAAGTTTAGTCTCTATTTTATGCATTATATAACCTCATCTTCTTAATCCCAACGAATAAATCTTATATTAACTATCTGGTTTAAACGCAAAACATATAATTCTAATTTTAATTAATAATAAAAAAAAAAATTAATTAACTTTGCAAAACTTAATCGTGGATAAGCATAATAATTTTCAATAACTATTTAATCCTAATCATTGTTTTATTGAAATATGTTTGTTAACGATATCTTAATTTAAGTTATGCTCCATTTAATACTAATTTAAATTCTAACAGTTTAACTTCATCATACTAATTTTCCATTTCAAAAATCGAATCTATTTACGAAGAAGGATCCTAACTATATATGAGTCTATTTTTTTCTTTCGATTCTAATAGTACACTAAATATCCGAATGCTATTGTTACTACTTCTTATATATTTATTTCATTTTAAAGATTTACCGGCTCATTTGTTAGCCTAAAGATAATTTTAGGTATAAGATTACTAACAAGTTAAGTCATTTTATTTTTATTTTATATATTATCTCCTCCCTTTCCTAAGTCTAACGCCTAATAAGTATTATATTAATTATCTACTTTAGACGAAAAACAAACAAACATATACTCTAATTTGTAATTAGTCTAATTTACAAAACTTCATCGTACACAAGCATTATTCATTTTCCATAATTATTTAATCATAATCATAATAAAAAAATTTAATTAATTAATTGATTTTTTTTTATCCGTTATATATCTTTATTGAAATTTTAGTTAATTTAAGTTCAATATGGTACTAATTTATAAATGCCAACGTTACTTTATTAAAAACATTATTGTTATTGTTGTCATTTATAATTATTTTATAATATTTTTTTATTAACACTGATGATCAAACTATGATTCTAACTACTCTTACAGATATTATTGAGTCCCCAAAAATACTATTAATATTTACGTAATTATAGACTGTTGATTCTACATATAAGTCAAAGTACTCGATAAGTTCCTATGTGAGTTTCAAAATTTATTAATAATACTGATTTCACTAATTTTAGTATTGAATTGTCTACGTGTTTACAGTTTTTAGATTAATTATTCTCAAATCCTTATTAGCTAAAGTTATGGGAGTACTCTACAATTTTTACTTCATTACATATGCAAACAATCAAACAAACAAATTAATCAATCAATCAATCAATCAAATAAATCTTTTAACTATTGGTAGCTTTTAGTTATTAAGATTTATCTCACAAACCTAACCCAGTTCTAAACTAATCTAGTTCGCTAACTGGCACCGGCTATTCCTAACTTTTCCCATGTAAGATCTAATAGTGAGCTCTGATACCAACATTGTAGCGCCCTCTAAGCTAGCAGCTGACTAATCCAAGAGATTAACTAAATAAAGAGGCACTACAAATCTAATTCAAATACTTAAACATTCAATTAAGAAATCTGCTACAAAATTTATCCCAAAACTAACCCCGCTCAGAACATATATACATGAATTTCTCTCAAATGATACATATATAATAGTCAATTGGTTTACAGATTCAATAAACAACATAATAAAATATAGCAGAAGTTAACTAATTAACGAAGTCAACACTTGAGGCTTTCGCTGAGCAACTCTGATCTGTCTCTGAAAACTGAAAGTGAGAATAATTAACATTTAACTTCTAAGTAATCATAAACAAGATTAAGAAAAACAATAATGTTCATCCCAGACATTAAATCGTGACCAAGTCACTTAGATACACAAACACGAATATGGACAAGCTCTTTCTTCAAGCAATGTATATTATGGTTGTGCAATTCCGAACTCGCAAATCCACGCCTAATCGTAAATATGGATGTCGACAATTCCGAACTCGCAAACTGTCGACCGATATAAGCATAAAAGCTGAATTCATGTAGATATAAATGCGAAAGAGCATATCCTCACAGAAGTATACAAACATGTATATGGACAAACTCCTTCTTCAAACAATGTATACTATGGTTGTGCAATTCCGAACTCGCAAATCCACACCTAATCGTAAATATGGATGTCGACAATTCCGAACTCGCAAACTGTCGACCGATATAAGCATAAAAGCTGAATTCATGTAGGTATAAATGTGAAGGAGCGTACCCTATATACCACAAGTGGAAATTTTAATTTCCCATAACAATTCATAATGACATACCTCACAAGTCCTTTCCATTTCATGGAAAAATTCAAAGAATCAACAGAATTATCATAATGCAATTTAAATAAAGCATGGAATGCACACTAGAAAATGCATGAGTTTGTTAAGCATAAACTTTTTGTAAAAGAAACAACAATGGTTACAAAAGAGTCAAATGTATTCCCACCTCTTTTGATGACAAGGCACGCCTACTTCGAGATCCACGATCCACTGGTTCATCCTTTGAATCGATCGTTGTTAATATAGACTAACTGTTAATCACACAAGAGTAAGAATCTAGCCAAAAAGACTCACACAAGAATCATACAAGTCTTTCTAATGATTCTAGGCCCATTTAAGGTTCTACATCTTTTACTTATCTATCTTTAGCATATCTAAGATTTATTAATTTAATTATGTTGGTTCTATAGTCCATTAGATAGATCTTATAAGTATCTACAACTTTGTAGAAGAAACCAAGGGCTAAATCAGACCATAAGGGTCCATTTCATCATAATAGGAAACTGGCATTAAGACAAAGCCCATGTCTATGGAACAAGCCCATTAACTAAGGTCCAGTCCATTCTGAGTCAACTAACGGTTTCACTGACGGTCAATGGTGTCAACTAACAGTCAACGTTCATAGTCAAGTCCATGTCAATGGTCAAAGGAGTCAACTCAGTCAAGATTCACTGAGTCAGGGACAAGCTAGGTCAGTCAGGTTCTGACTGAGCTGAAAAGCTCAAGGCCAAAGCCTTTGCACAGGCCAGAGAGCACTAGTGCACAATCACTGTGCAACACCAAAACTCTTTAACTATAATTTCAATCTCAATAAATACATTCTAACAGAAATCTACAATTCAATACAACTGTAATATAAGCCTACCTCATTTGTAGTAGCTGTAACACTCTTTCTACAATCTCAATTCAACATTCATATAATCTCCCAACAAATGCATTCAACCACTAACACCATCTGCATTCATTAATCCTCAACCCAAGCACTCCCAACATGATCTCATACATTGCCTGCACATTCATCTCTACCACCAAAGCCACACACCCTTTCATTCTATCTTTATAGACAACATCACCATCTCTAACTCAGTACCTTGCCAGACCACCACCACCAACATCATATCGACAACATCTTATTCCTAGTTATCACTACCACTACTCTTTCGCCTGAAATTCTGCAACACAACACTATAATATTTAACACCAAACCACTAAAGTCAGCACCCCCACTACTTGCAACTCAACCACTACCATTAACTCAATTCTTCTCTGCAATAACAATTTGTCCTAACAAACATCTATACTCATCAATTCAGTTCAATTAGCTTTAACTTAAACTCATTACAGCACCACCAGATACTCAATTCCATTTCCACCAAATTTCAGACACAAATAACCATAATCATTATTATAACTCAGCCACCTTGTTTATCACAGAAGCATCCAACATATCATTTCACTAACACCAACTTCTTGTTCAGTTCACTATAATTCTATGCAAAATCTCTGTAACTCAACATCTCATAATCCATGAACTCAAATTTAAAAACATACAAGTATTACCAACTGAACTAAGAAGAACAATTACCTCTGCTACTTATAATATCCATCAGTTGCGGCCAAACTAAAGACTACTTCAACTGAACTCAGTTCAACACTATCACTTCCATCAAACCTCACTGCCAGAACTAACCTATACAGCTCATACACCTCCAACTCCAATTCTGTAATTTCATACAAACACATTCCGGGCCAATTCTCTACTTTTACAGCACCACTGCAACTTCAACATTTCCTCCTCCTTCTTGCTTTGACAGTAAACATCACCCTGTCTCAATCAACTCTCACTTCAATCTTCAAACTACAACCCATATCTTCATCTCTACCTATAACACCAGAATCATCTTTTATATCTTTATATACTCAAAATCCCCAAGAACAATCTTATATTCATCTATAGTTTCTAAATTTCTAAATTAACAATTAAAACCCATATAACTAACTTCAACATAAATCTAACCAAACCTACTAGATTCATTGGCTCTTATCCAATTTATGTATAACAGATCCAAAATAAAGAATCCTAATTTTAATTTCTCAAATTACCTTTTCTGTAGGTTCTGCATCAGTCACCTGAAATCAACACCACCATAAACTAAAACTAACCCTGCTCTTCTTCTCTCGATCTCAGACTCGCAACCATCCTCGCCTTCATCGAATCTCATAGAAACCATAATTCCCATCACTTTCACTATTCTCAGAAACCCTAAATAATCCTCAAATAACCCTGCAGCTTCAATCAAACATCAATTTAAGAACAGACCCGTCTTCTAACTTCTTCTTCTTTATCCTCAATCGAATTCTTGAATTCATTTACAGAAACCTCAACTTCAGAACCCTATCTTCAATTTAACAGCATCACAATCTTCTTCTTCATAAACACAAAAACACCAACTCCTTCTTTATCTACAAAGTTTAATCAATTGATTATCCCGAAATCAAATCTCAATTTCATCTCTCGGGTTCGCTAGAAGAAGAAAAGGAAAGAAGAAGAAATAATGAGAAGAAGAAAGAATAAAGAAGAAGAGAAAATGAGAACGATTTTATCCTCTCTGATCGGCTAGGGATAAGGTTGACGAGAATTACTGAGGCGCCCAAGAATTGGATAAGGGCTTCCAAGGCGGCTAAACTATTTTTCCCTTCAAACAAATCTGATGGTATCTTCTTCGTTCGATATCCGATTGACACGTTCAAGTAGTCCATTCCGCATAACTTTTCGATATCTATTCAGAATTAATAGTTTCGTACCTAGATCGTTGTTAGATTAATTTCTATTAATTAACGTTTGTGTTAAACTAATCGAGTTATTATCAGATAATTGTCTCTTGATCATTGATAGACCAGTCAAAGAGCGTTGACGAGCTTGAGGGTCCTTACATGCACCTTCAACAAAGTACCCCTCCCTATATATGTCTTAATGGAATTTCTACAAGTATGTTTAGGGGAGCAAATTGACATGCTTGCTTCACTATTCATCGCAAGGATCCCGTTCATTCGCAATGATTGTGTTACTTCGCAATGATTGCGTACAATTATTGCGCAACACTCGTTCGGCCAGCCCTCTCTGGTCTGATGCACAATGGTTGTGCTATATTGGCTCTAGGCCAATAACTTTCGTAATGCGCAATTATTACGCTGCAAGCTTAAAGTCATCTACCCAACTAGCCTAATGCATCATGATGATGCAACATTGACCCTCGGCGAAATGCCAAACATAATGCGCCATTTTGGCGCGACATTGGCCTTAATCCAATCTACCGCGTACCACGCAACAGAAGCTTTAGATGAAGCTTCATCTCAGGCCATGACGCATCTTTTAGCATGCGTCATGCTAAAAACACAGGGTGTTACACTCTTCACCCCTTTAAAGAATTTCTTCCCCGAAATTCAAAACCAAAAACTATTGTGGACAATCTCTTCGGTTTGGATTTCCTGAGCAAAAGTCCTATACCAGATGCTCAGAAATCACCGGTTTCTTCAAGTTATCGTGAACAACAATTTAGACCTTCTGAGCAACAGTCCTATACCGCCTGCCCAGGAATCCAAAAGTTCCAACAACAATACCAAGAATCACAATTGGACAGTGCCAAGAGGATATCTCGACCAGGTATCCTAGATGACATCCTGATAGACACATTTTTGTGTCTATGTTGTCCTTAATTTCATGTTTTGTTGGTACTCGATTTTTGTACTTATTATGGTATTTTATGTGTTTTTGTAGGCATTTTTGGGAAATAAACATTATTGGAAAAATCGGCTCGAAAAGTTGTCTAAAGCACCCGGAGGACACATATTATTCGGACTCGCACTGTTAGATAAGGAGAACTCAATTACTAAGGGGCACCTCAACGGATAAGGGGCACCTTCCTTACTATTCACACCCCATAAGGAAGGTGCTAAAGGGACACCCGTACAGGATTAGGGGGAGGTCATCTTCTCCATTTGAATTTGGAATTTGGCGAGAAAAGCTATTATCAAAACACCAAAATTAGGGTTCGTGATTTGAAGGCGTTTTAGGGAGATTCAATGGCTGAAATCAAATGGGTTTGTTGCTAGGGATTAAACAGGGCTGGTAAGGTCCTTGGAATCGATTAGATTTGGCCGAAGAATCGTGTGGAAGCAAAACACGAGTGAGGGAAAACTTTGGTATTCTTACTTTCACGAGGGTTGATATTCTCTTTCCCAAGTTATTCTATGGTTGGCACGAGCCTGGAGTGTGTATGGATCATTTTATTTTCAATATTCAGCGTGTTGAATGGAGTTAGAAAACTGCAGACGCGTGAGAAGGAAAATCAGGGAAGAAAATATTCCGAGAATATTTTTCTTCACTGTCGAGTAATGGGAGATTTCGTGGAGTAATGAGGAGTTATCCTTGGACATGTTGATTATAAATACAACTCTGGGGTAGCGTAGAAGGGACACAAAGAGTTTGGGGTCGAGAGGAGAGCTCAGGAGGCCAGAATCAAGAGTTTTCAGAACTCTGTTTCTGCTGCTGCACCAAGAACACGAAGAAAAAAACCACCAGAGGCAGTCGTTTATGAACAGTGACAACGACAGCCACCAGGGTCGCAGAGTTACAAAACACAGTTCTTTTCTATCGTTCTTTGTAACAGTGTTTTGCAACAATTATAAACGTTGCAAACACCCAATTTTCATCATTTTCTCCATTTCATCATTTGTACACCTACTTTGAGCAATGAAATCAACTTTTGAGCGTGTTTCCAACATCATGATGAGCTAAACCCAATCCTTGGGGCTATGGAGGAAGCCATTGTTTCGGTAAAAGTGATATATTTCTATTAATTACAACAACTCTATTATGATTTTTGCATTGAACTAAAAATTGTTTATATGATTTTGATTAGTTAGGTGTATTTTCTCTTGATAGAATATGCTTGCTTTAGGGTTTTGATATTCTATGCTTGGATTAACATCTATTCTTTTGGAAATCTACATGTCTAGGCAATACTATTAGAATCAATTTGAATGTTGAGTTGCATAATTATTGTTTTATTAAATCACTAATATCAACCAATGGTGGAATCCTAGCCCTATTCTCTCCATAATTTTCACAACATCTTTTTAATTTAGTTCGCTATTTTTATTTATTAAAAAAAATCTAAAAATCCGCTTTCACAAGTCTTGAACGAATCATATTACTACAACAACTTTGAACATCAAATTTTTGGCGCCCCGACGCGGACTTGTCTTTAGGCTAGAGTTTTTAGATTTTTTTTTTTAGGTTTTTATTTTATTTGTTCTTCTTTACGTTTTTGGGTTTTTGTCTTTTTCTTACAGATTCGGAATTTGGAGCGAAAGAAAATTTTGCCAAAGCTTTTGGTGAATACTTAAAGACTTAGTGAAAGAAAGCGAAAGAAAGATTTTTTTTTATAAAAAAAAGAGAAAAAAAAAGAGAGACATTTTTATTTTTGTAGATTTTTTTTTTTTAGACTTTCTTTTTCTTTTGCACTTTATATTTTTGGACTTTGGACTTTAAATTTTGGGACATTATTTTTAAACCCTACGGAAGGGTAGTTTAAATATAAACTGTTTGCAGAGAAGGACGGTGATTACGATATCACCTCGGCCCCTCGGGTTCGTACATGACAGGAGTCGTGGCCCGAGTCGACTACAAAGGTTCATCCCCCGTCTGGTACGGGAGTAAGTTTGTCGAAACACTCGCGAATCCCCTGTCAGCGAGTTACTGTCTTCCTTCGTATGCATATATGTTGAGGACTTGAAAACGGCTGCTTTAATTTCCTAGTAAAGGGCAAGGACTGGCCATACAAGATAAGGGTTCGGATTTCATCACCGTTCTCTTCTTGCCCGCCTTAGGAAAACGACACCAAACGCGAACCTAAGCCTAAAATTTTGACTAGAACGAGACCGATAGGGTAACGAGCTTAACAGGAAAGTCATTCGAAAAATATTGGTTACTCTTTTAAGCATACTTCGAAGTTCTTGACGGTTTCTGTAAGTTGAATGCGTGACTGCGCCGCCTTGTAATACCGGTGAGGCCTTGGGTATCAAAGCTCCACCGAGCTTCCCTCGCCTCTATTCAACTCTCGGATTGATTCCAGAGGGGTTTGCTTAAATTGTAACGAATTCCCGTTCGAAGGATTAGAAGCTGGTCTAGAAACAATCTAAGTGGAGCCATCATGCTTTTTGTTTGCTAGAAATCAGTAGGTTTGCTGTGGTGGAGTCAGCCTTGTTTGTGTTTGCATAGAACATCCCTTCCTTTTTACTTTTCTTTTTGATTTTGTTTTTCTAGTGTATGCCCGAAGTTTTTAAACGGGCTTGGAAAAGAAACACTCTAGGTCGTTTGATTAGTGAAAAACCTAGTTTCCTTGTGAAGGCGGGGAGCTCGAAGACTCTTCTTTTGAGAGCCCCGTTTTTGGAAACTTCAGTTTTGAGAATCTGTCTCTTCGTGAGGAAAGTACCCCTAGTACTCCTAGTCCTTTGGTAGTGCCAGAAATGGCAACTTTGAAAGCTTTGCTAAACCCAACTAGGACCTCTCGTCCGTCTTGTATCAAGTTAGCTGAAACCGAGGCAAATTATGAACTGAAACCTGGGACTTTACAGATGCTCCCAATGTTTTTAGGGAAGGAGAATGAGAACCCCTATTTTCATGTTAGGGAATTTGAGGAAGTTTGTAGTACTCTGAAAATTAAAAACCTAAGTGATGATGCGTTGAAACTTAGGTTATTCCCCTTTTCCTTAAAAGATAAAGCCAAATCTTGGTGTATAGTTTGGACTCTGAGTCAATTGAAACCTATGACCAACTTACTTCTGCCTTTATACATAAGTTTTTCCCAAGGCATAAAACATCGTCTATTAGGACACAAAATGTACTTTTCCCAACAAGAGGGAGAATCTTTATATAGGTACTTAGAAAGGTTCAATGACTTGATATCTCAATGTCCTCATCATGGTTTGGAGAAGGTTAGGTTAGTTCAGATCCTCTACGAGGGTTTAGATTATTCAACAACAACCATGGTTGAGTCCTTATGCACAGGTGGGTTTGAGAATAAAATGTTGATGAAGCGATGACATTTTTGAATGAAATCGCCGATAAGACCCAACAATGGGAAAATAGTAGGGAACCCCAGAAAACAATTCTTCTAAGTAGAGGAAATGTTAATAGGGTAGAAGGATCTTATGAGTCAGATGCCAAAATAGCAGCTATAGCCAAAAGGTTAGAAGCCTTAGAATTAGGTCATTCTAGTGGTAGTAGTGGAAGAAATGAGCCTTTTTGGGAAGGCCATGTGTTGAAGAGCAAGCCAATGCTCTTTATAACAACACTAGGTTTGATAACCGACAGAAGTTTGACCCATATTCAGAAACCTATAACCCTGGCTGGAGAAACCATCCAAACCTTTCTTGGTCCAAGGGCCAGAATCAAGGTCAGTCTAGTAATGCTCAGGTTCCCCCAGGTTTTGGCTATACTAAGAATCCTTCAGCTCCGACAGTTTCAGATCCCTTCAGATAAGAAAATCATGAGTTTAGAAGAGTCTCTTGCCTTGTTAACTCGGAACACTTTAGAATTTCAGCAATCGGTTGCACAAGGATTAGATGAAAATAAAAAGATGGTACAAGCTAACTCTCAGGCTATTTCCGAGTTGAAAACCCAGGTTAGTCAGATAAATGAGACATTGAGAGAAAAAGGAAAGTTTCCTAGTCAACCACAACCCAACCCTAGGGGAGTCCATCAAATATCTTTAGCTGGTGAGAAATCATCAAACCATGTGAACTCGATAACAACCCTTAGGAGTGGTAAAACGGTAGACAATAAGGTAGCCATGCCTAGTGGACATACTGTAGTTCCACCTTCTACTTCCCAAGAGGAGCCCGTAGACGAGGAAACTGAAACAGTCTCTAAGGATTCCCAAGAAATTCCTGATAGGTCTACCTTTGTGCCTAGAGCCCCATATCCACATTTGTTAGCCCCAACAAAGAAGGAGTCGACTTTCAACGAGATAATGGAAACATTTAAGCAGGTGAACATCAACATTCCGCTATTAGAAGCAATTAGGCAGATGCCTGCTTATGCCAAGTTCCTTAAAGATCTTTGTACACGAAAGCGTAAGCTTAATGTCCATAAGAAAGCTTTTTTAGCTGGTCAGGTAAGTTCCATTCTTCTGAACCAAACACCCCCTAAGTATAAGGATCCTGGATGCCCCACCATATCGATTGGTAATCACATGGTCGATAAAGCTTTACTTGACTTAGGAGCTAGTGTTAACTTACTCCCGTATCATGTATACACCCAGCTAGGTCTTGGTAAGTTGAAACCGACTAAAATGACACTACAATTAGCTGATAGGTCTGTCAAAGTCCCTCGTGGTGTCATAGAGGATGTTCTGATTGAGGTTGATAAGTTTATTTATCCTGTGGATTTCGTTGTTCTAGACACCCAGCCTGTTCAGGACCCAAGTCGTCAAATCCCAGTGATTTTAGGTCGCCCATTTTTAGCCACAGCTAACGCTGTCATCAACTGTAGGACTGGGCTTATGAACATATCCTTTGGTAATATGACCACTGAACTAAATGTCTTTAATGTTACTAGACAACCTTCTGAGAACGATGATTTAGAAGAAGTGAATATGATTAGCACTTTAGTTCAGGATTTGGTTCAGGATAATTGGCTTGACACTTTACTGGTAGATTTTTAGATGATTTTGAGGAAACCATTCTCTTAGATCAGATATGTGATCAATCTTAGAAGAATCTCTTGAGTATTTTAAGGACTCTATGGACCGAAATTCAGAAATAGTTAGAGTTTGTCTGTGAACCCTAAGTTCGGGGGTAGTGATGGTTCTTGTGATTGTATCGTATCCCTAATTAGAGTCCCTAACTTGGGACTCGAGCCTTGTACATCTGAGATATTACTTGAGTCTTTTCAGACTCCGCAACCCGATCCTCCTGATACGTCCAGGAGGTAACCCAGGTATTAGAGACCCGTTTTTCGGATGAATCTATTTATCGAGACACACATATGAAGTTCAATTACGCGCCGTAGATAAACCCAGTTGTCTTGATAGAAACCTTAGATGAGGACGTGCTCCTTCTTTTCATTTTTCTGAATCAGTGTAGTTGTCTCAGACTGGTGTCAGCTCTATTTGGTCTTATGGACCCACAATTGTTTCGACTGTTGATATATGACTTTGGAAGGTGAAAATACTTTTTGAGGTATTTGATGTCTAGCTAAAGACTTTAAATTTAGCATTTCCTGGGAGGTACTCATGCTTACGGTAATATCCTTCCTTATTTCTTTTTTCATCCATCAAGTGGTAACAGTTTCTTACTGTTCATGCTTTTAATTTCATCTTTAGAAAATTGAGGACAATGTTAGATTTAAGTTTGGGGGTGGGGAAGAAACTTTTTGTTAGCTCTTAGCTACAACAAATAAACTCCAGAGCCTAGAAATTTATGCTTATTAAGGTTGGCACTAACCAATCTAAGTGGATGGGAACATCTTGGTTCTAGGAGTTGAGGAATCAATCTGATTAGATGGAAACATCTAAAGAGTCTATTCATAAAAGCACAGAGCTCAGGTGTTAGAATTAAAAAAAAAACATGGTAGTTTCGCCATATCTCGTTGAATCCTAATCCTTCTGTTTATTTTAAGTGATTTGGTGGGGCACACGATTCAAGTTGTTACCTATGCTAGGGTGGAATAGAGTGATTCAGATACCAAAAAAATAAAAAAAAATAAAAAAAAAATGAGAAAATGAGAAAAAAAGAAAAAGAAAATAGACCAGACCATTAGACCAACCGGAATAAATTCAATAAAGTCGACCACCGGTGCCCTTGTATATGCCAGTTGTGTTGACCTAGAGTTAGTTTACCGACCATTGGTCCCCTTGTATATGCCAGTTGTGTTGATATTAGTCAGACCGGTATCTCAGTCCATTAGGATAGATTCACCTTGGCAAAGGCCTTCAGACAGATATGGGAAACACCGTTCACTTTTAACCATCTCTTTATCCATCTTCTTAATCCTTCCATGTGATTGGTTGACTCCGGTTATGATGTACAGAAACTATCTGAGTAGAGCTCTGTCACTTATATATGAATTTTAGTATGCTGAGTGCAAACTCATGTACAGCAATTGGAATTTCGCATCAGGGTACTTCCTCCTATAGTCAATGATTGTATGCCAACCAAGGAGATTCTTTAGTGCCTTCCAAGGTTTTGCGTAGATAGCTAGGGTCTGTAGTAAAGGTTTTGTGGGTACACCTCTGGTAAACCCTTCAGAGACAACACTCCGCCGCTAGGGACACCTAGCGGTTTAACGGCTTGCTGCACGTGCTAAGTGTAGTCATTTTATTTTTCTAGATTAGATTTGCTCGAGGACTAGCAAATAATAAGTTTGGGGGTATTTGATAGACACATTTTTGTGTCTACGTTGTCCTTAATTTCATGTATTGTTGGTACTCGATTTTTGTACTTATTATGGTATTTTATGTGTTTTTAGGCATTTTTGGGAAATAAACATTATTGGAAAAATCGTCTCGAAAAGTTGTTTAAAGCACCCGGAGGACACATGTTATTCGGACTCGCACTGTTAGATAAGGGGCACTCAATTACTAAGGGGCACCTCAACGGAAAAGGGGCACCTTCCTTACTATTCACACCCCATAAGGCAAGTGCTAAAGGGACACCTGTACAGGATTAGGGGGAGGTCATCTTCTCCATTTGAATTTGGAATTTGGCGGGAAAAGCTATTATCAAAACACCAAAATTAGGGTTTGTGATTTGAAGGCGTTTTAGGGAGATTCAATGGCTGAAATCAAATGGGTTTGTTGCTAGGGACTAAACAGGGCTGGTAAGGTCCTTGGAATCGATTAGATTTGGCCGAAGAATCGTGTGGAAGCAAAACACGAGTGAGGGAAAACTTTGGTATTCTTACTTTCACGAGGGTTGATATTCTCTTTCCCGAGTTATTCTATGGTTGGCACGAGCCTGGAGTGTGTATGGATCATTTTATTTTCAATATTCAGCGTGTTGAATGGAGTCAGGAAGCTGCAGACGCGTGAGAAGGAAAATCAGGGAAGAAAATATTCCGAGAATATTTTTCTTCACTGTCGAGTAATGGGAGATTTCGTGGAGTAATGAGGAGTTATCCTTGGCCCTGTTGATTATAAATACAACTCTGGGGTAGCGTAGAAGGGACACAGAGAGTTTGGGGTCGAGAGGAGAGCTCAGGAGGCCAGAATCAAGAGTTTACAGAACTCTGTTTCTGCTGCTGCACCAAGAACACGAAGAACAAAATACCACCAGAGGCAGTCGTTTATGAACAGTGACAACGACAGCCACCCGAGGGTCGCAGAGTTACAACAACAACAGTTCTTTTCTATCGTTCTTTGTAACAGTGTTTTGCAACTATTATAAATGTTACAAAAACCCAATTTTCATCATTTTCTCCATTTCATCATTTGTACACCTACTTTGAGCAATGAAATCAACTTTTGAGCGTGTTTCCAACATCATGATGAGCTAAACCCAATCCTTGGGGCTATGGAGGAAGCCATTGTTTCGGTAAAAGTGATATATTTCTATTAATTAATTACAACAACTCTATTATGATTTTTGCATTGAACTAAAAATTGTTTATATGATTTTGATTAGTTAGGTGTATTTTCTCTTGATAGAATATGCTTGCTTTAGGGTTTTGATATTCTATGCTTGGATTAACATCTATTCTTTTGGAAATCTACATGTCTAGGCAATACTATTAGAATCAATTTGAATGTTGAGTTACATAATTATTGTTTCATTAAATCACTAATATCAACCAATGGTGGAATCATAGCCCTATTCTCTCCATAATTTTCACAACATCTTTTTAATTTAGTTCGCTATTTTTATTTATTAAAAAAAATCTAAAAATCCGCTTTCACAAGTCTTGAACGAATCATATTACTACAACAACTTTGAAAACACATCACATCCCATACTACCACCCAGTAATCCCTAAGGTTCACAAGTTTAAAGATGTCATCGAAATGACAATATTTTAGCATAGTACTGTGTGGAACAGTTTCAAGTTTCCCACCATCCCTGACAGTCATCCAGGTTGCCACTCGTAAGTGGGATACTAGACGGGCCTGAAAACGCACACCCTTGGCCAGTTGCCAACGTATGGGGATGATCAGTCCCATTGTCTACCCACCATCCTAGACGGTCTTCCGGATATCCACTCGTAAATGGGGTGCCACTTAGGCCAGGCAAACTCACAGTACTTGAACAAGCTCAACTCGATTCCCATAGTAACCGACTAAGCAGTTACAAACTCTTTCTTCGCAAAAGTTGGCCTACTCTCCAACTTTAAGTTTCCATTAAGGAAAATACTCGCCAATGAGTGCACTTCGCACAAGTCCCTAGAGTTTTCTCGGAACTTTCTCTGATTCCAACTGTGACGGACCGGAAAATTACGCCTTTGGCGCGTTGCCCCGCAGGCCGTAACTCCCATGGTGCGCAATGATGAAGCTACGATCCGGGCCTCAAAGCTAGGAAAATGCACGTCCATTTTCCCTTGCAAGCATGCTCGTGGAGCATGATGCAGATAACTTAGCTTCCACACCGTTCCAACTTACCCTTGATTCCCGAAGGGTTTATTAAGAAAACAAAAACTTTCCTAAAACGGCAAAAACGACCATTTGAGGCCCTAACCGATGGAATTTCGTTAAATTCTGGTGACCATGTGGATCTATATATCACATGTCTTGATCTTTGGGCCATTTTCCATTAAAATGGACTCCTCTTGAGCTAAATTATGACACTCGGGTTTTTAGCCTATGTCGAACACCTTGATAGGAAGTATGAGCATCCAGTGAATGGAATGCAACTTGCCTCATCAAGTTTGGCCACAATCATCTCTTGCGTCGAGCTACTGAGTCATATGATATAAGAGGCCAGAATGCCGCAATCATCTCCCAATTAGATGATATGAGCGACAAAGTGCTGGACCGACAATGCTGCAACTCATTGCGGCTTCCTACGTACCCTTCCTTACTCTAATGGGATCAAGCACAGACCGTAGTTCATCCACGAATGGACAAAAACTTAAACCAACTCGTTCGCAAGGTCATAGCCTAGCAATAATGGTAATGGCCTGATCCGTAGGCCATTTCTTCAAAGATGCATAATGATTATGCATCATCGGGTCCACGGCGTGTCATAGTGATTCCTAAGCATGAAATGCGCTCTTCGCAAGGCTATGCAGCTATAAATGAGCCTTGTGCATCATTTATATTCTTCCGGCTAAGCTATGAAGCTTACTTGGCGCATAGTCCGCATATGCACCTTCAACCAAGTACCCCTCCCTATATATGTCTTAATGGAATTTCTACAAGTATGTTTAGGGGAGCAAATTGACATGAATGCTTCACTATTCATCGCAATGATTGCATTACTTCGCAATGATTCCTTTACTTCGCAATGATTGCGTACAATGATTACGCAACACTCGTTCGGCCTGACTTCTATGGCCTGATAAACAATGATTGTGCGATATTGGATCTAGGCAATAACTTTCGTAATGCACAATTATTACGCTGCAAGCTCAAAGCCATCTACCCAACTGGCCTAATGCATCATGATGATGCAACATTGACCTTTGGCCAAATGCCAAACATAATGCGCCATTTTGGCGCGACATTGGCCTTAAGCCAATCTACCGCGTACCACGCAACAGAAGCTTTAGATGAAGCTTCATCTCAGGCCATGACGCATCTTTTAGCATGTGCCATGCTAAAAACACAGGGTGTTACACTCTTCACCCCTTTAAAGAATTTCGTCCCCGAAATTCAAAACCAAAAACTATTGTGGACAATCTCTTAGGTTTGGATTTCCTGAGCAAAAGTCATATACCAGATGCTCAGAAATCACGGGTTTCTTCAAGTTATCGTGAACAACAATTTAAACCTTCTGAGCAACCGTCCCATAACGCCTGCCCAGGAATCCAAAAGTTCCAACAACAATACCAAGAATCGCAATTGACCAGTGCCAAGAGGATATCTCGACCAGGTATGCTAGATGGCATCCCATACTACCACCCAGGAATACCTAAGGTTTACAAGTTTAAAGATGTCATCGAAATGAAAATATTTTAGCACAGTATTTTGTGGAAGAGTTTCCAGTTGCCTACCGTCCCTGACGGTCATCCAGGTTGCCACTCGTAAGTGGGATGCTAGCGGGCCTGACAACGCACACCCTTGGCCAGTTGCCAACGTGTGGGGATGATCAGTCCCATTGTTTACCACCATCCTAGACGGTCTTCCGGATATCCACTCGTAAATGGGGTGCCACTTAGGCCAGGCAAACTCATAGTACTTGAACAAGCTCAAATCGATTCCCATAGTAACCGGCTAAGCAGTTACAAACTCTTTCTTCGCAAAAGTTGGCCTACTCTCCAACTTTAAGTTTCCATTAAGGAAAATACTCGCCAATGAGTCCACTTCGCACAAGTCCCTACAGTTTTCTCGGAACTTGCTCTGACTCCAACTTTGACGGACCGGAAAATTACGCTTTTGGCGCGTTGCCCCGCAGGCCGTAACTCCCCCGGTGCGCCATGATGAAGCTACGATCCGGGCCTCAAAGCTAGGAAAATGCACGTCCATTTGCCCTTGTAAGCATGCTTGTGGAGCATGATGCAGCTAACTTAGCTTCCACACCATTCCAACTTACCCTTGATCCGCGAAGGCTTTATTAAGAAAACAAAAACTTTCCTAAAACGGAAAAAAACGGCCATTTGAGGCCCTAAACGATGAAATTTTGCTAACTTATGGTGACCATGTGGATATATATATCACATGTCTTGATCTTTGGGTCGTTTCCCATCAAAATAGACTCCTCTTGAGCTAAATTACGACACTCAGGTTTTTAGTCTGTGTCGAACACCTTGATAGGAAGTATGAGCATCCAATGAATGCAATGCAACTTGCCTCATCAAGTTTGGCCACAATCATCTCTTGCGTCGAGCTACCGATCCAGATGATATGAGAGGCCAGAATGTCGCAATCATCTCCCAATTAGATGATATGAGCGACAAAATGCTGGACCGGCAATTCTGCAACTCATTGCGGATGCCTACGTATCCTTCCCTACTCTAAAGGGATCAAGCACAGACCGTAGTTCATCCACGAAGGGACAAAAACTTAAACGAACTAGTTTGCAAGGTCGTAGCCTAGCAATAATGGTAATGGCCTGGTCCGTAGGCCATTCCGTCAAAGATGCATAATGATTACGCATCATCGGGTCCGCAACGTGTCATAGTGATTCCTAAACATCAAATGCACTCTTCTCAAGGCTACACAGCTATAAATGATCCTTATGCATCATTTATACTCTTCCGGCTAAGCTATGAAGCTTACTTGGCGCATAGTCCGCATATGCACCTTTAACCAAGTACCCCTCTCTATATATGTCTTAATGGAATTTATACAAGTATGTTTAGGGGAGCAAATTAACATGCTTGCTTCACTATTCATCGCAATGATTGCGTTACTTCGTAATTATTGCGTACAATGATTGCGCAACACTCGTTCGGCCAGCTCTCTATGTCCTGATGCACAATGATTGTGCGATATTGGCTCTAGGACAATAACTTTCGTAATGCGCAATTATTACGCTGCAAGCTCAAATACATCTACCCAACTGGCCTAATTCATCATGATGATGCAACATTGACCCTTGTCCAAATGCCAACATAATGTGCCATTTTGGCGCGAAATTGGCCTTAAATGTCAATCTACCGCGTACCACGCAACAGAAGCTTTAGATGAAGCTTCATTTCAGGCCATGACGAATCTTTTAGCATGTGCCATGATAAAAACACAGGGTGTTACACTCTTCACCCCATTAAAGAATTTCGTGACAATCTCTTCGGTTTTTATTTCCTGAGCAAAAGTCCTATACCAGATGCTCAGAAATCACGGGTTTCTTCAAGTTATCGTGAACAACAATTTAGACCTTCTGAGCAACCGTCCTATACCGCCTGCCCAGGAATCCAAAAGTTCCAACAACAATACCAAGAATCGCAATTGGCCAGTGCCAAGAGGATATCTCGACCAGGTATCCTAGATGGCATCCCATACTACCACCCATGAATCCCTAAGGTTCACAAGTTTAAAGATGTCATCGAAATGAAAATATTTTAGCACAGTACTGTGTGGAACAGTTTCCAGTTGCCCACCGTCCCTGACGGTCACCCAGTTTGCCACTCGTAAGTGGGATGCTAGTCGGGCCTGACAACGCACACCCTTGGCCAGTTGCCAACGTGTGGGGATGATCAGTCCCATTGTCTACCCACCATCCTAGACGGTCTTCGGGATATTCACTCGTAAGTGGGGTGCCACTTAGGCCAGGCAAACTCATAGTACTTGAACAAGCTCAACTCGATTCCCATAGTAACCGGCTAAGCAGTTACAAACTCTTTCTTCGCAAAAGTTAGCCTACTCTCCAACTTTAAGTTTCCATTAAGGAAAATACTCGCCAATGAGTCCACTTCGCACAAGTACCTAGAGTTTTCTCGGAACTTGCTCTGATTCCAACTGTGAGAGACCGGAAAATTACGCCTTTGGCGCGTTGCCCCGCAGGTCGTAACTCCCCCGGTGCGCCATGAAGAAGTTACGATTCGGGCCTCAAAGCTAGGAAAATGCACGTCCATTTGTCCTTGTAAGCATGCTCGTGGAGCATGATGCAACTAACTTAGCTTCCACACCGTCCCAACTTACCCTTGATCCGCGAAGGTTTTATTAAGAAAACGAAAACTTTCCTAAAACGGCAAAAACAGCCATTTGAGGCCCTAAACGATAGAATTTGGCTAAATTCTAGTGACCATGTGGATCTATATATCACATTTCTTGATCTTTGGGTCGTTTCCCATCAAAATGGACTCCTGTTCAGCTAAATTACGACACTCGGGTTTTTATCCTATGTCGAACACCCTTATAGGAAGTATGAGCATCCAGTGAATGGAATGCAACATGCCTCATCAAGTTTGGCCACAATCATCTCTTGCGTCGAGCTACCGAGCCAGATGATATGAGAGGCCAGAATGTCGCAATCACCTCCCAATTAGATGATATGAGCGACAAAGTGCTGGACCGGCAATGCTGCAACTCATTGTGGCTGCCTGCGTATCCTTTCCTACTCTAAAGGGATCAAGCACAGACCGTAGTTCATCCACGAAGGTACAAAAACTTAAACCAACTCGTTTGCGAGGTCGTAGCCTAGCAATAATGGTAAAGGCCTGGTCCGTGGCCATTCCGTCAAAGATGCATAATGATTATGCATCATCGGGTACGCGGCGTGTCATAGTGATGCCTAAGCATCAAATGCGCTCTTCGCAAGGCTACGCATCTATAAATGAGCCTTATGCATCATTTATACTCTTTCGTCTAAGCTATCAAGCTTACTTGGCGCATAGTCCGCATATGCACCTTCTACCAAGTACCCCTCCCTATATATGTCTTAATGGAATTTAAACAAGGATATTTAGGGGATAAAATTGACATTCTTGATTCACTATTCATCGTAATGATTGGGTACAATGATTGCGCAACACTCGTTCGCCCAGCCCTCTCTGGCCTGATGCACAATGATTGTGCGATATTGGCTCCAGGCCAATAACTTTCGTAATGCGCAATTGTTACGCTGCAAGCTCAAAGCCATCTACCCAACTGGCCTAATGCATCATGATGATGCAACATTGACCCTTGGGCAAATGCCAAACATAATGCGCCATTTTGGCGCGACATTGTCCTAAAGCCAATCTACCTCGTACCACGCAACAGAAGCTTTAGATGAAGCTTCATCTCAGGCCATGACGCATCTTTTAGCATGCGCCATGCTAAAAACACAGGGTGCTACATAATTCACCCCTTTAAATAATTTCGTCCCCGAAATTCAAAACCAAAAACTATTGTGGACAATCTCTTCGGTTTGGATTTCTTGAGCAAAAGTCCTATACCAGATGCTCAGAAATCACGGGTTTCTTCAGGTTATCGTGAACAACAATTTAGACCTTCTGAGCAAACGTCCCATACCGCCTGCCTAGGAATCCAAAAGTTCCAACAATAATACCAAGAATCGCAATTGGCCAGTTCCAAGAGGATATATCGACCAGGTATCCTAGATGGCATCCTATACTACCACCCAGGAATCCCTAAGGTTCACAAGTTTAAAGATGTCATCGAAATGAAAATATTTTAGAACAGTACTGTGTGGAATAGTTTACAGTTTCCCACCGTCCCTGACGGTCATCCAGGTTGTCACTCGTAAGTGGGTTACTAGCCGGGCCTGACAACGCACACCCTTGGCCAGTTGCCAACGTGTGGGGATGATCAGTCCCAGTATCTATCTACCATCATAGACGGTCTTCCGGATATCCACTCGTATATGGGGTGCCACTTAGGCCAGGCAAACTCACAGTACTTGAATAAGCTCAACTCGATTCCCAAAGTAACCGGCTAAGCTACAAACTCTTTCTTCGCAAAAGTTGGCCTTTTCTCCAACTTTAAGTTTCCTTTAAGGAAAATACTCACCAATGAGTCCACTTCGCACAAGTCCCTACGGTTTTCTCGGAACTTTCTCTGACTCCAACTGTGACGGACTGGAAAATTACGCCTTTGGCGCGTTTCCCCACAGACCGTAACTCCCCCGGTGCGCCATGATGAATCTACGATCCGGGCCTCAAAGCTAGGAAAATACACGTCCATTTTCCCTTGCAAGCATGCTCGTGGAGCATGATGCATCTAACTTAGCTTCCACACCGTTCCAACTTACCCTTGATCCGCGAAGGGTTTATTAAGAAAAAAAAACTTTCCTAATACGGCAAAAACGGCCATTTGAGGCCCTAAACGATGGAATTTGGCTAGAATCTGGTGACCATGTGGATCTATATATCACATGTCTTGATCTTTGGGCCGTTTCCCATCAAAATGGACTCCTCTTGAGCTAAATTACGACACTCGAGTTTTTAGCCTATGTCGAACACCTTGATAGGATGTATGAGCATCCAGTGAATGGAATGCAACTTGCCTCATCAAGTTTGGCCACAATCATCTCTTGCGTCGAGCTACTGAGCCAGATGATATGAGAGGTCAGAATGTCGCAATCATCTCCCAATTAGATGATATGAGCGACAAAGTGCAGGACCGACAATGTTGTAACTCATTGCGGCTGCCTACGTACCCTTCCCTACTCTAAAGGGATCAAGCACAGGACGTAGTTCATCCACGAAGGGACAAAAACTTAAACCAACTCGTTTGGGAGGTCGTAGCCTAGCAATAATGGTAATGGCCTGGTCCGTAGGCCATTCCGCCAAAGATGCATAATGATTATGCATCATCGGGTCCACGGCGTGTCATAGTGATTCCTAAGCATCAAATGCGCTCTTTGCAAGGCTACGCAGCTATAAATGAGGCATATGCACCATTTATACTCTTCCGGCTAAGCTATGAAGCTTACTTGGTGCATAGTCCGCATATGCACCTTCAACCAAGTACCCCTCCCTATATATGTCTTAATGGAATTTCTACAAGTATGTTTAGGGAAGCAAATTGACATGCTTGCTTAACTATTCATCGCAATGATTGCGCAACACTCGTTCGGCCAGCCCTCTCTGGCCTGATGCACAATAATTGTGTGATATTGGCTCTAGAACAATAACTTTCGTAATGCTCAATTATTACGCTGCAAGCTCAAATCCATCTACCCAACTGTCCTAATGCATCATTATGATGCAACACTTACCCTTGGCTAAATGCCAACATAATGCGCCATTTTGGCGCGACATTGGCCTTAAGCCAATCTACCGCGTACCACACAACAGAAGCTTTAGATGAAGCTTCATCTCAGGCCATGACGCATCTTTTAGCATGCGCCATGCTAAAAACACAAGGTGTTACAATCTTCACCCCTTTAAAGAATTTCTTCCCCGAAATTCAAAACCAAAAAATATTGTGGACAATCTCTTCGGTTTGGATTTCCTGAGAAAAAGTTCTATACCAGATGCTCAGAAATCACGAGTTTCTTCAAGTTATCGTGAACAACAATTTTTTCCTTCTGAGAAAACGTCCCATACCGCCTGCCTAGGAATCCAAAAGTTCCAACAACAATACCAAGAATCGCAATTGGCCAGTGCTAAGAGGATATCTCGACCAGGTATCCTAGATGGCATTCCATACTACCACCCAGGAATCCCTAAGGTTCACAAGTTTAAAGATGTCATCGAAATGAAAATATTTTAGCACAGTACTGTGTGGAACAGTTTCCAGTTGCCCACCGTCCCTGACGGTCATCCAGCTTTCTACTCGTAAGTGGGATGCTAGTCGGGCCTGACAATGCACACCTTGGCCAGTTGCCAACGTGTGGGGATGATCAGTACCATTGTCTACCCACCATCCTAGACGGTCTTCCAGATATCCACTCGTAAATGGGGTGCCACTTAGGCCAGGAAAACTCACAGTACTTGAACAATCTCAACTCGATTCCCATAGTAACCGGCTAAGCAGTTACAAACTCTTTCTTCGCAAAAGTTGGCCTACTCTCCAACTTTAAGTTTCCATTAAGGAAAATACTCGCCAATGAGTCCACTTCGCACAAGTCCCTAGAGTTTTCTCGGAACTTGCTCTGATTCCAACTGTGACGGACCGGAAAATTACGCCTTTAGCGCGTTGCCCCGCAGGCCGTAACTCCCCCGGTGCGCCATGATGAAGCTACGATCCGGGCCTCAAAGCCAGGAAAATGCACGTCTATTTTCCCTTGTAAGCATGCTTGTGGAGCATGATGCATCTAAATTAGCTTCCACACCGTTCCAACTTACCCTTGATCCGCGAAGGGTTTATTAAGAAAACAAAAACTTTCCTAAAACGGCAAAAACGACCATTTGATGTTCTAAACGATGGAATTTGGCTAAATTCTGGTGACCATGTGGATCTATATATCACATGTCTTGATCTTTGGGTCGTTTCCCATCAAAATGGACTCCTCTTGAGCTAAATTACGACACTCGGGTTTTTAGCTTATGTCGAACACCTTGATAGGAAGTATGAGCATCCATTGAATGGACTGCAACTTGCCTCATCAAGTTTGACCGCAATCATCTCTTGTGTCGATCTACTGAGCCAGATGATATGAGAGGCCAGAATTTCACAATCATCTCCCAATTAGATGATATGAGCGACAAAGTGCTGGACCGGCAATGCTGCAGCTCATTGCGGCTTCCTACGTATCCTTCCCTACTCTAAAGGGATCAAGCACGGACCGTAGTTCATCCACCAAGTGACAAAAACTTAAGCCAAATCGTTTGCGAGGTCGTAACCTAACAATCAATAATGGTAATGGCCTGGTCCATAGGCCATTCCGTCAAAGATGCATAATGATTATGCATCATCGGGTCCGCAGCGTGTCATAGTGATGCCTAAGCATCAAATGCGTTCTTCGCAAGGATACGCAGCTATAAATGAGCCTTATGCATCATTTATACTCTTCTGGCTAAGCTATGAAGCTTACTTGGCGCATAGTCTGCATATGCACCTTCAACCAAGTACCCCTCCGTATATATGTCTTAATGGAGTTTCTACAAGTATGTTTACGGGAGAAAATCGACATGCTTGCTTCACTATTCATCGCAATGATTGCGTTACTTCGCAATGATTGCGTACAATGATGGCGCAACACTCGTTCGGCCAGCCCTCTCTGGCCTGATGCACAATGATTGTGCGATATTGGATCTAGGCCAATAACTTTCGTAATGCACAATTATTACGCTGCAAGCTCAAAGCCATCTACCCAACTGGCCTAATGCATCATGATGATGCAACATTGACCCTTGGCCAAATGCTAAACATAATGCGCCATTTTGGCGCGACATTGGCCTTAAGCCAATCTACCGCGTACCACACAACATAAGCTTTAGATGAAGCTTCATATCAGGCCATGACGTATCTTTTATCATGCGCCATGCTAAAAACACAGGGTGTTACACTCTTCACCCCTTTAAAGAATTTCGCCCCCGAAATTCAAAACTAAAAACTATTGTGGACAATCTCTTCGGTTTGGATTTTCTGAGCAAAAGTCCTACACCAGATGCTCAGATGGAAGGGTAGTTGTTGATTGTTGCAACCCTTCGTGTGGCAGCCAGCGGCATGGTGGTAGAGACGCATGGATTTGGCATGTTTTAGGCGCGGCCAAAATTAGGGTTTTGGTATTAACCATGATGTTTAGCCTTGGACCGGAAGTTGTCGTGCGTTAGGTGGCGAAGTTGTACGGCTGAGATCTGCATCTCAGATGGAAGGGTAGTCGTTGATTGTTTCAACCCTTCGTTCGGCATCCAGCGGCATGGTGGTAGGGCCGAATGGCTTTGGAATGTTTTAGGCGCGGAAAAAATTAATGTTTTGGCATAAACCGTGATGTTTGGCCTTGGGCCGGAAGTTGCCATGCGTTAGATGGCGAACTTGTACGGCCGAGATCTGCATCTCAGATGGAAGGGTAGCCGTTGATTGTTGCAACCCTTCGTTTGTCACCCAGCGGCATGGTGGTAGGGTCGCATGGATTTGGCATGTTTTAGGCCCGACAAAATTAGGGTTTTGGCATAAACCGTGATGTTTGGCCTTGGGCCGGAAGTTGCCATGCGTTCGGTGGCGAACTTGTACGGCTGAGATCTGCATCTCAGATGGAAGGGTAGTCGTTGATTGTTGCAACCCTTCGTTTTCCATCCAGCGACATGGTGGTAAGGCAGCATGGATTTGGCATGTTTTAGGCGCGGCCAAAATTAGGGTTTTGGCATAAACCGTGATGTTTGGCCTTGGGCCGGAAGTTTCCGTGCATTAGGTGGCCAACTTGTATGGCTGAGATCTGCATCTCAGATGGAAGGGTAGCCGTTGATTATTGCAACCCTTCCTTTGGCAGCCAGCGGCATGGTGGTAGGGCCCCATGGCTTTGGCATGTGTTAGGCGCGACCAAAATTAGGGTTTTGGCATAAACCGTGATGTTTGGCCTTGGGACGAAAGTTGCCATGCGTTAGGTGGCGGACTTGTACGGCTGAGATCTGCATCTCAGATGGAAGGGTAGTCGTTGATTATTGCAACCCTTCGTTTGGTAGCCAGCGGCATGGTGGTAGGGCCGCATGGCTTTGGCATGTTTTAGGCGCAACCAAAATTAGGGTTTTGGCATAAACCGTGATGTTTGGCCTTGGGACGGAAGTTTCCATGCGTTAGGTGGCGAACTTGTATGGCTGAGATCTGCATCTGAGATGGAATGGTAGCCGTTGATTGTTGCAACCCTTTGTTCGGCAGCCATCGACATGGTGGTAGGGCCACATGGCTTTGGCACAGTGGTGCGACTGGCATGGTTGGCATGCCTTGGCGCGGAGATGTGGCTGGCATGGTTGGCATGCCATGGCACGGAGATGTGGCTGGAATGGCATGCCTTTGTCACAGTGGTGCGGCTGGTATGGTTGGCATACCTTGGCGCGGAGATGTGGCTGGCATGGCATGCCTTTGGCACTGTGGCGCGGCTGGCATGGTTGGGATGCCTTGGCGTGGAGATGTGGCTGGCATGGTATGACATTGGCACCGTGGTGCGGCTGGCATGGTTGGCATGCCTTGGCGCGAAGATATGGCTGGCATGGCATGCCATTGGCACTGTGGTGGGGCTGGCATGGTTGGCATGCCTTGGCGCGGAGATGTTGCCAGTCAGTATTGAGGGTTGTGTCGTGAAATATAGCGTATATAAAAAAAAAAGGTACCCTAGTAATTTTTACATTGGCATGTTGAATGATTCAATAAATGTGCTAGTGGTCATAGTGACGTCATGTCAGATGTAAGATTTTACGATTTTAACCCTAAGCTAAAAACCACCATCAAAACCTGGTAAATTTCACGTAGACATATTGAATGGCTCAATAAATGTGTTAGTGGAGCTATTGGTACTCTAGGCTTCACTTTCTATAGAGTGACGTCACGTTAGACTAAGGTTTTACGATTTTAACCCTAAGCTAAAAACCACCATCAACAGATGTATAAGAAACTTCTTATGAGAATTTTTTATTCTTTTTTTTGTTTAGAAGGATTACTAGGGTTTGGAGTAACCATTATTGTGATTAGACGTATCTAGTTCCAAACGTTTTCATCTTCAATGTTTTTAGATTTATTTATTTAAATTCTAAGTTTTTTGGAAGATGACGTTTGAAATTTTAATCTTTATGGTTTTATATATTGCAAATTGTTATGGGATATGTTGGTTACGTCCGGGAACCTTGACTTTCCCATACTTGTTCAAAAGTTATCTTTATTATATGTCGATATGAAAGTATTGATAAAAGTTAAGCCTTTTATGTCATTATGCAAATATTGATGGAAGAAAGGATGAACTTTTTTTTTTTACAAGAACTGTCTATTATATGTAATTGTGCAAATAGTGATGGAAAATAGAATGAATTCTTGTTTATTCCGTAGTATTGATCTTTCCAAGATCCACATCTTTGTGTATTTACTGTATTGCTCAGTAAGTTTTCTTATGTCGAGCATGTGCGATTGAATTGATCATCTTCGTGGTTGATTTAATTGAGATTTTTGGATACAAATTCATGTTTTCATGTGATTTGGTTATATCCAAAAAAATCCTTCTTTTCTTGTAAAAGCAAGGTCGCCTTTGTTGTTCTCTCGGGAATGACTTTTTATGGGGGAGAGTTCATTTTTGAACTTGTGCTTAATCGCCATATCTTTGTGGGGAGTGCGGTTGTGGAATATTATAGGGGTTATCTTGTATCTTTATAAACTCCTTAATGAATGCATTTGACTTCGGCTTTATGATTGCATCTAAATTTGTTGGTATGTTTTTCTCTTTTGGTCATGAGGAATCTCTATGGAAATTTCATGAGGATCCCACTAGTTTTCGTACCTTTTCCAATTTTTATTGACAAAAGGGGGAGAATTAATGTGTAGTTGCATACTACAAATACATATGCTTTACGGATCATTATGTAAGGGGGAGTGGTTTTCATATTGAGATAATGTATTGACTAAGGGGGAGTAATACATATCAACATAGTATTGTTGTCAAAGTTGTAATTCAATTGAACTTTGATGTTGTGTAATAATACTATGACACTGTATAACAATGATCGAGAGCACTTATTTTCTCATTTTTATCGATACGGATCTTCAACAACTATGATGCTGAGTTGAACACCTTTAGAATCATGGAGTACTTGGAAGTGACGAAGTTTTCGAGTCGTGTTGAAGATTCCAAGGAGATCAAGCCTTTGGATGAGAAGCTACAAAGTTTCTATTTATTTTGTAATCCATATGTATTGATAAATTTGTCACTAAAATTGACAAAGGGGGAGATTGTTAGAGCATTGCTCGGTCGAACTCGCATGCGTTGCTATCTCAAGCATGTTTGCCAATGTTAGTGATCAAAACTATAAGTCTTGATTTCTAGCCTATTTGTAGATGTCTCAGACTAGGACATAGATTGTGTAGTTGAGCTTTAGACATTACGGCGTTCATCATTTGAAGACGAAGAACTACTAAGGGGAGCTTGTGGAACTTCATCGACAAAAGGTATGTGGAAACTGAAACTTATCTATCACTTGGAAAGTCTATTTCTATTCTATCTCCTATATTGAGACATAAGTCGTATTACGATATAGTTTTCTATTATACACATTTGAGATTTCGAGCTGAGTTTAAATCGCTTATATATTTCTCGGAATATGTATTGACAAGCTTTCGCTTCGGCCAAGTTCATCTTACATTCGTGACGAAAGTCCGAATAAGATCATACGAAAATTGTCGAGTAACATCCACATGGTTTGTGTGATACAATCATTTGGTGAAGTCTTGGAATGTTTCATTATGATAATTTCAATAACTTGAAAATTGCTTTGATTAAAAATAGTTTGTGAATAACAACTATATTACATCCTCTGAGAAAGTTTCAATGATTGAAATAAAGAGTTTAGAATCATGTAACCATGTTTGGATATAAACATAGTGTGTAAATCACATTATTGTACAAGTCCAAAACCGGGAGCCTGAAGTAAGCGTACCCGTACGCGTACTGGTGGTTGTTGATATCTGGGCAAGTATACGTACCCACGCATACCGGCGGAAAGTTCATGTCTGTGAAAATCTGCTGGAGTTTGGAAGTTTAAGTAGTATGCGCACCCGTACGCGTACTGGCGTAACAAAACTCAAGTCTGGCTACCCAAGTACGCGTATCCGTTTTCGTACTTGAGTGGGTTACTTTCTAAAATCGGTTGTGTAATGAACTTAAACATTTATATTATAAGGAATGCAATCTTTGCAAACCGTGGTTATAATGTTCATGAATTGATTCGAGTGAGTCAAACCGATTTTGTTTCGATTGTGTTCTTGTATACTTCTATGAGAACATAGCAATTGAACGAATCTTTAACTAGTTTCATTTGAGTCATTTGAATTAGTTATGGTTAAGATGAATATGGTAGATATGATAGTTATCATATGGCTAACTTCGGTTAACTATTGTTGAGCCAACATGGTGTACACGTTTGGGTACGGTTCATAAACCTAAATGAGGGTACATTTCATTTGTGTGTAACAAGCTAAGTTCGATCTAATAGTTGAAAGGTATTAGCTTGGTTGAATCAGGTTTTTCATCTAACGGTGAATAATGAATGCTTTGTTACCAAGGTAACTTGGATTGCAAACCCTGATTTGAAAACTATATAAAGGAGAACTCTAGCAACTGGGAAACCTAATTCCCACACCTCCTATGTGTTACTAGTTGCATAAAATAGAGTCGATTCTCCTTTAACCTTAGGTTTTCCTAAACCTTGTAGGTTAACGACTTGAAAGACTTCATTGGGATTGTGAAGCCAGACCCAACTATTTCTCTTGTAGTTGCGTTTTCTGATCTTGACCGATTCTATCGTTTGAGTACTATCTTCTCTAAGATTTGCTCGAGATTAATTTCTCCAATAGGCAAGATAAAACGTGATCACAAACATATTCGTATCATCGTTTGTCATTCCACAATATCTAGTTTCGCCATCATACAATTTAGATTATTATGAGGTGATTGATAATACTAGGATGTTCTTCGGGAATATAAAACCGTTTATCAATTGGTTCCTGTTCACCATGATTTATCAAAAGACGGAAAAAAAAATCTTAGGTATTTCTGTGGGAGACAGATATATTCAATCCTATAGACTTTTCTGTGTGAGACAAATTTTTTTATCAAGTCTTCGACTTTGGGTTGTAGCAACTCTTGGTTGCGGGTGAGATCAGCTAAGGGAATCAAGTTTGTAGTATCCTGCTGAGATCAGAGACGTAAGGAGCGCAACTGTACCTTGAATCAGTGTGAGATTGATTAGAGTTCAACTACAGTGCAGTCCGAAGCTCATTGGTAGTAGGCTAGTGTATGTAACGGCTTAATACAATGTGGTGTTCAATCTGGACTAGGTCTCGGGGTTTTTCTGCATTTGCGGTTTCCTCGTTAACAAAATTTCCGGTGTCTATGTTATTTCTTTTCCGCATTATATTTTGTTATATAATTGAAATATCACAGGTTGTGCATTAAGATAATTCAATTAGAATATCCAACCTTTGGTTGTTGATTTACATTGATTGACACTTGAAAATTGGTCTTTGGTACCGTTCAAGTTTACTCCTCTTATATTCAATCGGGCTCGCAGATTTGTATTTGCTGATTGTGGATTGAATTAAGAGTTAGAGATATAATACTCTTTTATATATTTTTCTCTAGATCGAGTCTAACTGTCTAGTTGATTCTCTATAAAGTATATTAGAGTAAGTCCTCTCAGATTACCAAACGAATTGTTGGGTGTGGTTGTTAGACCCCCGCATTTTCAGGTAGGGGTAGTCTACTTGGTCTCAACTATAAGAAGTTAGTATTAGATTTTGTATAGAGGCTTAATTATGAGAATATTGAAAATTAGATTAGGTCCCGGGGTTTTTCTGCATTTGCGTTTTCCTCATTAACAAAATCTTGTTGTATCATTTACATTATTTCCGCATTATAATTTTCATTATAATTAAGTAAATTACACATGTACGTTAATCCTAGTCACTTGATATTGATCCTATAATGTTTCGGTTTAATACCGTACCTATTATCAAGTGATCACTTTGTTGTCCTATTGTCTCGATTTCATATCCATAGACGATCACACAAAGTGAATACCATAGTTGTTATATTGTCTCGACTTTGTTCATAGACGATCACACTTGGTATTGGACTTATAGGTTGATATTCGAAAGATTGTGGTGTATTTCGGTACCCTCGTCTTCACAATTGGTATCAGAGCAGGCATACATGAAAAGATCTAAAAATATGTGTTTGGAGTGATCCAACCTATAAGACATGAGCTAAAGTAAGGTTAAGCGAAAGATAAAATTAACGAAAGACTCAGTTAACATATCCCAAGAGGTTGATAAACCAATTTTGGAATCAGTCTGTTAGCAGTTGCTTACCTACAAAAAAGACCTAGATATATCTAAAGAGATAATAGAGAAACTTCAGGTTGAATTAAAATCAATAGCAACTGAGTGTGAAAGGCTTCGCCTGGATCAAGAAAAATTGAGGGAAGATGTTTGTCGACAAAAATAGAATCTTGAAGACAAAGTAAGTGTCAGTCTTTCTCAAGCAGAACTGTTAGACAAAGATCGTGATGATGCTCTTGAAAAGGTTCATTTGTTGGAAAATAAACTTGCTGAATCTGATGCAAGGATTAACTCTCAACAAAAGATTTTGGAAGAGAAATAAGGTGAATATCTCTCTCGAGAAAAATTCCTTGAGGATGATCTAGCTAGTGATCTTGATAAAATCAAGACGTTAGAAGACGAAAATTTGGACCTTAAAAAGTTCAATGATATCTCAACAATTTAACCTCAATGTTAGAATCGAGTAGAAATCCTTGTGATACACGAGGATTGGGATATAAGGGATTAGAATTAATAGACGCTTCAAATATTATCAAAGAGGTAAAATTTATCAAAGCTATAAATTCTTCTCAACCAGAGACTTCCACTGATGTCAAAGATGCTCATATTTCTTGTAAAGAAGTAAAGCATGTGAATCCTAAGAATTTTGTTCAACCAGACTCTTCAAGTGCAACCATCAAAAAAGCACTTTTGCTAAAGCAAAGAAAGCAACAACGTTGAACAAAGATGGTGTTAGAGCACTGCTCATCGAACTCGCAAGCGCTGCTATCTCAAGCTTGTTTGTCAAGTTTAGTTGATAAAAACTATATACCTCATTTCTATTCTACTTATAGCTATGTCTCGTATTAGGATAAAAGTGTGTAGTTGAGCTTTAGACTTCACGACGTTAGCCAATTGAAGAAGATGATCGATTAAAGAGCTTGGAGGAACTTCATCAACAAAAGGTATGTGGAGACTGAAACTTATCTATCACTCAAAAGTTTATTCTATTTCTAGAGAGACTAAGTCGTATAGCTATATAGACTTTTACATTATACACATTTGATATTTCGAGCATAGTTTATCTCGTTTATTTATTTCTCAAAATATGTGTTGGAAGGTTTTAGCTTTAGCTAAGTTCATTGTATACTTGACGAGTTTAGTTGTAGATAATTTATTTGTTGAAAACTAAATATTAATTCAAAGATGATCATGTGAAGATTACCTTGAACATCTTACATGATTTGTGTGAGACAATCATTTGATGTTAACTTGGAAAGTTTCGCATTGATCGATTAATCACTTGAAAATTACTTGAAGCTAGTGGTATGTGTAAGATTACCATTGTTGTTTTCCAAGGATGTTTCAATGATTATATGAGAGTTTTAGAACGACTACCAGTACCTGGATATATCACAGTATGTATACTTTGTATGTGCACTGTGGAAGTCTAGTTCAGGTCCAAAATTCTTGTTTGCGAACGGGTTTACCTGTGAAAAGGTCCAGAACTGTTGTTCGCATACCCTGTTGCATGTTGGAGAACGTCTAGAAAAAGGACAAGTTCGGAACGGTTGTTCGCGTACCCTGTTTGTGAACGGCTGGACAAATCCAAAGTCCAAAACTGTTGTTCGCGTACTCAGTTTGCGAACACAGTGGTCAGGTTCTAAAATCGGTAAGTATGGATTTTCATACTCATGAACTCAGGTTCGTTAACGAACTCAGTTTGCGAACTAAAGTCCCTGGAACTTTAATGGAATAAGGCATGTGAACTAGTTTTACAAACCGTGGAATTATGTTCATGAATTGGTTCTTGTATAAGTACTTTGTACAATTATAAACCAAACCGATTTTATTTCAAATGGTTCATATATATATATATCTTTATGAGATGATGAACATTTGAAAAACTCTCTTGAAACACATTTAGATTCATTTGATTATCTGTCATGATTGATTGTTTATCATATTTGATCTAGAAGTGTTATATGAATATGGCTAAGTTATAAGTGTTAATATGGTTAACTTCGGTTTACTATTATTGAGTCAACAAGGTATACACGTTTGGGTACGGTTCATTCATATCTAAATATAGGTATATTTCATTTGTGTGTATCAAGCTAATACCATCTAACGGTGGATATTGATTGCTCTGTTTCTAAGAAGGCTTAGCTTGAATCTTAAATCAGGAGTTCATTTAACGGTGAATATCAATTGCTTTGTTACTAAGATTTCTTAGCTTTGATTGTAAGCAACCCTGATTTGAAAGACTATATAAGGTTAACTCTAGCAGTTGGGAAACCTAATCCCGACACGCTTGTGTGTCCTAGTTGTAAACTAGAGTCAATTCTCCTTTAACCTAGGTTTTCCCAAAACCATTATTAGGTTAACGACTTAAAGACTTCATTTGGGATTCGTGAAGCCAGATCCAACTATTTTCTTTGTGGTTGCATATTCTGATCTTACTTGTTCTATTATATTGAGTTTTATCTTCTCTAATATTTACTCGAGAATCATCTCCGATAGGTAAGATATAAAAATTAATCACAAAAGTTATTTGTCTCAGACTCTTGTGATTCCGCAATAACTTATTATGTTAATCAGTTAGGTTATTGTGAGGAGACTAATATTTCTAGGCTGCTCTTCGGAAGTATAAGACCGTATTATTAATTGAGTTTCATGTTCACCTTGATTTATCTAAAGGCGAAAAAAAAACCAGAATAGATATATCTGCGGGAGACAGATTTGTTTATAAGTATTCGAATTTGGGTCGTAGCAACTATTATTTGTGGGTGAGATCATCTAAGGGAATTACGTCTGCAGAGTCATGCTGGGATTCAAGAGGTGTAAGGAACGTGATTGTACCTTAATCGGTGTGAGACTTGGTTAGGGCTCAACTACATTCTAGTCTGAAGTTAACTTGTAGTATTCTAGAGTTTATAGCAGCATAATACACTGTGGTGTTCAAATCTGGACTAGGTCCCGGGGTTTTTCTGCATTTGCGGTTTCTTCGTTAACAAACATTCTGGTGTCCGTGTTATTTCTTTTCCGCATTATATTTGTTTATATAATTGAAATATCACAGGTTGTGCATAGTTCAATCAGTTGATAAATCCGATCTTGATTGTTGGATAAAACTTGATTGATACTCGGCCATTGGTCTTTGGTACCATCTGAGTTATTCTCATATCAATCAGTATCAAGTATTTCTATAAAGTTAATTTACTGATTGTATTGAGAAAGAGATAAAGCTCTTTGAAATCTTTCTTAACTGAGTCTCACTTTTAAGTTGGTGCTCTCGGAATTATATTGGAGTTTAGTCCATAAATATTGTCGAATGAAATATTGGGTGTGGATGTTATACCCCCACATTTTCAATTGCTATCAGAGCAGGCAAACACGCTAAGACCTTATAAGTCTGTTTTTATAGCAATCTGACTCTATGGACAGAAGCACTATATCCAACGACACGTCACCAGTCCAGAAACGTGCAGACTTGGTTCAAAGCTTGGATTCACTTGAGGAAACTCTCACATCATTTTCATTGCCTGAACTGTGTATAACTGGGAATCACGCATGGAGGAACAATTGGATAAACTTTCAGATGAAAGTGATTCAGATGTTGAAAAATATGTTGATGAGGAAGTCTCACAATGTATCAATCTGTATGATCATATCATAAAGAAAAAGAAGTCAACGTCATGTCTGATTGAGTTTTTGACTCCTCTCTGTCAAGAAAATAAGAAAATGAGAAAACTCTTTAAGGGTTATGCTTATGGATTTACTCTCTTGCAATCCCTTCTTAAAGATCGAGAGGAAGATGTGCGTTCAAAAAATTCTGAATGTGAGAATCTTCATCGAAATCTCTTTGTGTTAAAAGAAAAACTTGCAGAATCATAAGCAAGGTGTAACTCTCAACAAAGTTGTTTATCTCTCGAGAAAAACAATTAGAGGCTGACCTAACTAATTATTAGAGCATAGCTCGGTTGAACTCACCAAGCATTGGTATGTCAAGTTTGGTTGCCATATTTTAGTGTGTCAAAACTCAACTAAAGTCGCTTGATTGTATGTATACTAAAGTCAACTTCGTTTAGGTTAGACTAGAAAGTCTAGGAATGTTGAGACATACAAGTATTACTCCGAAGACCTGAAGAATGTGAAGAAGAAGGGAACTACAACGACGACATCATCCTTCCTCTTGAGGTTAGTAATATTGACTTGAACTGTTTCATTCCTAACGTATCTTTCAAGTCGTTCTATATTGAAAACATAACTGCGAAGATGTATATACTGTACATATTGTATAATACTCTAGTGATGTGAAATGGTCATATTTGTATAATCATAGTATTAAGGAATTAGACTACGAAGTATAACACTTATATTTCGAACTTCGTAGATATGACATCGACATAATCTTGTATATACTGTTATGATTATGTGAGTGGGTTATGATGAAGATTTCATCATAGGAAAAAATGTTTTACGTTTGTTTAAAGGAAGTACATTCATGAACTTGTTTTATGAATCGAAATGGAAATCATTAGGCTTATTGGTACGGCTATTCATTGCAAATATTTGGATTAACAATATGTGTGAGATGGTAGAACAAATTGTAATTATGTTATGTATCTTGGTATAACTAATCACAATGCCTAACTTATGATTTGGATGACTAGTTTTTATTAATTGGTGTAACCGATCGTAAGTAATCACCATGAGATGGTATGATCAATATTTGTAATTGGTGTGACCGATCCTAGTAATTGGTGTGACCGATCACAAAGTGTTGTGTAATCGATCCTTGTAATTGGTAATTGGTCCTGGTAATTGGTGTAACCGATACTGATAACTGATGTAATCGGTCCTAGTAACTTGTGTGACCGATCACAAGTATTTATGAAAAGACGAGGGTACCCAAATATACCTCAATCTACAAAAATTCCACCTATAAGTCCTTTATCCGAAAGTGATTGTCTATGGACTGAGTCGAGATAATACAACTAATCGGTTCACACTTCGTGTGATCATCTATGGATACGAGATCGAGACAATACGACAACAAGATATCTTGTGTGATTGACTATGGATACAAGATCGAGACAACAAACAACGAAGTATGTTTACTTGATAAAAGGTTCGGACTTAACCAAACACAATAGGATTGCTATCAAGTAAATAGGAATTAACGTTTGTGTATTTTACTTCTAATTATAATAAAACAATTATAATTGCGAAAATATAAAAGTAAAAGACACAGCAAGATTTTGTTAACGAGGAAACCGCAAATGCAGAAAAACCCCGGGACCTTATCCAGAATTGAATACTCTCAGGATTAATCCGTTATACAAAATCTAAACCAACTTCTTATAGTTGAGACCAAGTAACTAAACCTATAGTTCACCTAGTTCCGTTTGTATCCCTGCGCCTCCAACTTGTAATAAGTCATGCACTTGGAACAATTCCTTTGGTTCGTATTCCAAACAGTAAAGGAACAACAAATCTGTTCGGTAACAACTCTTTTCAACTAAGTGATATGAGTTTGACAAAAGGCTCTTCCGTTTATCCCAATAAACTCCTTTTCCAGGTCCTTATATCTATCCAATAACAATTACCAAATTAATTGCTAAGATTTTTACAATCAATACTTTGAATCACAAAGAATTGTATTGATGTCGATTTACACAACTAATCCATAAAATCTATCACACAGACAAACCGATTAAAGTTGGATACTTTTCCAACCGAAACAAGTATTGTGCACACCAAATATTATGAACTCAAATAAGATATCTTCAATGTCTTCTTTGTCCTTAAATCTTCTTAGATCTTCAATAAACACCTACACACAATCAACTTGAATCTCTTGTGATCAATCACACACATAACGGAGTCTGTTAACGTTGGATTATCACAAGACGTCTTTAGATCTACAAACAGTCTAAAAATCCCCGTCGAAACTTCGATCTAGTTTGAGTGAATCTTATATCAGAATAGATGATTCTCAAGCATAAAAAAACTAGGTGCAATCAAATTTCAACAACCGTTAGTCAATCAAATCAATCGAAAACTAATAATAAACTGCAATTAACTAGTTTCCCACCAACGGTACTAATAGAGCTTCCCAATCCCAAAGAAGTCTTTAAATCGAGCGACCGTAAGAGATTTCGCCTAATTAGGTTACTTTCCTCTCCGAATATGCGGCTCTACCAGTAACAACACAACTAGGTAGTTTTGCCGGCTCTGAGGATTAGTTTGCTCGAAATGAAAACTTCAATATTTATAGACCAGGGAAGTTTGGACATGAAGGAATTTCCAAAACCGAAGATTCTCAAAGATATGCAATAAACACCAAATCAGTTTTCATAATTCCTGGAAATGCTCTGTCCAATTAATGACCGAAATCTCAGTAGAAAATATTCAATTAGTAAATGCACATTACCAATTTTAACTTTCTAAAGATATGCATTTAATTGCTGGAAATTAAAAACATATAAAACTAAAAACCTTAATTCAAAGATTATCAATTTATTTCGATCCGGGATTCTCCTTTAGCTATTACGGAATATCTTTGAACAATAAAAGATAAGCGTTACTGCACATGTTCAAAGTATGCCGAAATCTTTACTTTGTAAATCCTCTTTCATATTTACAATCTTGGAACCGATTTGCCATACTTCCAAACAAGTTTAGAATTGGTTCATCTGACTTCCAAAAACAATGTGATTGATCAAGAACACTCAATCACCAATCATGTGTTTCACGATTCTACGAAAACAAGTTTCGGTTCTACCTCCATGTGGGTACTAGAATTAGTCGTCTTAGCTTTCCAAAATTTGGTTGACTAGGTACTAGGATCGGTTCCCACATATATATGGTATCTAACTTTTATTTGTTGCACATGTTCATAGGATCGGTTCCCCAATAACTAAAAACTTGTTGCACCTCTTACAAGGATCGATTCCCCTTTTGTGATCGGGTGCACCTCTTCATAGGATCGGTTCCCCCAATGTCTAGAGTTGGTTATACCAATTACAACAAATCAATCATACCATCTCAGATGATTACTTAAGATCGGTTTCACTAATAAAAGTCATACCAATACAAAAGTCAGGCCTTGTGAATAGTTTTACCAAGAACATAAACAAGTCATGAGCAGTTATGCTAATCACACATATTGGTAATCCAAATATTTCCAGTGAATAACAAATACCAATAAGCCTAGCGATTTCCCTTTCGATTCACAAAACAAGTTTATGAACTTACTTCCTTTAAACGAATATAAAACATTGTTTCCTAGGACGAAATCTTCACCCATACCCATACACATAATCACAATAGCATTCATACGATTATGTCAATGTCTTATATACGAAGTTAAAAAGATAAGCGTTATACTTCGTATTATATTCCTTAATACTACGTCTAACTAGAGTATAATCATTTATAGCTTCGCAGTTATGTTTTCAATATGCACGCCTTAAAGGATACGTTAGGGAATGAAACAGTTCAAGTCAAATATTAATAACCTCAAGAGGAAGGATGATGTCATCGTTGTAGCTCCTTACTTATTCGCTTCTTCAAGTCTTCATGTAATACTTGTAATGTCTCATATCCTAATACTTTCAAGCTAACCTATCCGAAGTTGGCTCTAGCATATAATCAAGTGACTCTTTAAATGAGTTTTGGTTCACTAAAATATGACAACCAAACTTGACATACCAACGCTAGGTGGGTTCAACCGAGTTATGCTCTAACAATCTCCCCCTTTGTCAATTTTAGTGACATAACTCTTACATCATATGGATAAATAAATTACATGAATTCATTACACATACGCTTGATTCAAAATTCAACAACACAATAACCTGTATACATTCAATCCATAAATGCCGCTTGATAGACGCATTTTTGTGTCTAAGTTGTCCTCAATTTTCAGTATTGTTAGCGCTCGATTTTGTACTAATTTTGGTGTTTTATGTGTGTGTAGGTATTTTTGGGCAATAAACGTTTTTGGAGAAATCGGCTCGAAAAATTATGTTGAGCACCCTCGGAGGACATTTTTTATTCGGACTCCTACTTTGGATAATGGGAAACCCAATTTCTAAGGGGAAACCCAGTGCTACTCGCATCCCACAGCTGGTTAGGGGGACTCCCCTTTCTTCCTCAAATTTGGCGGGAAATTGCAGCTGAAAAAACGTCAGTTTACTGCGTATTTTCTGGGCTAAAATTGGACGTGATTTTATGCGACTTTCTTGCGGTTCCAGTTTGGTGTTGACCTGTTAATGCAAAACAGGGCTGGTAATTCAGCTGGACTCGATTAAAAAGGAAGGAATTTTTTGTTTCACGAAAACAGGGGACAACTCATCTGCGTGCTTTGCTGGATCGGACTGGGAGAGATTTAATAGGAGATTTTCATGGGTTTTGGTTGGTGTTAGCCTGATACGGTAAACCAGGGGAGGTATGAGTCGTAGAATCGAAGAAAAAGAAGATTTGAGCATATTTTCCATAAAACATGGAAGTATTTATTTACGGGTATGTTCTGAGTTATTTTAGGAAGTTAGTTGTGAAGAAGTGAGTTAGACTCGTTATTGGACAAGAAATCAACGTGTTGGGAGTGTGTCGACACTAGCAAACGCATGAAGAAGCAAAAACAGGAAATAATCCCATGAAAACTTATTTTATTTATTACGGAGATTTGGAGATTAATGGGAGGAGATTCTTAACCCTGTGGCGTATATAAAGGCTTTTGAGGGTTCATAGAAGGGGATGGAGCGTTAGGGGGAAGAACAGAATGGAGAGAAATCAAGTTTGAGAAACCTGCTGCTGCTGCTGCCATTGATGAACACGAAGAGCATAAGACGCCTATAGACAATCGTTCATGCTACAGTGACAGTGACACATTAATTGTATCGTTCTTTGTAACAGTTAGTTTGTAACAAGCATAATCGTAACAAACCCGGTTTTTAATAGTTTTTCTCCATTTCATCTTTGTAAACACCCTTTGAGAAATAAAAATGAATTTTGAGTGTGTTTCCAACATGATGATGAGCTAATTCTCCCACAATCAAGGCAATGAGGAAGTTATTCACGCATGAATAATTGGTAACTATTTTATTCTCTCTAATATAATTTATAATTCACTCAATCACTTCTTTGCAGAGTTTTAAATTGTTTGCATGATTTTCTTAATTACTTGTGATTCAATTTGATAGATTATACTTTGTTTAGATAATCTATGCTTAGGGAATACAATTAATGTTTGAGAATATGCCTGATTATTTGTGAATTAAGAAATAATGGACTTAGAAGATAATTAGAGTTTTGTATTATTTACCATAATTTATTCATGTGTGATAGTGGAATCAGTGTCTTGGTTATTTTTAATATCTTGAAATCAATTTTGCAATAAGTTTTCTATTTTCAAGTTTTATAAGTCTAAAAATCTTTTGTTTTCACAAGTCTCAACGAACCTATTATTACTACAACAACTTGAAATCACATCACCGCTGTTGACATTATAATAACAAATCTAATACTCCCCCTAAAGGTAAGCTAGGTAGATTTTCGATCCACACGTCTTTGTTACTCCCTCTTAGTCTATGCTTTACTATTTTCGTTAGATAAAACGTTAAAGCACCATTGTCCTTTCCTTAGTGATATCAAATCAATACAAATCAATACTAATATCACTTGTTTACTCCATATATTTCTCCCCCCTTTGTGAAAAACGTACGAGCAAATAAAGGACAAACCGAAAGGATCTTACAAATCTCAAAAGACTTGCAAACCTATAAGAGTTAAGCACGAGGGTTCCACACACCATTTTTAATAACCGATATCAAAACCGAAACTACAAAGTAATTTTGTTTTGATATGTTACCAAGGAAACAATTGCCCGAAGCAATTTTCTCTAATAGTTTAGAAAATCAAAAATTGACTAATCACTTTAGTTCCTTTGCTAAACTGATTGCACAAATACAGTCGCTTATTCGATAAGACCAAAATAAAAATCAGAATTAACTCTAATTTCCTCATCAGGTTCTAATTATTCAAACAATAACTTAGACCTTTAATTTTAAACAAGACAAGTACTAGGTCAGTTAACTAGCATTTCTTGTTAAGGCATTCGATTAGACTTGAATAACCGAAACCTCCACTTTGATAAGTCTGACTAAGATCAGAATTAACTTAGTTTCTCTTATCCGGAATCGAATTGGACTAAACAATTCATCCCGAAAACCTTTTGTTAAGCCATAAACAATTCATACAAACCAAATAAATCAACTTGCATAATTATTTATCTCAACCGTAAGCAATTGAAACAATCATAGACATTAAAGCACCGCAATTGCACTGTAATTTCGTAATCCTAAACAATTGATACCAAACAATAAAGCAAGATAACAATAGTTTTTCTTAACTGGAAACAATTGAATCACACACACACATCCATACATACATAATGGAATAAACATCAATTGTACCGAAATTTTGTTAAGCAAAAGCAATAGATATATGCAATAAAAACATGCTTTTCTTAAACAGGAAAATGATTAACTAACAAAGTCGTTACCTCAAATTTTGCATCCTCTTCTCCAATTCTTCGCATTTTTCCATGGCGGATATCATCATGTTGTCATCCTCTTGCAAGACAAAATAACAACAACAACCAACCTTTACCAGAGAAAGGTTGAAAATCGGTTTTTAACTAATACAAAGCAAAATTTCAAAACCCAGAAACACATATGCTTTTATGCTAAACCAAGACGATTCAACATATTGTGACTTTTTCACACATGAGTTTCAATCGGAACCCCTTATGATCCTTTGATAAAGCCTACCAACATGGGATAGAACTTAATCCCGCTAAACCAAAAAGTCACCCAAACCATAAGGGTTCACAACATATGAGATCGAATATCAAGGTTAGAAAACCGAAACCAAACATCCCATAAACATACATAGCAATAAGATAAAGCATTCAAGCACGGGCTATGTAATTGTCACAAGAATAATTATAAACTAATAATTTTATTCATAATTAAGATAGTTTTATTCCAAATAGATTTTACATAAAGTAGCCTAATTTCAAATAAGAATTTAATCTTATTTTTGCTTTGCATGCCTTGCTAGAGAATTCCTTTAGAAGAATCTCGGTATTAGTTAGATCCTTTTTAGAATATTCTAAATTTCTTTTAAATTCTCCAAGGTCTTCAAGCCATCTATATTTAACAATAGATTGTTCATATCCAGAGATACTCATCTTAGCTGCAGCAATATCATCTTTGAGAAGATCTCTTCTTCCAATGAGTTCCATTGTTCCCTCAAACATATTTTGAGCAAGAATAGTTGAGAGAGATGTATTGATAGGGAAAGAACAATATTCGAAACAAATTCCATATTTTGTTTTCTCATAATATGTGGAGCTAGACTCAAGAGTACTTTTAGTTTTTTCCACACAAAAACTACATACAACATCATTACATTCTTTTCCTTCCATAATGAAAGAAATCATATGAAGTTTTTTGAACGAGGCAAAGAATTGCATGAGCTAATTATTTTCAGAATTTCTTCTGACAAGTTTTCCTTACTTTCTACATAAGGTGAAAGCATTGTATCACAAGATTATGATACCTCAAGAAGGACATAACCGGACCCATATATATCCCCTTCTTTTTCTTTTTCAAAGTAACAACTCAAAAAAGAAAGATTCACTAAAAAATTACCGAAAGTTAAACACTTACCTTACACAAGTAAGAAAAAAAAATCGCTAAGAATTGAGAGGTCATAGAGTCCTGATTGACTCCCTTTTTTCTTTCCCAACAGCGTAGCATATCATCAAAAGATGTTTGCACATTGATATCGCTGGATATCTCTAGATCCTTTTTGAGTCTAAGCACTAGATATTCATAGTCATCTTTGTCTAATATTACAACCGGATTGTTTTTCTTAGAGTTTTTTTTATATGACTTCCTTTTGGATACCTTCTCGGATTTTGGTATCCACTTGTAGGTGGACTTTGAATGAAGGTTCTTTATCTCTAGCGACATTGCATCTTTCCACTTTGAAACATCAGATCTCATATCCCTATCAAAAAAGGTGTTACTCTTTCTATTAATTTTCCTTTTAGGAATGTTTATTTTGGAATATGATTTCGAATTCTTGTAATAATTCGTTTGTCTCACAGGACAATGATGATCTGAGAGGTTTTTGGAGATGAAACTGTTCAATTTTTTAAATACAAATGATAGAGCGTTTTGCATCTTTCGAATTTTATAATTCTTTTGCATATGACCTTTATCTCTACAATAGTAGCAATGCTTATTAAAAGGAGTAAAGATTTTAGTTTTACCTTTATGAGACGTTCGGTTACTATGCTGATCCTTAGTTGGAGTCTTCCCATGATTGCTTTCGGAGATGTTTTCTGTCAGAATCTCATTTGAGCACTTGGGTGACTCAGGCGAACACGCTTGTTCAGGGTAGTGGAAGGCACAATAACCTTTACGATTTCTACTTCCTTGTTAACTGATGAAGTATCAATTCCGTCATATCCTAATCCACGTTTGTCGTCATGACTTCTCCCTACATTGAACAAGAAAGATAAATTGATTGTGATATCATTGAGTCTTCTTAGCCTTACAACTTCATCTTCTAAGACCTTGATTATTTCAAGAGCTTCAGCTAGTTGATCCTCAAGCGGATTTTTATTGAAGGAACCAGACTCATGTTGTTCCTTAATCGTTGATTGTTGAGAATTAATCATTGCTTCTGTCTCAACAAGTTTCTTATTCAACAAGTAATATTTCCTATTCAGATTCTCAAACTCAAGGGTTTTTGAGTGTAGACTTTCTTTGTAGTCTTTAAGTAGATATCTAGAATTCTGATATCCATAGAAGAAACCAGAGAAAATTTTTCTTAGTTTCCTATTTTCTCTACAGAGAGGAGCAATGAGCTCGATCACATTTGAGGTAGATAGTTTTCTTGTAGAAATAGAACTTAATATAGAAGTGAATTCTGACATATCTTATTAAACATCTTGATCGATTTCTGAGTCACCATTTTCAGAAATTTCATCAAGTTGTTTTTCAAGGCAGGTTTGCCAATCACCAGAATATACATTATAGGGATCATCATGTTCAGTAGATTCACATAAGATGTTATCCTCAAGTGCTGATTTTTCATCTTGACTTACGTTAACTAAATCATTCGAAAGATTCATTTTCTTATAGGTTGGACCGCACCAAACACATATTTTTAGATCTTTTCGTGTTTGCCTGCTCTGATACCAATTGAAAAGACGAGGGTACCCAAATATACCTCAATCTAAAACTTTTACACCTATAAGTCCTTTCTCCGAAAATGATTGTCTACGGACTGAGTCGAGACAATACAACTAATCGGTTCACACTTCGTGTGATCGTCTATGGATACGAGATCGAGACAATACGACAACAAGATAACTTATGTGATTGACTATGGATACAAGATCGAGACAATACAACAACGAAGTATGTTTACTTGATAAAAGGTTCGGACTTAACCAAACACAATAGGATTGCTGTCAAGTAAATAAGAATTAATGTTTGTTTATTTTACTTCTAATTATAATAAAACAATTATAATTGCGGAAATAGAAAAGTAAAATACACAACAAGATTTTGTTAATGAGGAAACCGCAAATGCAGAAAAACCCCGAGATCTTGTCCAAAATTGAATACTCTCAGGATTAAGCCGCTATACAAAATCTAAACCAACTTCGTATAGTTCAGACCAAGCAACTAAACATATAGTTCACCTAGTTCCGTCTGTATCCATGCGCCACCAACTTGTAATAAGTCACGCACTTGGAACAATTCCTCTGGTTCGTATTCCAAACAGTAAAGGAATAACAAATCTGTTCGGTAACAACTCTTTTCAACTAAGTGATATGAGTTTGACAAAAGGCTCTTCTGTTTATCCCAATAAACTCCTTTGTCAGGTCCTTAGATCTATCCAATAACAATTACCAAAATAATTGTCAAGATTTTTGCAATTAATACTTTGAATCACAAAGAATTGTATTGATGCCGATATACACAACTAATCAATCAAATATATCACAGGGATAAACCGATTATAGTGGGATCCTTTTCCAGCCGAAACAATTATTGTACACACCAAATATTATGAATTCAAATAAGATATCTTCAATGTCTTCTTTGTCTTCAAATCTTCTTAGACCTTCAATAAACACATGCACACAATCAACTTGAATCTCTTGTGATCAATCACATACAGAACGGAGTCTGTTAACATTGGATTATCACAAGACGTATTTAGATCTACAAAAAGTCTAAAGAACCCCGTCGAAAATTCGATCTAGTTTGAGTGAATCTTATATCAGAAGAGAAGATTCTCAAGCATAAACAAACTAGGTGCAATCATATCTCAACAACCGTTAGTCAATCAAATCAATTGAAAACTAATAATAAACTGCAATTATCTTGTTTCCCACCAACGGTACTAATAGAGCTTCTCAATCCCAAAGAAGTCTTTAAACCGAGCGGTCGTAAGATATTTCGCCTAATTAGGTTACTTTCCTCTCCGAATAGGCGGCTCCACCAATAACAACACAACTAGGTAGTTTTGCTAGCTCTGAGGATTAGTTTGCTCGAAATGCAAACTTCAATATTTATAGACCAAGGAAGTTTGGACACCAAGGAATTTCCAAAACCGAATATTCTCAATGATATGCAATAAACACCAAATCAGTTTTCACAATTCCTGGAAATGCTCTGTCCAATTAATGACCGAAATCTCAGTAGAAAATTTTCAATTAGTAAATGCACATTACCAATTTTAACTTTCTAAAGATATGTATTTAATTGCTGGAAATTAAAAGCATATAAAACTAAGAACCTTAATTAAAAGATTCTCAATTTATTTCGACCAGATATTCTCCTTTAGCTATTAAGGAATATCTTTAAACAATAAAAGATAGGCGTTATTGCTCATGTTCAAAGTTTTTCGACATCTTTACTTTGTAAATCCTCTTTCATATTTACAATCTTGGAACCGATTTGCCACACTTCCAAACAAGTTTAGAATTGGTTCATCTGACTTCCAAGAACTATGTGATTGATCAAGAACACTCAATCACCAATTATGGGTTTCACGGTTCTACGAAAACAAGTTTCGTTTCTACCTCCATGTGGGTACTATAATTAGTCACGCTAGCTTTCCAAAATGTGGTTGACTAGGTACTAGGATCGGTTCCCACATATATATGGTATCTAACTTGTATTTTTTGCACATGTTCATAGGATCAGTTCCCCAATAATTAAAAACTTGTTGCACCTCTTACAAGGATCGATTTCCCTTTTGTGATCGGTTGCACCTATTCATAGGATCGGTTACCCAATGTCTAGTGTTGGTTATACCAATTACAACAAATCGATCATACCATCTCAGGTGATTACTTAAGATCGGTTTCACTAATAAAAGTCATACCAATACAAAAGTCAGGCCTTGTGAATAGTTTTACCAAGAACATAAACAAGTCATGAGCGGTTACGCTAATCACACATATTGGTAATCCAAATATTTGCAATGAACAACAAATACCAATAAGCCTAACGATTTCCCTTTCGATTCACAAAACAAGTTTATGAAATTACTTCCTTTAAATGAATGTAAAACATTGTTTCCTAGGAAGAAATCTTCATCCATACCCATACACATAATCACAATAGCATTCACACGATTATGTCGATGTCTTATATACGAAGTTCAAAAGAAAAGCGTTATACTTCGTATTGTATTCCTTAATACTACGTCCAACTAGAGTATAATCATTCATAGCTTCGCAGTTATGTTTTCAATATGCACGACTTGAAAGATACGTTAGGGAAAAAAAGTTCAAGTCAAATATTACTAACCTCAAGAGAAAGTATGATGTCGTCGTTGTAGCTCCTTACTTCTTTTCCTCTTCAAGTCTTCATGTGATACTTGTAATGTCTCATATCCTAATACTTTCAAGCTAACCTATACGAAGTTGACTCTAGCATATAATCAAGCGATTCTTTAAATGAGTTTTGGTTCACTAAAATATGACAACCAAACTTGACATACCAATGTTAGGTGGGTTCAACCGAGCTATGCTCTAACAATTTCCGTATAGAGGTATAACTAATCCTAGTGATTGGTAGAACCGATTGAACCCATGTATGTGGTTTGATATTTGATCAAGCACATAGTTATCTTGGAATACATGTCAATCAATTCTAAACTTATTTGGGAGTGTGGTATAACCGATTCCAAGAATGTAAATCCATGCAAATATGAATAAGGATTTACATTGAAAAGATGTCAACATACTTTGAACACGTACAATAACTCTTATCATTTATTGTTCAAAGATATTCTTTAGTACTCAAGGAGATCCTGTGCCGAAATAAATTGAGAATCTTTTAATTAAGGTTTTTGGTTTTGTATACTTTAATTACCAGCAATTAAATGCATATCTCTAGAGAATAAAAATTAGTAATATGCATTTACTAATTGGAGATTTTCTATTGAGAGATTTCGGAAATTTTGGACAAGCAATTGTTGGAATTAGGAAACCGAATTTTGTTATTCATTGCATATCTTGAGAATATTTTCGGTTTTGGAAATTCCTTGGTGTCCAAACATCCTTGGTCTATAAATACCTAAGTTTCCATTTCTAGCAAATTATCCTAAGATCCAGGCAAACTTCAATTCTTTTTGTTTCTGGTGGAGCCGTCTATTCGGAGAGGAAAGTATCCTAATTAGGTGAAATCTCTTACGACCGCTCGTTTAAAGACTTCTGTGGGATCAAGAAGCTCTACGAGTACCGTTGGTTGGAAACTAGATAATTGAAGTGTTATTAGTTTTTGCTTGATTTGATTGACTAACGGTTGTTGAAACTTTGATTGCACCAAACTAGATCGAAGTATCGATGGGATCTTTAGAACTGTTTGTAGATCTAAAGACATCTTGTGATAATCCATTGTTAACAGACTCCGTTTTGTGTGTGATTGATCACAAGAGATTCAAGTGGTGTTATGCAGGTGTTTATTGAAGATTGGAAAAGATTTGAAGATGACGAAGATTTCTTATTAGTTCTCATATCTTTGTGTGTGCACAAACCTTGATCGGATGGGATCCAACTATAATCGGATTTATTCGATTGATTAGTTTTGTGAGATCATCATTCTCAATATATCTCTTTGAGATTTATTTTGATTGAGTGCGAATCTAAACTTAACTACTTTTGTAGTTATTGGATAGATTGATCTAACCAGGCAAAGGAGTTTATTGGATTAAATAGAAGAGCCTTTGCGTATGACTTGAGATATCTTTATCTTGAAAGAATCAACAGAGTTGTTACCAAACAGATTTGTTGTTTCTTTACTGTTTGGAATACGATCCAAAGGAATTGTATCAGTGCATTACCTTCAAAGTCGGAAGCACAGGGATACTGAGGAAACTAAGTGAACTAGGGGTAGTTGCTTGGTCTCAACTATACGAAGTTGGTTTAGATTTTGTATAGCGGCTTAATTTTGAGATTATTGAATTCTGGACTAGGTCCCGGGGTTTTTCTTCACTTGGAGTTTTCCTCGTTAACAAAACCTTGTTGTGTGTTTTACTTTTCTATATCCGCAATTATAATTATTTATTATAATTGAAAGTAAAATACACAAACGTTAACTCCAATATACTTGATAGTGATCCTATAGAGTTTGGTTAAGTCCGAAACTATTATCAAGTATCACACTTTGGTAGTCGTATTTTCTCGATCTTGTATCCATAGACAATCACGCAAAGTGTGAATATCGATTTGTTGTATTGTCTCGACTCTGTCCATAGACGATTGCTTTCGGTAAAAAAACTTATAAGTTCAAAAACAAATAGATTGTGGTGTATTTGGGTACCCTCGTCTTTTCAATTGGTATCAGAGCATGCAAACACGAAAATATCTAACAATCTGTGTTTGGTGCGATCCAACCTATAAGAATTGAATCCAATGGCTGACTCAGTTAACGTACCACCAAGATTTAATGGGACAAATTACCCATTATGGAAATCTGTTATGAGAACGATCGAAAGTGGAATATTCGGAAACTGTTTTTAAACGCTTATCGTTCTATACATATGAAGAAAGAGTTCTTGCAAAGCAGAATTCAGATGTTCTAAATGTCATAATACATGCAGTGAGTCATGATCTTTTATACCATGTCTCTTCATGTGAAACTTCTAATGAAGCATGGGATAATATTTAGACTGTATTTGAAGGGAATGATTCAGAACGAGAATCTCATTGTTATAGCACTTCTCGGTCGAACTCGCATGCGTTGCTATCTCAAGCATGTTTGTCAATGTTAGTGATCAAAACTGTAAGTCTTGATTTCTAGTTTACTATTAGCGGACTAGGATAGAAAGTGTATTTGAGCTTTAGACTCCACGGCGATCATCATACAAAGACAATGAACTACTCAAGGAACTGGTGGAACTTCATCGACTAAAAGGTATGTGGAGACTTGAACTTATCTGTCACTCAAAAGTCCATATACTCTATTTCCTATCTTGAGACAAAAGTCGTATTGCTATATAGACTATGATTATACACATTTCCTATTTCGAGCTAAACTCGCTTATCTATTTCTCGAAATATGTGTTGGTAAGCTTTCGCTTTGGCCAAGTTCATCTTTACTAGTGAGGAAAGTCATATTAGTTTCAATTACTTGAAAATCGCTTTGACGAAAAATAGCTTGTGAACAACAACTATATAACGTCCTTTAAGAATGTTTCAATGATTGAAATGAGAGTTTATAATATAACCTTGAAAGGATATAAACATTGTGTCATAACTCATACGTGTGTAAGTCCTTATTCCTTGAACCAAAGTATGCGTACTTTGCTGCTCAGGAAAACCGGAACTGAAGTCCGCGTACCAGTACGCGCACTTTCAGAAGTTCACATCCCGTGAATTTCCGCTAGAATTTGTGAACTGAAAACAAACTTATTCCGGGTACTTAAGTCCGCGTACCAGTATGCGTACTTAAGTGGGTTTGTTTCTAAAAACGATTATTCGTGAACTTAAACTTATATAAACTAAGGAAAGCATACTTGCAAACCGTGGCTATAAATTTCATGAATTGGTTCGAATGAATCAAATCGTTTTTGCTTCGATTATGTCTTATATACTTTTATGAGATCTAAGCAATTGAACAACTCTCTAACTAGTTCTCTTGAGTCATTTGAACTAGTTATGGTTAAGATAAATATGGTTGATATGAAAGTGCTCATATGGCTAACCATTTGGGTAACTACTGTTAAACCAAACAAATGTACATGTTTGGGTACGGTTACACAAACCTAAATAAACGTGCATTTCAATTGTGTGTAACAAGCTAAGTTCGATCTAACGGTTGAAAGATATTAGCTTGAATCTAATCATGTTTTCATCTAACGGTGAATATTGAATGCTTTTTTACTAAGCTAACATTGATTGCAAATCCTGATTTGAAAGACTATATAAAGGAGAACTCTAGCAACTAGGAAATCTAATCCCCATACCTCCTTTGTGATACTAGTTGTATTAGCTAGAGTCGATTCTCCTTTAACCTTAGGTTTCTATCGAGACCCTGTAGGTTAACAACTTGAAGACTTCATTGGGATTGTGAAGCTAGACCCAACTATTTTCTTTGTAGTTGCGTGATATGATCTTGTTGTTTCTATCGTATTTGAGTACAATCGTAAGATTGGTTTGAGATTATTTTCTCTGATAAGCAAGATAGAAAAGTAGTCACAAACACCTTCGTCTCATCGTTTGTGATTCCACAATATTTTGTTTCGCTAGTCGATTAAGATTATTGTGAGGTCATTGATAATTCTAGGTTGTTCTTCGGGAATATAAGTCCGGGTTATCAATTGGTTCCTATTCACCTTGATTTATCAAAATACGGAACAAAAACTTGTAGGTATTTATGTTGGAGACATATATAAATATTACCGTAGACTTTCCTGTGTGATACAGATTTGTTTATTAAAGTCTTCGACTTTGGGTCGTAGAAACTCTTAGTTGTGGGTGAGATCAGCTAAGGGAATCAAGTGCGTAGTATCCTGCTGGGATCAGAGATGTAAGGAGCGCAACTGTACCTTGGATCAGTGTGAGATTTATTGGGGTTCAACTACAGTCCAGGCCGAAGTTAGTTTGTAGTAGGCTAGTGTCTGTAGCGGCTTAATACAATGTGTGTTCAATCTGGAGTAGGTCCCGGGGTTTTTCTGCATTTGCGGTTTCCTCGTTAACAAAACTTCTGGTGTTTGTGTTATTTCTTTTCCGCATTATATTTTGTTATATAATTGAAATATCATAGGTTGTGCGTTGAATCAATCAATTGGGAAATCCAACCTTTGGTTGTTGATTGAAATTGATTGATCCTTGAACGTTGGTCTTTGGTACCGTTCAAGTAATTTCTCTTGTATTCAATTAGACTCGCAGATTTTTATTTGCTTGAGTAAGTATTGAATCGAGAAAGTGAGATATAACTCTTTGATATACTTTTAATAAGATTGAGTCTGACTGTCTAGTTGATTCTCTTAAAAGTATATTGGAGTTTGTCCATACAGATTTCTAAGAAAAATATTGGGTGTGGTTGTTAGACCCCCGCTTTTTCAATTGGTATCAGAGCAGCCAAACACGTTTAAAGACCTTATAAGTCTGTGTTTGTAGCGATCCAACTATATGGACAGGAATTCTATCTCCATAAACGTACCACCAGTCTTCGATGGCTCAAACTACTTATGGTGGAAAATCTCTATGCGTGCTTTTCTTCAAGCTCGTGATTTTCAAACATGGGTACGTGTTGTTAATGGCCATGAACCTCTGGTTAATACAGAAGGCGATGTATTTATACCTAAGGATATTGGTAGATATAGTCCGGAAGAAATCCTTGATGCAAAGCAAAACCCTGACGGCTTAAATGCTATCATACATGCCATTACCCCAGATTTTCAGCACCATGTGACTACGTGCAAAAAGTCTAAATTAGTGTTGAATCCATGCTAGTAATTTCTTATATTCTTGAAAATTATTTTATAGTATGTTTATTTTTCTCTATTTGTGTTTTATTAGGTGAATCATCCAAAAGAAGTGAATTTGCACTTTATTGTGCAATAAAAGAAGCTAGCTACAAATGCAGAAAGGCCAAAGACCAAGTGGAACCCATTCGAAGCTACGAGTCCTTGTTATCACATTAAAGAGGAAGAATATACAAAGCCAACGGCGAAAGAATGAAGTCAATCCAATATCATATGAAGAAGTTACGAGCAAAACAAGAACTTGGAAGCTAAAAGGGCAAAATGGTCAATTTACGGGAAACTAGTATTGACACCTCGTCAAGTGTTAAGGGGCATCCGATCTGTTAAGGGCAGTCAGGTCTCAAAGGAACTGCTAAACACATCCACGTATTTTACAAGGGGGAATCTTGAGTTCAAACTCCAAAACTGAAAATCCCGCGTGCAGTTTCTTCTGCATGGATATTTGTTGCAGCGTTGCTCGAGATGCTATGATTGGTAGTGATGAGAAGGAGGGTTTGTTGATCGATGTAAGACGAGTAGAGAAGAAGACCTCAAGCCGGCAGTGAACGTTATTGCCATTGTTGATGACGAGCTCGAGTCCGTAGTCATTGGTGATGGGTTTAAGTTTTGTCTCAATTATGAAGAAAAGAAGAGGTGACTGATGTTTGTTGCCATCGGTGATGAGAATTGATGATGAGTGATAAGAACTCGAGATGCAAATGATAATGGTGATCGTAATGCAAGGTCAGGGACGTGATTGGAGCTGTGACAGTCATGACGCAGTGGTGGTGGTTGTTGGCCGGACATGGTGATAATGGCTGCTGCCATTCAATGTGCAATTCGATTAAGAGAAAAATGTATATTGTTGCTATAACAGAGAAGAAACAGATCGATATGAGAGCTCTAGCTGGACAAGGAACATATAAGCACGTTTGATATGCTGTTAGCAAGATATTTGACCGAGAATACAGAATGAAACTGATGCTACTGCCGTGACTAGTGTGGACTCTGTAGGATATTTCTGCATCCAAGATAAACAATGAATCATCGATACGCGTTTGTGGAGGTTGGATATTCTTTGGAAGTTGAAACTTGACCGAGAATTCTGAGTTTGGGTGAGAATAGAGTCGGCAAGAACAGTCACCAGGCTAAGCTTTCACCGTCGATTTATGAGATGAATGGTGGAGATTTAAACGCGTTCTAGGGTTTGATTCGGCTAAGGAAAGATTGGTGATTATCAGATTCGAAATCTCATCTACAAAAGGCTATAAATAGATGCTCGAATCACCACAGAAAATCATCTCCTCACCCTCACTTTCACGTCCAGAAACTGTTCGACATAAGTACCCAAAGAAAGAACTGAAGCATAAAGAGTTTGTATATGCAGAAGTAGCTAAAGTTTTCCTACAACAAGGCGACAGTGGCTGATCTCCTGGAACAGAAGCAGCAGTAGCTAGAGTTCTTCTACAACTACAGTTTGTTTTCTATAAACTCTATTATGTCTTGCTAATTTACTTATTTGATTGAGGATGATTTCCTAGTTCTAAATATGATTTAAATTCTTATAAAAATCTATTTTGAGTTCTTCACATGATTTTTGTGTGTTTTTACTATGATTAATATCTATGGTTAATTCTAAAATTGTTTAGGTGTCCAACTGAATCATTTTATCAATTAATATAATGCTAATATTGAGTTAGGAGATAAGTAATCGTCAAATAACTCTTATACAAGTAGAAATCGTGAGACCTTGCAGAGGGATTCTGTGGAGTGATTGCGAGTAAAAACAACCCTAGAAAGTAGACCTTGATCTAAGAGTCTAACTACTAGGATCAAGCTATAATTCACAAAGCCTAAAGCGTTCGATTGAATTATACCTTAAGTGATATACTACTTGGTGGTTCATTGAATAGAATCTGGTAGTCGAGAACTTTCGTGTCCAGTGATTTAAGGTATTTTGGGGTTAACATTGAGCTAGCTGTTATCCTACGATTGATAATAATCTGTGATGAATTAAAAATATATGAAAATATTAATTTAATGAGTATTTAGTAACAAAGAAAGATTCCTTGATCATAATTTCTCTTTATTGTTTAAAACTAAATTTCAATTACATTCTTATTTACTTTGTTCCAAAACCTAAAAACAAAACCCCCCTTGTGTGACGTTTTCAACAACTAAAACTCCCCGCTCTTCGTGAGAACGAATCTTATTTGCTGCTATATTAACCATTAGTAAAGTAGAAGATAACTGCATTAATTTGTGCACCTACGACACGCATCAAATTTTGGGGCCGCTGCCAGGGAGCAGTCGGTAGTTTTAGTTGTTTCTTTTAGTTATTTGTTTTTAGGTTTTGATTATCATTTTTTAGATTTTGGTTTCAGATACTTAATCTCTAGCATCGAAGAATTGGAATTACGAGAGGTGCGGAATTCAAACTCGTAAAGGAACGGTACTACAAGCAAGTAAGAAGTTGCAATCAGAACCGTCTACAACATAGATGGTGGACGACGTGAATGATCCACCTCCACCTCCACCTCCAGCGAGGAGGACGTTAAGAGATTTAACATCACCATGTTTAGAATCTCAACCACTGTGTATTACTCTAACTGACACAGTGGAAATTAAGTTAAATCTTCTTCATTGGATTCCAAAGTTCAAGGGACTACCGGTTGAAGATTCTAATCGACAACTGCAGCAGTTTCATAATACAGTAAGAAGTATGAAAAAGAGCGATGATGATGATACAAATTTTCTACAAGATTTTCCGTTTTCATTAACAAACCAAGCTGAATCATGGTTATATTATCTCCCTTCCGGAAGTATTACCACATGGACCGGAATGAAAAACTATTTTTAGAGAAGATTTTCATGCTTCTAAAGCCGCAGCTATTCGTAAGGAAATCAGTGGAATTGTGCAGATTACTGGAGAATCTTTGTACGACTATTGGGAGAGGTACGAGAGATTGTTGGAGAGTTGCCCACATCATCAGATACCACCACAACTTATTGTCTGAGGGTAAAAACTGGTTCTGCTGTTTTTGGTAAATTTGGGTGTGTTAATGAGAAACGAATTCAAACCCTAAACAATGCACTGCACGGGAGTACTTTTAGATTCGAGAGATCGGTCTGTAAGACTCTGGACTAAACCAAGAAATGGCCGTTCCAGATTCAATTCAGTCACAAAGTGAAGGAGAAGGGTTAATCTTAGGGAGGGAAGCGAAGAAGGTGTTTGAGATCAAAATGTTGAATTATGAAGGTGTGGTTGTTTATGACTTGTATTAGAATGTGGAACTGGCTTGCAGAATATAAGCTATCAGTTCTTGGTGTTTTCTGGATACTTGTGTTGATAACACTTGTGTTCTTGTTGTCGAAATAGGTTGAAAACCTATTTATACAAGTCATTTGAGAGAAACCCTGATTTCGTATGAAGTGGAGGAGGTTAAGTAATGGAGTCGTGTAGGAGGTGGTGATCATTGCGTGGTTACACCTTCACCCACTACTCCATCATTGTTAACCGTCCGTCCTTTCCTGACACGTTCTCGTAATGGGCGCGTTGCACGCCGCACGCTGCAAACCGCCAGATCAATACCCAGTAAGTATCCCCAGTTTGTGACAGGTTTGATGTCTCGAGTAGGTGGGCCAAGTCGTGGGACTTGCCACAAAGAATAGCATACAGTTTTATTAGGTGAAACAACTAAGTTGTTTATAGAGTCGATATTCATAAAATCTCGCATGTGTTCGATGCATGTAATGCATCGCTTTTAAGCAAGCATCTCAAGACAATCGATATGCATGAAGCATCGTTGTTTTTGAGCACCATCGAATCAGTCACATATTGAGCAGCACGACCGACCATCTTTGGGTGATCATTTGAGGACCCTATGGATGTGTTATGACTTGGTCGATCACTCCTATGGAGGATGAATGGTCGGTGATCTCAATGCTACTTTGTTAGCGTTTAAAAAATAAATCTATGCCATCCAACTAGGATGGCGAAGTTGGATGGCCGTGATCAATCTGCGGCAGTTGTCCACTATCATTGACGCAATTTTTAGGGTTTTAGGGGCCGCGTGGCTAACCCCTTTTTGGGCGAGCGAATCGAAGTGCTGCGTGTTAGTTCGCGCAGGTCGATCGACCTTGTGCAAAGGTGGGTTTCCGGTGAGCGTGTTGGTATCTCCTGGGCCACCTAAAATTAGATCTAAGCCACTCGATTTGGCTGGCGAAGATGGATGGTCGTGATCGATTTGCAGCAGTAACATATTGTTGCAAACACCAATTAGGTTTTAAAACGGCCGCGTATTCCCTAGTTTGATCGAAAGACTTGATGCGTTAAGGGCTTGTCGCGAGTAGGTCGATCATCCAAGGAAGGAGTTGGGCCGCCAATGAATACTTTGGTGCTTCTTCGATCGTTCGATATGCGATCTACGCCTTCCAATTAGGCTAGCCAAGTTGGACGGACACGATCGATTTGCGACAGTTGTATACTGCCGCGACCCAATTTAGGGTTTTGAATACGGCGTGTTTGCTCGAGTTTGGGAAAACGGTTGAGCGCCTTATAGGCTTGCCGAAGGCATGTTGATTGACAAAGGGGAGAATTGGGACGCCAATTAACATGCTGACACTTCCTTAATCGTTTGTAAGAAGATCTAAGTCGTCCAACTAGGCTGGAAAAGTTGGACGGTTGTGATGCGTTTTGAGACTCTTTTTAACGATTTCAGCTCGTTCGAGCTATTTTTATACAACGCGATCACCCATGTTTGGGGTAAGTGTTCGAAGCACTTGTGGCCGAAGAAATGGGACTCGATCGACTAGGGCATTAGTGGGCCCGCCGGTGGTCACTACGGTGATTGCCTAGTTCTGTTAGGAGTAAGCTACGCTTGTTAAATCGTGCAGCCAAGTTGTGTGGTCGTGATCGTTTCTGAGACTGATATTAACGGTCTAGATTTTCTATAAGAATAAATATGTGTTCGATCACGCTAACTTTAAAAAAGTGTGTGAACGCGTTGATCTCTTTGTCAGAGAGAGA